>NC_046156.1:95622220-95986200 GCF_011064425.1 Rattus rattus
CTCTGCGGTCCTAGTGGGGAGATAGGCCCAGGAGCAGCAGGAGCCCTGCCTGAGACACCGCCGGATCCTGAAGGAAACAGACCGGAGGAAAACACTGGAGACCATCAAGAACCCTGGTGCACGGAGGCTCCCGGAAGAGGCTGCGCAGATCTTCGTGGTCGCTGCCACCGTGGAGAGCCCGTGGGCAGAACCCCGCGAGCGAACTTGAGCCTCGGGGCCACAGGTAAGACCAACTTTTCTGCTGCAAGTGACCTGCCTGGTGAAATCAAGGCACAGGTCCACAGGAACAGCTGAAGACCTGTAGAAAGGAAAAACTACACGCCCGAAAGCAGAACACTCTGTCCCCATAACTGACTGAAAGAGAGGAAAACAGGTCTACAGCACTCCTGACACACAGGCCTATAGGACAGTTTAGCCACTGTCAGAAATAGCAGAACAAAGTAACACTAGAGATAATTTGATGGCGAGAGGCAAGCGCAGGAACCCAAGCAACAGAAACCAAGACTACATGGCACCATCGGAGCCCAATTCTCCCATCAAAACAAACATGGAATATCCAAACACACCAGAAAAGCAAGATCTAGATTCAAAATCATATTTGATCATGATGCTGGAGAACTTCAAGAAAGACATGATGAACTCCCTTAGAGAACAAGTAGAAGCCTACAGAGAGGAATCGCAAAAATGCATGAAAGAATTCCAGGAAAACATAAATAAACAAGTAGAAGCCCATACAGAGGAGACACAAAAATCCCTGAAAGAATTAAAGGAAAACACAATCAAACAGTGGAAGGAATTAAAATGGAAATAGAATCAATCAAGAAAGAACACATGGAAACAACCCTGGATATAGAAAACCAAAAGAAGAGACAAGGAGCTGTAGATACAAGCTTTACCAACAGAATACAAGAGATGGAAGAGAGAATCTCAGGAGCAGAAGATTCCATAGAAATCATTGACTCAACTGTCAAAGATAATGTAAAGCGGAAAAAGCTACTGGTCCAAAACATACAGGAAATCCAGGACTCAATGAGAAGATCAAACCTAAGGATAATAGGTATAGAAGAGAGTGAAGACTCCCAGCTCAAAGGACCAGTACATATCTTCAACAAAATCATAGAAGAAAACTTCCCTAACCTAAAAAAAGAGATACCCATAGGCATACAAGAAGCCTACAGAACTCCAAATAGATTCGACCAGAAAAGAAACACCTCCCGTCACATAATAGTCAAAACACCAAACGACAAAATAAGGAAAGAATATTAAAAGCAGTAAGGGAAAAAGGTCAAGTAACATATAAAGGCAGACCTATCAGAATCACACCAGACTTTTCGCCAGAAACTATGAAGGCCAGAAGATCCTGGACTGATGTCATACAGACCCTAAGAGAACACAAATGCCAGCCCAGGCTACTGTATCCTGCAAAACTCTCAATTAATATAGATGGAGAAACCAAGATATTCCATGACAAAACCAAATTTACACAATATCTTTCTACAAATCCAGCACTACAAAGGATAATAAATGGTAAAGCCCAACATAAGGAGGCAAGCTATACCCAAGAAGAGGTAAGAAACTAATCGTTTTGGCAACAAAACAAAGAGAAGAAAAGCACACAAACATAACACATCCACGTATGAATATAACAGGAAGCAATAATCACTATTCCTTAATATCTCTCAACATCAATGGCCTCAACTCCCCAATAAAAAGACATAGATTAACAAACTGGATACGCAACGAGGACCCTGCATTCTGCTGCCTACAGGAAACACACCTCAGAGACAAAGACAGACACTACCTCAGAGTGAAAGGCTGGAAAACAACTTTCCAGGCAAATGGTCGGAAGAAGCAAGCTGGAGTAGCCATTCTAATATCAAATAAAGTCAATTTTCAACTAAAAGTCATCAAAAAAGATAAGGAAGGACACTTTATATTTATCAAAGGAAAAATCCACCAAGATGAACTCTCAATCCTAAATATCTATGCCCCAAATACAAGGGCACCTACATACGTAAAAGAAACCTTACTAAAGCTCAAAACACACATTGCACCTCACACAATAATAGTAGGAGACTTCAACACCCCACTCTCATCAATGGACAGATCATGGAAACAGAAATTAAACAGAGACGTAGACAGACTAAGAGAAGTCATGAGCCAAATGGACTTAACGGATATTTATAGAACGCTCAACCCTAATACAAAAGGATATACCTTCTTCTCAGCTCCTCATGGTATTTTCTCCAAAATTGACCATATAATTGGTCAAAAACGGGCCTCAACAGGTACAGAAAGATAGAAATAATCCCATGCGTATATCGGACCACCACGGCCCAAAGCTGGTCTTCAATAACAATAAGGAAGAATGCCCACATATACGGGAAATTGAACAATGCTCTACTCAATGATAACCTGGTCAAGGAAGAAATAAAGAAAGAAATTAAAACTTTTTAGAATTTAATGAAAATGAAGGTACAACATACCCAAACTTATGGGACACGATGAAAGCTAAAGCTAAGAGGAAAACTCATAGCGCTGAGTGCCTGCAGAAAGAAACAGGAAAGAGCATATGTCAGCAGCTTGACAGCACACCTAAAAGCTCTAGAACAAAAAGAAGCAAATACACCCAGGAGGAGTAGAAGGCAGGAAATAATCAAACTCAGAGCTGAAATCAACCAAGTAGAAACAAAAAGGACCATAGAAAGAATCAACAGAACCAAAAGTTGGTTCTTTGAGAAAATCAACAAGATAGATAAACCCTTAGCCAGACTAACGAGAGGACACAGAGAGTGTGTCCAAATTAACAAAATCAGAAATGAAAAGGGAGACATAACTACAGATTCAGAGGAAATTCAAAATATCATCAGATCTTACTATAAAAGCCTATACTCAACAAAACTTGAAAATCTGCAGGAAATGGACAATTTCCTAGACAGATACCAGGTACCGAAGTTAAATCAGGAACAGATAAACCAGTTAAACAACCCCATAACTCCTAAGGAAATAGAAGCAGTCATTAAAGGACTCCCAACCAAAAAGAGCCCAGGTCCAGACGGGTTTAGTGCAGAATTCTATCAGACCTTCATAGAAGACCTCATACCAATATTATCCAAACTATTCCACAAAATTGAAACAGATGGAGCACTACCGAACTACTTCTATGAAGCCACAATTACTTTTATACCTAAACCACACAAAGACCCAACAAAGAAAGAGAACTTCAGACCAATTTCCCTTATGAACATCGACAAAAAATACTCAACAAAATTCTGGCAAACCTAATCCAAGAGCACATCAAAACAATCATCCACCATGATCAAGTAGGCTTCATCCCAGGCATGCAGGGATGGTTTAATATACGGAAAACCATCAACGTGATCCATTATATAAACAAACTGAAAGAACAAAACCACATGATCATTTCATTAGATGCTGAGAAAGCATTTGACAAAATTCAACACCCCTTCATGATAAAAGTCCTGGAAAGAATAGGAATCCAAGGCCCATACCTAAACATAGTAAAAGCCATATACAGCAAAACCAGTGGCTAACATTAAACTAAATGGAGAGAAACTTGAAGCAATCCCACTAAAAATCAGGGACTAGACAAGGCTGCCCACTCTCTCCCTACTTATTCAATATAGTTCTTGGAAGTTCTAGCCAGAGCAATCAGACAACAAAAGGAGGTCAAGGGGATACAGATCGAAAAGAAGAAGTCAAAATATCACTATTTGCAGATGATATGATATATTTAAGTGATCCCAAAAGTTCCACCAGAGAACTACTAAAGCTGATAAACAACTTCAGCAAAGTGGCTGGGTATAAAATTAACTCAAATAAATCAGTAGCCTTCCTCTACACAAAAGAGAAACAAGCCGAGAAAGAAATTAGGGAAACGACACCCTTCATAATAGACCCAAATAATATAAAGTACCGTGTGACTTTAACCAAGCAAGTAAAAGATTTGTACAACAAGAACTTCAAGACTTGAAGAAAGAAATTGAAGAAGACCTCAGAAGATGGAAAGATCTCCCATGCTCATGGATTGGCAGGATTAATATAGTAAAATGGCCATTCTGCCAAAAAGCGTATCTACAGATTCAATGCAATCCCCATCAAAATACCAATCCAATTCTTCAAATATTTAGACAGAACAATTTTCAAATTCATCTGGAATAACAAAAAACCCAGGATAGCTAAAACTATGCTCAACAATAAAAGGACTTCTGGGGGAATCGCTATCCCTGAACTCAAGCAGTATTACAGAGCAATTGTAATAAAAACTGCATGGTATTGGTACAGAGACAGACAGATAGACCAATGGAATAGAATTGAAGACCCAGAAATGAACCCACACACCTATGGTCACTTGATTTTTGACAAAGGAGCCAAATCCATCCAATGGAAAAAAGATAGCATTTTCAGCAAATGGTGCTGGTTCAACTGGAGGTCAACATGTAGAAGAATGCAGATCGATCCATGCTTATCACCCTGTACAAAGCTTAAGTCCAAGTGGATCAAGGACCTCCACATCAAACCAGACACACTCAAACTAATAGAAGAAAAACTAGGGAAGCATCTGGAACACATGGGCACTGGAAAAAATTTCCTGAACAAAACACCAATGGCTTATGCTCTAAGATCAAGAATCGACAAATGGGATCTCATAAAACTACAAAGCTTCTGTAAGGCAAAGGACACTGTGGTCAGGACAAAACGGCAACCAACAGATTGGGAAAAGATCTTTACCAATCCTACAACAGATAGAGGCCTTATATCCAAAATATACAAAGAACTCAAAAAGTTAGACCGCAGGGAGACAAATAACCCTATTAAAAAATGGGGTTCAGAGCTAAACAAAGAATTCACAGCTGAGGAATGCCGAATGGCTGAGAAACACCTAAAGAAATGTTCAACATCTTTAATCATCAGGGAAATGCAAATCAAAACAACCCTGAGATTTCACCTCACACCAGTGAGAATGGCTAAGATCAAAAACTCAGGTGACAGCAAATGCTGGCGAGGATGCGGAGAAAGAGGAACACTCCTCCATTGTTGGTGGGGTTGCAGACTGGTACAACCATTCTGGAAATCAGTCTGGAGGTTTCTCAGAAAATTGGACATTGAACTGCCTGAGGATCCAGCTATACCTCTCTTGGGCATATACCCAAAAGATGCCCCAACATATAAAAAAGACACGTGCTCCACTATGTTCATCGCAGCCTTATTTATAATAGCCAGAAGCTGGAAAGAACCCAGATGCCCTTCAACAGAGGAATGGATACAGAAAATGTGGTACATCTACACAATGGAATATTACTCAGCTATCAAAAACAACGATTTTATGAAATTCAGAGGCAAATGGTTGAACTGGAAAATATCATTCTGAGTGAGCTAACCCAATCACAGAAAGACATACATGGTATGCACTCACTGATAAGTGGCTATTAGCCCAAATGCTTGAATTACCCTAGTGGCCTAGAACAAATGAAACTCAAGACGGATGATCAAAATGTGAAGGCTTCACTCCTTCTTTAAAAGGGGAACAAGAATACCCGTGGCAGGGAAGAGAGAGGCAAAGATTAAAACAGAGACTGAAGGAACACCCATTCAGAGCCTGCCCCACATGTGGCCCATACATATAGAGCCACCCAATTAGACAAGATGGATGAAGCAAAGAAGTGCAGACCGACAGGAGCCGGATGTAGATCGAACCTGAGAGACACAGCCAGAATACAGCAAATACAGAGGCGAATGCCAGCAGCAAACCACTGAACTGAGAACGGGACGCCTGCTGAAGGAATCAGAGAATGAACTGGAAGAGCTTGAAGGGGCTTGAGACCCATATGTACAACAATGCCAAGCAACCAGAGCTTCCAGGACCAAGCCACTACCTAAAGACTATACATGGCTGACCCTGGACTCTGACCTCATAGGTAGCAATGAATATCCTAGTAAGAGCACCAGTGGAAGGAGAAGCCCTGGGTCCTGTTAAGACTGAACCCCCAGTGAACTAGACTGTCGGGGAGGGCGGCAATGGGGGAGGGGTGGGGAGGAACACCCATAAGGAAGGGGGGAGGAAGGGATGTTTGCCAAATGTACATAAGAAATACTCAAGTTAATAAAAAAAAAAAAAAAAAAAAAAAACAGCAACAACAGTAACAAACAAACAAAAAAAAAAAAACAAACAAACATACCCAAACAGAACAAAAAACCCTGAAATCCAAAATTTTGCAGGTAAATGTATATAGCTAGGGGTAAAAATCATCTAGAGGGAGGTAACCCAGAGCCCAGAAGGTAAACATGGTATATATTCATGTATGTGTACGTTAGCTGTCAGGTCTTCAGTAAGCAGGCTATAATCCAAAGAACCACGGAGGGGGGAAAAAAAGACCATCATTTAAATATAAAGTACGCTCAGTTCACGTGTTCTGGACAGTTATCCATCAGAAAACATGAATGACAAAGTAATTTAAAAATACCTAAATTTCATATCATCAGGAAAATATAAGGTAACAAAAATAATGAATTACAGAACAGTAAAATACATGTGTGACATTATTTATATACTCCTTCGATTTGTAAAGTAATCCAGGACAGTAATTACATTGATGGAGTCAATGTGCAGTAAAAGCACCAAACATTCATGGTAGTGATCGCCCCTTAATAGAAAGGGAAGGAGATGAGAGAAAATATAAGCTCTCCAGTCACATCTATAAAGTTTAGCCTTCAACAAAATAAGCATAAGAAAAAGCCATGATGGGTGGAACACTGTTATTTAATCAGTCATCATGAGGAAAGAACAGGGTGCTTCTTTTCTTTTGTCTATTTTCTTTAAATATACAACCAAAGAGAGAATGGGAAAAGCAAAGACAATAGGCTCCGAGACAATAAAACCTATGCCTAAGTTGTAAGATCAATCGCCCAGTCATGGGTCCGTGTACAATTTGAATGGCCACAGCAACCCATAAGCTGTGTATGTGTGAAGTCACACATTTTGTCAAGCATTTACCAATTCTGGGACGCTCTGATTCTGCCTTCCTTTCTTTCTTCAACTACCTACCTCCATGATTATAACTAAATTTGCTTACCAAGTCATATAATGCTTGCAAGGGCCACACATCTCCAGTTTCTGTCAACAACCTTCTCTTTGTGATCACAAAAGTGATCCATTATTAGCTGTCAGTGTACAGGCCTTCTCTCAGGGACCTAGCAAATGCTCACATCACCTTGCTGCTGCCACCACCAGGTGTGTGCTCCAGGTAAAAATGCCGAGCCCCCTCTCTTTGCATGCTCTCTCTGTCCTCTGAACAGGTGTCCTCGCTGCCCCCTTCTGTGCCCTCATGGCTCTCTCTCTGCTGTCTGTCTGTCTGCCCGTCTGTCTGTCTACATGTACACTTGTCTGCCTCTATCCTTTCCCAGGTCCCCCCTTTCCCTCCTTCCCCAGTGAACCTCTTTTGCACCAAATCCTGCCACATTATATTTTAACACCAGTAGCCTATGGTTAACTGCTTTATGCCAAATTTTTCTCAATAAATATAAGCTAAATACCTTTTGTCTAACACCCTCGTATTTAGAATATAAATGCCCTGGCTTCACTGTTACAAACAAGGGCAAAAATGGCTTTATACACTGAACAAAATCAGGAAAACATAACACCACATATTGAGACATACGTTTTTTGTTTTCTTGAGTCAAAGCTCAAGATTCCTTGGGTAATGCTTAACATAGTATTGTTAGGGGGAAAAGTTCTTACTGCTGGAAAGAAATACTAAATATAAGAAACAGGTAACGGAAAATAATTCAATCAGTACTTTGCATGATTATAATCGACATTCTATATTTTATGGTATTTCCTATGACATTTCTCATAGGGTATGCACAAATGTGATACATCTAACATGGAAGCTGGAATGAGCACATCGTGGTTTATGTGATGGAATTTAGATAATAAACTTGTACTGCTCTAGGAAAGTAAAGTGACTGTTAGAAAACCAAAAAAAAATTGCTCTTACCTCGTTCACTCCACTGTCGCCACAGAGCAAATGTGGCAATCTTACTAGAGAAAATTAATGTAATTATACCTGAAACACAGCTGACATGTTTCTATCCGCTGTTAAGGAGAAGGATATTTCTGTGAGCTAGTAACCTCAGATAAGGAAGGTATAAGCATGATGCTAATAAATCAAGAAGATAAGCATAGTATCTCACATCTTTGAGCCAGCCGTAGTCCCCTGGATTGATGCCTGTATCAAATCATGAGTTTCACAATCACTAGCTCTGTATCGGCACCAGCTCATGATGAGACTGAGGCACAGAGCTAGTGTGTAACAAAAACGGAATCTCTTCTAAAAGTAGAGATGGAGAGGAATAACAGAGGTCAACCAGTATCTCCATAAAGTCAGAAATGGGGAGGAATGAAAAGAGGTTCCTTTGCCGAATCGTCTTTGTTCATGCCAACAGGGGCTACAGATGTAAGGGATACTCAGTTACAGCTATCAGCATCTCATCCACAGTGAGATGCCAAGACAGTATCTTCAGACATTCAAAAAGAAATACAAGGTTGTCGGTGTGAGAACGAAGCCTGAACAAATACCTCACAGGCTGATGTCAGGCCAAATCAGAACACACCTTACAGGGTAAGAATTCTGTTTATAGTTAAAGCAGTTTGTTTAGTGTTAAAATCTAGCTAGGAGATAAATCTGCTTGTCCTGTGTCCAATCCCTGGCTAATTAAGGCTTCTATCTGCAATCAAGAGTAAATTCCTGGTCTGGTATAAACTGCCTGTAACCCCCATCCACTGATGTCTATCTTTGCCTTTGTGGCTACTTACAACCCCCATTCACTTGAGGCATATCCTTGCCTTTGTTTCTCCCCTTTCATTGCATCCCTTTAACACTGAATGACCACCAAGCCTTCTGCCACCTGTGAACACCTTTTCCCTCTTATAAGAAGAACTTCAAGAGGCCAGTGGAGGGCTGCTCTCAAAAACCCTGAGGGAAAGACAGCTGGATGGCCAATCTAGAGTGCAGCCAAATATAGCTTGCTTTAATTTGGATAATCTTAGACTTGGTCCTTCTTTTCTCTTGAATCTTGGCATTAGAACATGTAACAGAAAATTGCATGACTCACTGAGGGTCCTAGCTGGCCTACAGAGGGACTACAAAGTTATTAATGATGCATTTTAGCCTTGTATCAGGTAAAGGGCAGGATTCTGCATAATTCATCTCTTTGTTAGATGAAAAGAGGCTGCAGACACTCTGTAAGGACTGAAACACTGACAGACCTCAGCACTTATGTCTCATGTGCATTTAGGGTTCAAAATGGCCATAGCCAAGGTCATCTAGAAGCACCCAGCTAAGTCAGGATCGTGTGGGTAGAAATAACGCTGTGGAGGGTAAGGCTTCTGGGAAGCTCTAGATGCCTGAGAATGGCTCCTTACATCATATATGCATTTATTCAACACTTCCTAGGTTTCCGAAGTGTCCTCAGTAGGTAAAGGGAAGGTAAAGAGAGACCCAAGCCAACAAGCATGGCAGCAGAGGCAGCCATAGTGGAGCCTGGAAAGTGTCTGATAAAATTCCAAGACCAGCTATAAAAGGATTCTCAATATATCTACACCTAGGAAATGGACTTCTTGCCGGAGAGGATTATAAAGGAGTCACATTCTATCTTCATATTGTTATCTACAAGAAGTGAAAAAAGCTTGTTGGGGGACATAAATCTAAACCAAAAATATTACTAGCTCTTGTCTAGCTTCGGGTATGGGCATTTAACCTGAGAAAGCATTCCTTCCAAGTTAGGATCAACATCTCTGTTATTTTGCCATGAAATGATTAGTGCTTAAAAAAAAAAAAAACCTACTGTGTCCAGCATTATACATTGTACCAAGTTATCAACATGACTTGTATTTCACATAGTTCTACCATTGCTCTAGATTTCAAATAATTATCAAAAGGAAATTCCTTTTCCCTCCACAACAACATTATTTGGTTACATTCCAGACATGTTAATAACAAATATTATTGTGGGTGACTCATATAGAAATGGCCCCCACAGGTCCATTTATTTGAATAACTAGTCATTAGGGAGTGCTGGTACCTGAGGGACATTAGGAAGAATTGTGGGAGTAGGTGTAGCTTTGCTGGAGGAAGTGTGTCACTCGGGGTAAGGCTTTGGGGTTTCAGAAACCCAAGCCAGAGACAGTGACTCTCTTCCTACTGCTTGAAGGTCCAGATGGAGAACTCTTGGCTCCTTCTCCAGCACCATGTCTGCCTGCAAGCCACCAGGCTGCCTTCCAGGCTGATAAGGCACTAAACCTCTGAAACTGTAAGCAGGCCCCAGTTTAATGCTCTCCTTTGTAAGAGTCGCTGTGGACATGGTGTGATTCACAGCACGACAACAGTGACTTGACTAAGAAGGGACTTGGCCCATGAAGAGAGGGGGAGAAGTCCACTGTCTCACAAAGAGCACCTCAGCACGATTCAGACACTGCATGTGTATCTTGCTTGTTTACTCTGAAGGGTTCCTGCCCATATGGCTGTGTAGCTATGCATTCTTCTGAGCGGGGTTGGAGGTTTAGCTCAATGGTAAAAGCACTTGCCTACGCTATTATACCAAGGCCTGAGCTTGACCTGCAGCAGGGTTCACATCCTCCTCCACTGGCCAACACATGAAGGAGAGTGATATAAACAGCTTATCTGTTAGTCGAGCACTGGGAACTTCAAAGTTGTTTTTAGTTGGGGAAAAGTGTGAGGCGCAGGCTGATGCTAAGAGACTGACTGACTATCTGAAGAAGACATGCATGACCTTGTAGGATAAAACAATTGGGATGAAGAAGAAACTGAAACAAAGCCAAAGTGCTGGCCTAGAAGAACTAGTACGGAAACAGGAGCATCCAATCAGCACGACTCTGCAGGAGACAAAAGTCACTGAGTTCTGTTTGAGTGCTTGGAGCAAGACCTGTGCAATGCCTGTGCAATGCCTTTGACTATGCTGCCTCACCAAACTCCTTAGTTGCCATAGTTACCTGTATGCCAGTGATCTTTCCTCCTGTGCTCAGAACCACTTTCAGTAGTAACTAAGTTCGGCAGAGACAGTTTGAAAGTGAGCTACAACGCAGAAAAGTTCGGAGTTGTGATAAAAGAGCGAGCAAATTTGAAGCAAGATGGGCTGGAGACATGGCCTAGTGGTTAAGAGCACTGGCTGCTCTTCCAGGAGACCCAGGTTCAATTCCCAGCCCCTACATGGCAGCTCACAATTGTCTGTAATTCCTATTCCAGGGGATCTGACACCCTCACACAGACATACATGCAGTCAAAACACCAGTGCACATAAAATAAATAAATAATTTAAAAAAGAGAGAATTTGAAGCAAGAGCAAGCTTACCCCCCACCCCCCAAGAAAGAACAGCTAAAACCTCAATGAGGGCTTTAATGGCTCCAAACATGTTGCTTATTTAAGCAAAATCAGTATTATTTTAAAGCATTTTACTCAAGTTCTTATCAGTTGTGTGTACTGAGCAACTCTGCCCATCTTACCTGATACCCAAGGAGTTTAAGCAGTTGGTAGAGTAGGGGGAAAGCAAGCCCATGATAATTCTGCTTAGTGTCCTCACATAGGTCAGTTTACAGAGCAGTTTTAAAGGACAGCTTTTAAGAGTGCATAAGGAAATCTCTTCACCTCCTCTTCCGGTCACCAGGTGGTAATGAGCACACGCTCAGGTACACAGGAGTCAGGTATGGAGAGGCAGGACTAGAGAAATCAAAAGCGCTGGAATCCCGGGGCATTGTGAAGTTTTCTTGTTTTGCTCACAGTAGGACACCTGCAGCCTTGCTGGCACATTTAAGGTCCCAAAGGTACTCACTCCTTAAGGGGTTGTGTGGGGTCTAAAGAACTAATCCATTTAAAGCATGCAGGGCTGGTTCAGCATAGAAAGGGCTCTGGTGGCTTTTATTATCACAACAGTGAAACTGGAAAATACAGAAAAGGTTCCGAAACTGGAAAAGGCGGCTGCAACCCTCCGCCATTCCTGTCCTCATCTGTACTCATACAGAGCTTCAGATTTCACGAGTCTGCGTCAAGGTAGGCATGCGGCATTTCTGCCACTTTTTCCCATACAAACACTGTGAATTATAGGGCGTACAAATCAGAAAATCAATCAAAACTAATGTTTGTTTAACCCAAAAGTGGGGCACATGGCACGAGGCACTCTTTTAATCGTAGTACTCAGGAGGCAGAAGCAGGGGGATCTCTGAATCTGAAGTCAGCCTGGTTTACCTAGTAAGTTCCAGGTCAGCCAGGGCTACATACTGAGACCCTGGCTCAAAACACAAACAAAACAAAACAAAACACAAGCCTACGCAAACAAACACAAACTACACTCAATATTCATGCACTAGGCATGTCCTTCAAGGGTAAAGTGTTTACCCATCATATACGAGGCTCTAGGTACCATCTCCAGCATTTGACACACATACACAAATTCCATATATGGACCGCTGTTTACAATTTGCTTATTGTCTGATGCAGACCTTACTGATTGAATGCTTAAAACAACAGAGGAGAGAAGCATCATGACAGTAGAGGCGTGAAATCAAAGAATTATGTGTGAGGATATGCAGATAAGAAGTGACAAAATGAATATAAAACACGGTAGTGATTGTACAATAGAATGGAGGCTGACAGGGTCACCTCGAAGGAGGAGGCCAACATCGGGATGGCTGAGTCCTTGGCACTTTGGGCTTCCTCTCAAGGTCAATAACGAAATACAGAAGAAGAGGAATACTCATGAACCTGAATAAACACCCCTCTGACCACATATGTACAGAGATATACACATAGCAAGATTATGCACCACACCCCAGACTCACTCCTAGCTATAGGAGGGGACCACATAAGGAGGATGCCAGGGCTGGTTCTGAACAAACCTGTTGGAAAGGCCGAGTCTGGGCCTGCCTGAGAAGCCGCTGCTGCTGCTGCTGCTGTTGCTGCTGCTGCTGCTGCAGAAGCTTCATCTGTAGCAGCTGCTGCTGAGACGTGACTGCATGAAGGGAGGGCGGCTGCAGCATGGCGCCTGAGCGTCTCTGCAGCATGTTGGACAAAGCTTGCTTGGTATTGGTTGGGACAAAGGAGCCTGCGGGGTCCAATCTGGAGCCACCTATAAAAGCAACCAAGAGGAAGCCTGTCAGAAGCAGCACAGAAATTTCACCGTTCCTACTTTTTGAGCCATAAAATAAGATACTGCCCTGCGAGCCCCAAGCATTGGCATTCTGCTTAGAGCTGCCTCGTGTCCATAGGATAAAAAGCAATGGTGGGCATGAATAACAATGCTTTACAACTTCTGCATAGAGGCTGCACGTCAGTGGATAAGATGCAACGCCTGAAACAAACTGGGTCAGCACAAAACATCAGTTATAGGGGTCATAGGCCATGCACACCACTCAGGAATGTGTTATTTGAAGAAAACAGTCAGTGCCTTATGCTGTATCTTGCAAAGTTTCATAAGCCAGGAAAGGGCCTCTAATTGGAGAAAGAAGATGAAGGAGGGTCAAATAGCACTGAGGTTGTTTGATAAAGTCTTGAGGAATCATGCCAGTTTATAATTTTTACCTAAAATCACATGCAATACATACTTGTATGTGTATATATACATATGCATACGCACACACACACACACACACACACACACACACACACACACACACACACACAGCTCGATGTTTGGTTTCAGAAGCTGGGATATGGGACTCAGGTACATATTTCACATACCAAAGCAGATCTGGCCTCCAGGTTCTCCCAGAATCCTGGAGTCCCTACCTGGCATACCCCACCCCCAACAATGAATTTTCCAGTCCAAGAGCTGGGTTTCCCTTCCCCCAGAGTCTTTTCCCTATATAATCCAGATAGTTTGGTCTCCCTCCTCCTCCTCCTCCTCCTCCTCCTCCTCCTCCTCCTCCTCCTCCTCCTCCTCCTCCTCCCCTCCTTCTCTTCCTCCTCTTCTTCTTCCTCCTCTTCTTCCTGCTCCTCCCTTCCTTCCTCCTCCTCTCTCTGCCTACATGCTCTTTCTTTCTCTCTCTTCCTACTCTCCTCTCTCTTCCTACTCTCCTCTCTCTCCCTTCCCATGGAGAATTCCCTGACCTCCTTCCCCGGGGCCATTGAATAAACCTGTCCAGGAGCAGCTTCCCAATAAGCCTAGATTTAATATAATCTAATCTGGCTTGAACTGGCTCATTTCCCCAGTGGAGAAATGACTTCTTACATTATGTCAGTTAGGCTGACAATGCTCCCCACAAGAACCACAGACTCTAACAAATACCCCAATACCAGGTATGAAAATCTCTATTTGACTTGTTGGTTAAGGTAGTCCAAATGACTCCAAACCAAATAAGCCATTGCAATTGGCCCTGGTTACCTCTCAAGGGCAGAAGACTTAGAACATAGAATCAGAGGACTCGAACTGGATCTAAGGTAAAAGCTTCCTCCTTCCTATGGTCTAATTTCTATAGCACCAGAAAGCACTGTGACCCACAATAGTGACCACCCTGGCAAGATAACCGGAAAGGTAGGAAAGGTACAATAGCGGCGTTCATCAGCAGCTGTGGGATTTAAGGACAGAAATAACACCTGGTTGGAGGAATCTATCCAACTGTCATGAATCTCAGAAAAGAACCTATTACCAGCAACTTACTAGACCAGTATTCATCCTTACTACATTCTAAATCATTTCCTTATACTCACTTATGACCCTTCATCAAAAAAGCCTTTCCTTATAGCAAAGAGAGACTGTCACTGAAAAATATCACTGGGCAAGACATTGCAGATGTGGGAGCCCAGCCCCAGCACATACTTCTCCAATGCAACTCCTATACGAAGGCTTAGGGAGCATCGTGGAAGAGTGAGAGGGAGATCCTAAGAGCCAGAGGATCAGGAAATCTGATCTGAGTATCTCCTAGAAAGAGCTGCTTAAAAAGGACCCAACAATGGCAATGTCAACAATCATGCTAACATGCAGAACGGGGGAATATCTAGTGGGATCCAACAAGTACTCGAAGAATCACAGGCAAGGCATGGCTGTGAGAGGGGAAGGAAGGAAGAAGGGACACTGTCCCAGGATTGCGGCCCCTAATTAATTATCAGTTATAAAATGATCAGCCCTGAAGTCATATACATACAAACACCGAAGATGGGATCCGCATGGTGTGCTTATGTTTGTGCATCTGAGTTGTATGGAAAGGAGGCCATCAACTGAGAATGGGGGTGACATGGGTTAGGAGGTGTTAGAAAGAAGGAACGTGGGAGAGATGGAGTGAGGAAAGACAGCGGTTGGAGTGAGGAGAAGGAAGGGAAAGTCATATAATTTTACCTTAACTGAAATATATCAAAAATAAAGAAAATGAGTATTTTATAAAACAGAACAATGAAAACACTCTAAAAACTTGAAATACTCAAAAACTTCAAATTCTACAAACATCTCTTTGAACATGCTTGCTCAAGAGACTAAAAAAAAGAAAAAAAATCCTAAAGATTTTGCCTCCACAATTTGTTAAGGCCTTCATGAATTAGAAAAACTTGGATTTCTACAACTGGAGGCTTTGTAGTAAATGACAATCTTTCCCTCAGGAATCATCTACATTCCTTGATACATATACAAATGAGAAAAGGTCTAAGCACATATCTCACAAAAGAGGTTTCTCTTTCCTTCTTTGTTTTTTTAAGCAGTGTGTATGACAGAAAAGCATTTTACAGCTGCTTGCTTGGGAAGCATCCTTCAAACTCAGCACCACAGAAAGCAGTATGAGGCACTCAGAGGCGTAGGAAGAGCACTTGGAAAGAACTGAGTGCTCTGTCCAGGTAACCTGACTGCAGCAAGATGTGAATGCGCCTAAGAAACCACAGAACTAAAAACTAGGGACAGTGCACTCCTATCTATCTATCTATCTATCTATCTATCTATCTATCTATCTATCTATCTATCTATCTATCTATCTATCTATCTATCTACCTATCTCACTCTGAACAGAGTTGAGTGTTCATGCTTTTAACCCAGAACCAACCCTCTAGGTACTCAAGTTTTGCTACAGCTCAAAAAGCAGGAGTCTACTCCAGCTGTTTATAGATATTTGTTAGCTGCTGTTTTTCCCACAAAGAGGATTTCAGTACAGATTACAAAACAGTGGTGATACTAACATACTTAAATCTTTCATCTCTTTTTGCAACCTTTTAAAAAATGTATGTGAGCTTCAGGAGTCATGACTTGGATCCACCTGTCCCAGGTCTAATGGACTCTAGATAACTACTCTGTCAGTTAACAGCTTAAGCTTTTTAGCCTGCTGCCTATCCCTGAGGGTGGGATCTTTCCATCCCTGGGCCTTGAGACTTCATTTGACCACTGCCCTGACTACCAGGACCATAGGCCTGGAAGTGTCAAGTGTATAACCAAAATACAATTCCCCCACCCCACCCCCAAGTGTCTTAACTTTACCTCCTACCTGTAGTGTATACCTGTCTAAGAAGATAACACTTAACAAACAGACACCATCCAGGAATCAACTGAGGCCTACAAACTGCTCCAAAATGGGCAGTATCATGCCAGCCCAGGTGGTCCTGCAGAACTGGTAAGCCCTAGACTTGCAGTAGCTGATAGAAACCAGTCCAACCACTGTGATTGCTCTCTGTCTCTTCAGCCTGTGTCAGTGAACAAGATGCTTCTGGCAAATGCCCCCCACCATTACTTGATTCCTTTCCCTTCCCAGCCTGTGACCAGTATTCCATGTTAGACTTCAAACCCAGTACCCCTAACCCTAACCCTATTAATATTCAGGCAAATCCTCTGACCTGCTCTCAAGGATTTAGCAATTATTTAAGTCACTACCTGCTGCTGCCAGGTGCCCCAAGGTGTGTGCTGTGGATAAAAGGACCCACCATCCTCCCCAGATATCTCCCCCCACCCCCATTCCTTCTTTCTACACACATGCTCTTTCTTTCTTTCTGTTCCCCCATCTCTGTCTCTCTGTCTATATAGCGATTCCCTGACCTCATTCTCTAAGACCAGTGCTGAGAGCTGACCCCAAGAAAACTGCCTTTATTATTAATTACTATTAATTTGACTTGAGCTGGCTTATTTCATCAATGGAGAAACCTATTATTATTCTAGCCTTCCTGGGCCCCAACAATGACATTCTAACTCTGGCTGAAAAGCAGTTACAGAAGAGATTACAGAAGGCCAGAATGTGATGTCCAGAGGAAACTCCAATTCTCCAGCCTCCAAAGGGCTGTCCAAATGTCACAAGTGAGCTCAACATAAACTCTAGGAGGATTTCTGGTGGTCAGACAAAAGACAGCACCACTCAGCAACTTGTGAAACTGATACCAAAAGGAGTCATTTCCTTACATTTGGCAGAAGGGATGGGATTTATAGCTACCTGTGGTGCCTATTAGCACATCAAGCCTCATGCTGGCCTCCAGGTTCCCTCAGTATCACAAATACCTATTGCATATATCAAAGTCAATCCTATCCTTTCTCACCCCACCTGCTAAACTCCCTCCAGCTCCCAGGCTTCCCTCCACCAGCTATTCCTTCTCCTTATAGCTCCGCTAATCTGACTATGTTCTCTCTATGCTCCGCCCTGCTTCTCTTACTGTGCTTTCTCTATCCACTCTCCCTGCCATTCTTCCCGATCTAACAGATAGTCCTGACCATGTGCAGTCCTGGCCATGTTCAGTCTACTTTCTCTCTGTGCTCTGGATTCTTCCAGAGGCCTTGGGCTTTTCTCCCTCTCGTATCTACAATCAAAACGTGCCCTTAGCCCTACCGTGGAACAGACATGCCATCAGTTTATACAGTCCTGAACTCAAGTGGTCTCCCTGCCTCAGCCTCCTGAATACCTATAGGCAGACATCACCACATGCAGCCAAACAAAAGTTTAAGACTGGGTCACTGGTCTTACTTGTAGGGACACCACTGGGAACACAAGAGCAAAAGTATCTAGCCTCACAGAGCTTATGGTCTGGAGAATGAGGATAAATGACCAAGGAAGCCAGTCAAGCTACTGGTGCTCTACAATAGACAGAAGGGGAGGGGAGCACAGAGACCAGGAAGAGGATTCATACTACAACTCTGAACAGAGCAGCAGGCTAGGCTGGACCTCAGTGTGAGAGCAGGATCAGAACAAACCCTTTGGAGGCAGGTGATAAACTCTGTAGATGGGAGAACCTGTATGCTCAGAAAGCATCAAGTGCAAGGATTGAGGAGATGTTCGGCTCATGAACTGAACCTGCCTACTGTGTGAACTACAGTCTAAAGGCTATAAACATATTTTTCATTAAATGTAAAAGCACATGTATGTACCTACAGGTAAAAGTGATGAATGAACATAGTCATATATACACATATATGCACATATCTGCACATGCATAAAATTAACCTTTTTCATCCTTTAAAAACATTTCTCCATTAAATTAATTTCTAATTAGCAAATATTCCTATCTAGGAAAATACTCATTTGGATTATAAGATGTACTTGGGGCTTGAACCAAACAATACTACAATCAGGAATAATTACTATGGCTGTGGCAGTTTTCTGTGTCACTATGTAAATCTACTTGCCAGTCCAGTTCAGTTACTTCTGAACTGCTTCATGATTTAATTCTAAAGTTTTCAATTAAGAGAGGAAAGCTACCATACTACCTGATCTTTTAAAACACAAGTGGGAATTATAGCCAATAGAAACACAGGCATATTTTATAGACATGAAACGTATCAACTTTATATTTAGTAGCTCAGACTTTAGGCAGCACCATCTCCTTCTAACAAATTCTGTAAGTCATGCATGCAATTTCAGCTACCTGTGAACATCACTTAAGCTCTTGCTATGTTGACAGTGCACAGTGATTCTCCTGTCTCATCCTCTACTGATGTAACTGGGACAACGGAAGCAAGCTCCTGGGTCCGGCTGAAGCCTTATCTTATCTCAGAGGAAGAAAAACTAATGGTCATGGGTGTGGGTTACGAAAATGTGAACCGGTCCCGGAGTATCGAAATTCTCATTTCGTAGAGGATAAAGGTTAAAAGCAAGGTGAACCTCAGGTTGCTGGTCAGAATGGTCTCGCAGCGTTACCTGTCTCATACCCACCTGCATTCAGAGACTGATTCTGCAGGAAGAAGCTGGGCTGCTGAGGCTGGCTCACTAGGTTGTAACCCCACAGTGCAGGCTGCGTATGATGCATCATTTGGGAGGACATGGGAGAGTAGTTAGGAGGCACTCGGTATATGTTGGTCTGTTGATACTCCTTCGACAGAAATACCGAAAAACGAATTAACTTGATCATGTCACACATTAACCATGTCAATATGAGTTCTAACTCAGTTGATCCCGACCCACAACTCAAGGTTATTTTTTTGTGAAAGGGGAGAGAATATATATGGTGACCCACTTCCTTAAAATTAAATTTTTTCTTTGATTTAAAAAGTACTTAGCTCAATAGTAGACACCTAACAAAGATAAGCCCCCTAACATAAAGTTCCTTACCCCAGACATAAGAAATAAAATAATAATAATAATAAAAACCAAGTGAATTATCTAATATTAACACTGGACAATGCCTGTAGCTGAGAGAAGACAGCAGCTGCAGAGTCTCCTGCTGACCTCATCTTGGAAGGCCTTACCATGGGTCTATTCTATCAGGGTCTCTATTGAATCTTACCCACAGTTTTTAAGGCAGCACTCAAAAAAGCCATGCCCCAAGTGCCCATGCCTTCTCCTCCTCATAGTAGAGACAGACCCTAAAGATCACACCAGAAAGTCTCAACTCCCTTGTCACCCATCCTTTTCCTAGCAATGCCCCTAGAGATGGGGGACAATGAAAATCTTAGTATCCTTCAATTTCACAAAAGGATGTCATCTGACTGGAAAGAGGCAACTGCAGGAGGAGGGCTGTGAATATATTTAGGTAAGGCTTTTATATATGAAAAGCTGCCCTCAGCCATGTGGATGGGCGGGCCAGGGAGTCCCAGGTTTGAGAGAAGGCACTGGTACTCAAATGGCATCTGAAGGTGACAGCAGCCACCTCTAAAAGTGTTAATCACCAAGCTATCACCCAAGAAGAAGCAGGATTCAGTGTTGACACAGGTGGATGTAACAACAATTGTTCATGAACTCTGAGTGATCCCTCTAAGTACTTCCTCCCTGCCAATCAAGAACATCCTTGCCTTCTATAGAAAATGTCCTGAAATGTTCTCTCAAGTAAACCCAGGTAACTTCAAGTTTAAAAAAAAAAAAAAAAAGCTGTTATAAATAATGCATCTCATATGCTATAAAAATAATTTCTGAATTATCATCTAATTGGTATCAGGTATTTAAAAAGTAAGAGAAAAAGTGTGAGATGATCTTACACTAGGTTTATTTTATCTTTTTATAAGATCTGAAAACTAGTTGGAGAACAACAGTGGGTAGAAGATACCATGGCAAAGAAAGAAGTCTCAGGACCACTCTGTTGGGTAAATCAGATGCAAATTCATTCAGAGAAAAGTTGAAGGAATTTTTTTAAATGTTAATTCGCTGCAAATACCAATCATTCAAAACAAGATGCTTAGGCTTACTTACTAATGACAGTGTTTAAGAAAGTAGAATCATAAACCTCTTATAAAACAGAATCAAACCCAGGGCAATCATGAGGCTTATTAACTCAGTACTACTCACTACTGAAGTTTAAAGTTAAACAGTTACTAGAAGTATAGAGTGACCCAGCGGTGGTGGCTCAGGCCTTAAGCCCTGCAACTTAGGAGGCAGAAGCAGGCAGATTTCTGAGTCGAGGGCAACCTGGTCTACAAAGCAGTTCCAGAGCAACCAGAGCTTATGATTTTCATAAAAATGGACAGAGCTGGAGATTTTCATATTAAATGAGCTAAGCTAGTCTCCAAAGGGAACAAATCCCACATCCCCACCCCCACCCCCCAATGTCAAGTGGAAAATGAGAAGCTTTGCATCTGTCACCCATGAGAGTGTCACCCATGAGAGTTTGTTAGCACAGACACTCGTCAGGAAACTCTATATCAGAGAGCTGATACTATTCTTAGTAACGTTCCTAGGTGTATCGTTTGGCCATGGGTAAATCCCATCCTAGGTGCCCACGACCCAGTCTTTTCCTTACATCCCCCACTCACATCGATGCGTGAGCTCGATTTTGTCTTCCGCTTCCTTCCCTTTGTCTTCTTCTCTTCGTCTGCTGCACATTTTCCTTGATCTGACAGCTCGGCTGTTTTCCTTTCTGGTTCCTGAGAAACTGGAGATGTGGGTTCTTCCTCTTCCTCCTCAGGAGGTAGGGGCAGTGGCTCGAGGTAGTAGCTTCGGGGCTTGGGCATGGTGTGTGTGTGGTACAGAAGGAAGTGGTGCTGCTCCTCATACTTGATAACCTTCCGGTCTACACGGACAGTGCCGAACCAGGCCCAGGACAGGGGAGCTGGGTTCTTCTGACCCTCAAACAGGTCCCACGGGGACACTTTCTGCTTCGTAGAGACCTGGAGACCCTGTGGGAAAAGAACGTTCTGTGACAACACAACCTGGCCTGTCCCCAGCTCGCAGGGCAAACTTGCACATATGTGGTTGGAATGGGCTTGGGGAACTCAGCAGACAGGAATGCTCATTTAAGATGTAGGGACTGGGGCTCAGAACTTTGGAAGCCTGTTTCTCCAGTCCTCTGTATCCCTTGAGGCATCTAAAGGTAGTCTACAATATTTTAGTATAAAATGACATTTTCATTCAAGTATGCTGTAGAAAATATATTCTCAAGCATCTCTGTGAAGTTGGTGTTAAAATACTAAATTATAACCGTCTTAGGAATCCATTATTTTTAGTATTATACAAGATTTAAAAGTCAATAAATAGTTTGCCTCTGATTGGACTCAAATTCACTTCAATCCAACCTACGTGGACTTGGTTTTAGTCTATATTTCATGTATATGTACGTGGTCTTCTCTGAATAAAGTATTTTCAGAGAACTTAATTACAGCAGCAGGTATAACACAAATTAAATCTTTCCCTTTCCATTCCAAGTTATCTTTACTGGATCCAGGTAAGGGATTCAATCTTGTTTCTCAAAGATAGAATGCTCTTACTTGTAATACTAATTGGTCACATTTCTTGGTCACTTCTCCAGCATACCAATTCAAAGCCATTTCTCCTCAAAAGACAGCCAGGTACTTTCTCCCCCACCCCCCCTGCATGTGAACGGATCTGTTCTTGTCTGTCTTCCTCTTTGAGAGTGGCTTTATTAACACCACAGGTAATGTCATCACCCCTGCTGTCTGCCGATGATGAAATCCTTCTTCTGAGTACAACTCACAGCTAAATGGAACCTGGATGGCTTCTACTGGAAGCCCAAGTCACCTGACTGTGACTTCTCCTTTTTCCCTCCCAAAGCCACACTGCTGTGGCATTGGGGCTAACACTGAATTCTGGTGGCAAGGCTTTTCATCTCACCAATCATCATCTTTCTTCCCTTTTCTTAAACTTACACCTGGTCCAACACTTTTCTGAATAACTATCGTAGGAACCCTGTTGTGACTACCTCTCCCTGTGTGACTTAAAGGGGTCCCCGCCAGTGCCTCCTAATCCTCTCTGGACCAAGACCTGCACACCCCATGGCATTTGAAAGTGCATCTACCTCCTACTGAGGGCACGGATTCCCTCCACCATCTACCTCTGCTACTGCCAATGGCTACTCGGTGCTCTTTGACAGAAAGGCTGGCCATTCTGTTATTTTAAAGAACCCTCTAAAGTGTCTTATATAAAGCAAATGCCCATCTAATACTGCTGCTTGGAGACTATGTACTGTTGTAACCCAAGTTTTACTTAATACTGATTACTCAGCACTTGAAAATTCTTATCAACCCACATCCTCTTATATATACATATTTTGTTTCCTATCCTGACATAAAGTAATAATTGTATTTTATTTTTTATGCTAAGCTGCTACTTAAACTTCTTGGTAGATTCTAGGAATTTCCTTAAGTCCAGATAAGCATTTTAAATGGAGATCTTCAAAGACAATGGCTTTTTTAGGAATGCCAATAGCTACTGTGCTCTGATGACAAAAACAAACCCTTGAAAATTAAGAGATTCAATTAATATGTTTTGTGTTTCCTCAAAGAAGGTAGGAAGTGTCATTTGGCTTCTATAACTAGATATATTTATATACAAAGAAAAAAACATTTACTCTTGCCTGTTTTTTATCAATGGAGTCAAATCCAGCAATTTTGTTTCCCTTCGTATCAATCAAAGAACCCATGGGCTCACAGGTGATGACATCACAAGTCTGCTTTGGCAAAGGCAGCAACTGTCGAACTTTGTCAATGCTTTCTGACCTCTTGTCTCCTAGTTCTTTCTAGAAGAAAAAGGAAGAAAAAAACATAAAAGCAAGAGAGAAGTGAAGCAAAAATTCTGACTTTACAATGAAGCAAAAGCTAACAAGAAGGAAGTTCCCAGCGACACATTTCCTTTTTTTAAGCTGGTACGTCTTTAGTACTTAGCACAGTCTATGGAGCAGCTGCAAACTGGACTGGTGAAATGTTTCATTTCTTCTATTCACATAGAAAATCAGAGTGCACACAAAGGCAGGCTTGTTCTACATGACAAGTCAGAGTGCTGAGATGACAAAACGCCAGTGCTATTTGCTGTCACACAGCAGGAGCTGCCGCACGGACACTTTCCCGTACCCAGGGTCAGACTGCAAGGTAACCATCAGCTATTTTACTGTCAAGTCTTCAGACTGTGTGTTTGCAATGTCTATTTGCCGTTTAGTTCAAGTAGCGTTAGTGGGTTATCAAATGAGTCAGATTTACAAATTCAATGAAGAGATCCTTTTCTCCACTTGCATGTATAAATCCAAGCATGGGTTTAACGGAAATCTGAGGTTTGGTTGGATATCGGATAATGCGTTTTTAAATTCCTTAAAAATTAAAACATGCTTTATTTGAGTATACTTTTTCAGAGAAAAGTCCTTCAGATATTGTAATGTCAAAGGACTGACAGCCCATGTAAGATAACCACAATCTGTTGAATCAACTATGCATGTAAATTAATGAGCAGGAATTCAGACAATAATCCACAAACAACTTGATTTCAGAATAGAGGCTGATCACAAGCTTACTTTCAGTTTCTTTACTAAATTCATGTATGCACGTTTGTTCTCTTCTGATCCCCCGGGGGAAGCAGTTGATAGGTCAGAAGCCAGCGTCCCATTGATTAAAACACCCAGCATGTCAAGAACCGTTGTGAATAATTCACTGAGAGGAAAGAAAAAACCCATTTTATTCTTAAAAGCAAAACCAGGACATACATAATTATCTAAGCATTTCTACTGAAAGGGCTAAATTTTTAATGACGGCTAAATCAATAAGTGGCAGAATTTACTGTCAGTGTATCAGAGCCTATACCATGCATACACGCAGCAAAAAAGTATAAAATGATAAATTAAAAAAACCCACAACAACATACTTGTTAGTGTGCATGTCAACAGTTCCCGAAGTAATTATCTGGAGGAGTAGGAGGGCCCAGTCGGTGGTCCCCTGCGTGCTCCGCTGTACCGTGTCAAACATTCCTCCTACCTAGCATACAAAATACAAGAAAGAATTTGTGTATCTAGGAGAAAACACTATTCCTATTACTATTTGTGCCCAAACGTTGATTTGTTAAAACAAGAGATGTGAAGAACTGATTCTTGCTAGCCACACTCTGGATTATCCTGTAACTGTCGCTGTTTATGGTTCTTTCCACAGAGTATAGTCCTTCAAACGTAACAAAAAGAGTAATACCTGAGTGTGGGCCTCCACAAAATTAGCTTTTTCTTATCAATCTCTCATAGTACTTAGTTTTAGACATAACTGTGGTAAAATTTAACCTGAATAGTCTCAATTGTATGATATTTGATTATTATTATGCAATAACAACTCTGCCACTATAATATCCCTGGAAATGATCTTTAATACGGAAGAAATAATGAGGAGAAAATATTGTAACAGGTCTGCCAGCTCCTGTGAGGAGGTCAGATTACCAAAAGTCAGATAAGCCACTGCCCTGGGTAGATTGAGGGTTTATCAAGAGAAAATGTAAGGGAATACAAAATGTGAGAACTTTCAGATTTCTATAAAATATCCTTGTGAGAGTTCTCCTTTTCTGATCAATTTAACAGAATGTCACTCTGTGAAAAATTAGAGTTGATGGATCTTTATGGTTGTAAAATACAACACAGTGGAAGCCAACAGTGGTATTAAAGTAAAGGTTTGTCGGACCTCCCCTGAGCACTGCACAACGAGGAGAGGTCTACCAGATGGAGCCTCAGTGGGAAACACAAATAGGTGCTTAAAGCACTACTGTCTAGAACTCAACCCAGACAGGAAGGACGGCAGCTGAGGAAACAGAAGGTTTGAGAGAAGGGGAAGTAGAGACAGAGTCAGAAAGAGGAAGGCTTCACTCTGTCATGCAGATACTGCCCACAGAAGAGGTTGAAAGCTGGTGGTATCACTTTCACACAGACAGAGGTGTGACAGAAATGCTCCCCAAGGTCTTTACCAGATTCAGGCGAAGCTGCAGGGCCTCGTGCATCATCTGGCGGGCTTTCGTGTCATCCTGGTATCTTTCTTCCCTCCAGTTACTTAAAATCTAAGATTGGGAACAGGAAATGGAAAACAAGAGAAATCTTTGTTCTTTGCCATGATGATTTTTTACATGTGTACAATTAAGCTTTATAGCGACAGCTAAAACGTCTTAGCTTTAACAAATTAACAAAGTCAAAGTTTTCATTTATTTTTATCTTTCTCTTCTTCCAGACAGATAAAATCCTATTTTATAATTTATTTCCTGGGCAGCTGGGAGAAGAGAGACCCATGCATGTGTTCATGTATACTTTTTGGAAAATCCTTTAAAAGGGCATAAAATTAAATATTGTTAATTTGTTATTATGAAGATGAACATTGAAAAGACAGAATTCCATTTTACACCAGACCTATTCTATACTTCTAAGGACATGCTACGAACCCTAGCAAATGTATTGCTTTCTTGACATCTTATTGGAATTGTTACTTGCTATTATCAAAGCCAGAATCTTTCCTGAAAAAGAGAATATAGACTATTTTGAAAAATGCAGCCACTTAGACCAAGATCATTCAAATTTATAAAGTAGGCTGCTTCTTCACTTCCTCAAGACTAGCACTGGGAAGTGTTTACTAAAGAGAGTCAAGCAAGTAGGCCGTACCCCAGAACCAGATATGAAGAGTGAACACATAAAACTCAACATAAACCCCTTGCCATGCTCTAAACTCATGTAGTTAGCAACAACAACAAAATCTTCTTGAATGATAAAAACAAAAACAAACAAAAAACGAAAGGCTGGGGAGATGCAGGTAAAGAGCTTCATATGCAAATCTGAAGACTTGGGGTTCACTGAGAGTAATGGATGTCACTGGGCAAGATTTTACCTCAAAATAATAGGAAAGGATATGTGACAGCACTCAGTGGCTGAGAACTTATTTAGCCTGCACAAGGTCCTAGGTTCAATAACAGCATGCATATGTGTGTGTGTGTGCGCGCGCGCACACACACACACACACACACACACACACACAAACAGAAAAAAGCCAGACAGATATGACTACAGCAAGGACAGAGGGACAGAGAATGATGGAAGATTTACTTCAGAGGCAAGGGGAACAGAGACCTGCAAAAAGGGCAGGGGGTGGGGGGAGCGGCAGGTCTGCCTAACAACTGACAGGAGATCCTTCCAGACAACAAAGGAAGTGCTCAGGCACCTAAACCAGAATGCTGGCTCAGCCCAGGGAGGCTAGAATGAAAGGGAGGCGAAACCCACTGGAAGAGACAGCAAACGCCCAGCCAGGAGTGGCTCAATTAGTCCAGCCCTGGAATCTGTAGTCTAGGTATGAGGAGAAACACGAGTGCTTTATATTTAAATGGCTCACTCTGGAAGCCGGACAGAGAAAAGACCTGTCCGATGTGGTGGGTGTGAGGACAAAGAGAACCAAGTACGCCTGGTGCCCTTGTTCATGTCCTCAACTCTCATTCAAAGCCACCAGGTGGGGTTCACCTGGCTTTGTGTCAGGATAATCCCTCTCACAAAACCAATCAAACCGCTCTCCTTGATTCCATACTTGCAGACAGCACAACAGAGATCAGTGAGCTAGCCACTAAGCAGTGTGCAACAACTTACTTTCATAGACAGAAACATTAATCTAATGTCATATTTATGACATTATCATGAAATCATAAAAGAAAAATACTCAATACCATCAGAAAGATACTGGCCTAGCTTAATATTCCTACTTTACCTGATTAACTTGATTCTGCAGAGATGTTAGGAGGCCTTCCCGTTGCTCATCTTGCCCCTTAAGGCAGGTAAGGACCAAGGAGAGGAAAGGTTGCTGACTCAAAAGAGACATACTACAAAGGAAGTATTAACAGATCTAGTTAGAAAGGATGGCTTGCTCCTGTTGCAACAGCTGGTCTTTCCAGTAGACTCACTCATTCCTCCTGTTTATTCTCTACTCCATAAAGGACAGGGTGGCAAGGCACCAGAGAACACTTGAAAGGTCACACCTTCCTGACTTATAAGACTAAAAACCACTGGTAAGGCTTGTGAATGACGATACTCTACTGCTCTGAAAGGTGTTCCCAAAGCAACAGAATCCTACAGTGTATGTGACGAACTTGCTTTGTGTTACTAGGGAAATTTTAAATACATAGGACAAAGAATATAAATGTATACAGAGAAAAACAAAACAAAGAACAAAAAAAAAAATACAGAAGAAATTCCTCAGAGAAAACTCTTCTTTAAGAAGAGGAAGAAGCTGAGGAGGAGGGCGGCCCTGTAGGAGGACCAGCAGTCTCAATTTAACCTGGACCTCCAAGATCTCTCAGACACTGGATCACCAACCAGGCAACATACACTAGCTGATATGAGGCTCCTAATACACATACAGCAGAGGACTGTCAGGTCTGACTTAACCCTCCAGAGACTGGAGGCCCCAGGGAGTTTAGAGGTCTGGTGAAAAGGGGATAGGGTGGAGTAGAGTCATCCTTGTGGAAATAGGCGGGGTAGGGAGGAGCTATGGGATGTGGAACAGTTGGAGGGTGGGCCAGGAGGGGAATAAAATCTAAAGTGTAAACAAACAAAAAAAGAAGGAAATGGATCTCTCTGTGTACCTGGACTATTTTGGAGGCCTGTGGTTCTTTGCTGTATCTTTCTCAAAGACCAACAGCAGAGTCTTGGTATAGTTAGGGGGAAACACAACAAGGTCTGAGGCCTCCAAAAAGCAATGTGCTTGCTGGAAACATCCTGTGCCGGACTCTGACACAGCACATGGCCTCCACTGGAAAGGGGGCAAAATTCCATTTACAATTTTCATGTTTACAAGATACCTTCCATTAGAACAATGGGCTAACTGATTGATATAGTAAAAAGAAAATTTTCCTAAAGAATAGGTCCAGGCCAGAACGTCTGAATCAGGAGCTGCACAGGTAGCCAATAAAGAACGGTCAGTTGTGGTAGTATTGTTAACTCTACCTATAAATTTACAGAAGGAAGAAATTATGACTTTTCCCTTTAAAACTTCTTGGACATTAAATTTATAGTATGAGTATTTATCCTCAGTAAGATGATCTATTTTCAAAAGTAGTTATTTGAAACCTTTTCTTGGGCATGAAATAAACAAAACAGTTTTGGCAGTTGCCATGACAAGTTCCAATCCAGAGTCTACAACAAGGTTCCTAAATTTGGAAAATCAGCAATTATTTCAAGGTCTAGTACGTCCGAATTAACAACAAGCCTGTGTGTGTTTCAATAGCTTTACAGTGATGTGGACACACAGGCAGGCATGGGACCTGGTGCCCTACACAGATCCTTGTTAAACAGAGTTTCCCATTTACTACAAGCCCCACCCCTGTGGTGGCTGTGGTGTGACTTTGGTGTGGCTTCTAGGCTTCCTCCAGGTCCTGCAGATGCCAGCCGTGAGGAAAGGCATGTGCCAGCATACCTTTTCTGCTTCTGCCTATCTCTTTCCTTCTTTGAAGAAGAGCCCAGGTGTTGTCCCTTCTCCAGCTCTTCCCCAGCAGCTTTCAACACTCTTCCCTGCACAGACGTTGGTAGCCTGGCGATGAGGGGGGCCACCAGCCACACACCCCTGCGTTCAGAGGAACTAAAATCAGAAACAGGCGTTACACCTGAGAAAGCAGCTGTCTCTGCTCTCACAGCCAATGCAGAAACCCGACAGTAAACCACTGGCTGGTGAGACGCAGACTTCTAGAACTCTCATTTTACGTCTGCACTTTCTTCTTTTGCCAAAGACCGGGCATTTGCTTATACTTTATACCCACACCTGTTGAGGAATATGAGGTGCTGTTCTGGGAAAGCATTTCCACCAACCACCCTATGTTCTCTCTATGAACGATATACTTTGCAGTCATGGTAATGATAAGCAACGGTACTGTGTTCAAGGTAATGAATACGTGATTTTAAATTCTAAAACTCACTATTTACCAAAATGATGCCATGCAAACCGATCTGTCTTTGATGATGAAAATGATTACTTTATGATTTCATAAGCATAGCAAATTCTACCATGGATATAAATTACTGTATTTATATAAAACTGTCCTTAAAGACACAGAGACAGTGTTTCACACTTAATGAATGACGCAAAGACGTAAGTGCATGTGTGGCACTGAGGTATCTGGATATACAACGAAATACCCAGCATGCCAAGACATCATTCACCCCACTTTTCCCTCCTAACTGGCTGAATAACAGGAACTGTCATTGTAAGTTTTTATCTCTCTTACATTTCCTGAAGCTTAATAAAAATTAATTATGCTAATCAGGATTACTGTGACATATGACATATCCGTGGTAGTCCAACAAAACTATAAATACCTTAAGAATGTCTTTATTCCATTCTGTCTTGTGCTACTTGGATCAACACTCCCAATAGTGTTTGGGTTGAAGAGGCTCATGCCTGAACTGGAGGCGTTATTGTTCAGGTCTGCAGATTGCTGGAACACTTCTATTGTTGCCTTTGCAATATTGTCCAGTAAGTTATTCATTTCGGCCACGGAACCAGAGCTCTAATGTCAGGGAAAAGAAAGCTAACTTGTGTGTGCACTCCTTGATTCTCAAACACCAATGATGTTTTGCTTTTTTTTTTTTTTTTTTTATTCAATTCACACGTATGCTTTCAATGTATACTCACAGGGTCCTTCAAGCACTGTTTGATCATGAGCTGAAGCTCTAGCCAGGACTGTCTCAACGTCCACTGCTCAAGATTCTGGAGAAAATTCAGAGAGCTATAACGTTAAGAATACTGAACGTATGCTAACATAGACTTACAGTAGTACTTATACTCAGCGAGGAAAGTCATATGCTTTGAGGGCTTCCAATCTCATGTCTGATATAAATAAACATACACAACAGAGTAGATTCAAATATCAAAACACATTCCCCCCAACCAGCCAGGAAGTAGAAACCAGAGAAATACGGCTTCTCTAGGAACCCATTTACCCATTAGCCAATCTCATTCCAAAACGATGTTATTTCTTAAATAACACATTGAAAATGGAGCTATCGTGAATATTATGTCTCAAGTAAATACACCACTGACTTAAATATATGCTGTTTGCTACTGACTGTATCTACGGGCTAGCCAGTGGTGGATGTCACCATAGAGAGAATTACAAAAGGAAACAAAAGTCAGAATTAAATTCAAGGTCAGAAACAACAACAGCAACAAAGTAGTTCTTTCTAGAACCACATTGTGAGGGCTGGCCTGACCAGCATCTCTGGAATGGACCACTTACCTGGAGAATGCGCTTAATGTGCTGTCTTTGCAGGTTGTCCCCCTCTGTGCACTCTTTAATGCCGTGAGGGTAACAGATAAGCTGCAATAATTTCTGTGCTTGCATGTTTGAAAGTACGGGGTCCAATATCAGTTCTTTGTCTGTACACAGTCGCTCCGGTTCTTTTAAGCAATGTTCTCCTACCCATTCCTAAAAACAAGCTGGCGGTTAGACAGGCACATGCTGATTCTACCTGACTACTGATCGTGCTCTCGTTTCTCAGAGTGAAATGATATGAGGCTAGTAATGATATGAAGTTAATGGAAAGATGGGTGGAGGAAAGTTTGCATGTAGATATGTTGAGCGTTTGTTGCTGTTCTATTTTTCTTTGTCTGCTTTGACACAAGGTCTCAGGTATTGCAGGACTCCCCCCAAGTCACTATGTAGCCAACAGCAACCCTGAACTCCTGGTCCTGCTGCTCTGTCCAGTGCTGGGATGACAGGCCTAAATTAATGCCATATCTTCCTGCCTACCAGAGCTCCCTGCATGCTCAGAATGCACTCTACCTAATAAGCCACATCACCAGCTAATGAAAAAAAGAATTCAAAACAAAATCATAACACCTGACATCTTAAAAAAAATACAAGGAGGGGAGGGATTGGATTAAAGGAAAAAACACTTAAATCTGTGGGACAGAGAGTTAAAATTTGGGATTTGTTTTAAAATAAGGGCTTCCTCTAAGGTACTATTTTGTAACCAGGTTTTTGTTTATTTGTTTGCTCTTACTTAATATTTAGGGACAACATTTTTATGCTATGCACGATTTTCATAATCTTTATGTGATATGTCCTGCTAAATGGGTAAAGTATGTAAATATTTAGAAGACTACTTCTTTTGACATTAACATCATCCTTTACCATCTTTGCTTTTATTAAGTGGCATTAAGAAACAGTCGGTACCATAGCTCAATCTGGACCCAAATCTGTTTCAAGTGAAGTTTCCTTTACAGCTGTGTCAGTCACTCAGCTCAGGTCATTTATTGAAGTTACATAATTCCCGCTCCATATTAGCCGCACTAAATCACACCCGGATAAAGGCACCAAGACACAGTGTGCTGCTTTTCTAGGTGTCAGATTATTATTACCGACAAACTGATTAATGGTGTGTGTGTGTGTGTGTGTGTTTCTTTTGGATACTGGCCCTGTAGAATAGGCGAGAAGCTTCCCACAGGGTTTGGAGCAGAGCCTCTTAGAGCCTAACCAGCTCCATCTTGAGAGCCACACACAGTCCGGTGATGCCATCAAGTGCTCACAGGTGGGGACTGATACACACTTGGCCATCAACAACGGTGGAGCTGGTTAAACTTACCACAGTCAGAGCAAATCTGAGTGATCATGCATTTAATACAAGCTACAAAAATATGTAACATACCACATTTTTTTAAAAAAGGCTTTTGAAATCATGGAAAGATAATCAAACACTACTGAAGCTGAGCCTGAGCGGGACCAGACAGGAAGAAGGCAGCAGGTGAGGACAGGTGCACTTTTGTGTGAGCTTTTGAATGTATGCTGTGATACAACCATTAGACGGGACCAACAAAACAAAACAAAACAACCCTCCCAAAATAAAAACAAGTACAAACAAAACAAAGCGAATAAAAGTGATTCTAATTTTGAAGAAGGAACATGTTCACCCTAAGTGAGACAACTGTAAAAAAGATTTTCCTTTATTTTTCCCTTTCCTTGTTGAGTGCATTATCTTAAACTCTTCAGAGGAATCAAACTGCAAAAGCTCTCAGAACCGCTTTTCCTAGTGGTATATGCATGACAACTCTGAAGCCATGTTAGGTGCTGTATGAGGGACAAGGCTGTTATCTTGTAAGAATGTAATTACTAATATGAAGTGGGAGAATGTAAACTATAACTTTAAAGGATTAGATTAGAACTAGAAGTATCAATATGAATTCATGATCACACACACACACTCACACACACACACACACACTCACACAAGTTCTGTCTGCTGGGAGAGTGGGGATATATAAACCAGACCTTGTTTTCCTTTTTTGTGCATATGTGTATGTATGCATGCCTGTGTGTGTGTGTGTGTGTGTGTGTGTGTGTGTGTGTGTGTGTGTGTGTGTGTACACTAAACATGATGAATAATGCCCATGTGTGAATGTGTGTAGAGGCCAGAGGTTGATGTCAGGTATCTTCTCAGATCGTTGTCCACCTTATATACCAAGAAAGCATCCCTTCGATGAACTCAGAGCTTCCATACCCAGCTCCTCTCCCTAGCCTGGTTACCCTAGGATCCTGTATCTCCATTTCCTGAGTGCTGGGATTATAGGTTGGCTGCCATGGCCCCCCCAGTACATACATGGACTGTAGGGTCTCAATTCTAGGCTTTATGCTCACACAGCAAGCACGTTACCACTGACCTAACCCTCAGCCCTTGGGCTCTGCTTTCTGAGTACCCGTCTCTTAACAGGCCAAAACGGCACTCCTTAGAATGCCTGATTATAGCTATGAGGCAAGGCATATGGGAGACAGGTAAAGTAAGGCAATAGTTCTCTAAAAGGATAGAAATATTCCAATCATAACAAAAGGTAGAATGAGGGATTCCTAATATGTCAGCCTCAAACAAGCTGGGCATTAAAGAAACCATGGACGATATAATCCACATAACTACAAATGAACAATTACATAAGAAGGGTAAGGTCTTTGTAGAACAAAAACTGATCTTGTAAGAGGAACAGGAAGATCTCAAAAGAAAATACCTCATTCTGCAGCCAGTACAGTAAAGACTGGCTTTAGACAAGACTTGCAATGTATTCATGAGGAATGGGGTGTGTTAGGAGGATCAGAGAGTTTACATCCTCTCAGAGCATCTTCCCGGAGATTACTGGTTCACTGAAAACAAAGCAAACCAACAGTCTAGTGGATCCTGAATCTAGAGATGCCTTCCTCAAAGGCAGCATCGCCAGTCGAGCAAACGGGCACTCTGTGCAATCAATAGTGGTTACCTGGACTAATACAGTTTCCCCTCTGAACTCGGCCCTCTGATTTTCTGAAGTTAATCTCCAGAACCTAATGCAACTCTAGCAGCACCAGAATAAATCAGAAAGTCCCATATAGATGAGAAAAAGATTATTGCACTGAAGTTTAAGTTATGATTTTTTTTTATTAACTAAACTTTGATTATGACAGGAATGAAAACTTAATGGAGTATTCAAAAGTAAAGCAGAGCCCCAAAAGGGGTGGAATAACAGTACTGGATACTTTCCAAAACTGTCAAGAATAAATACAGACTGTCCAGAATTAGTGAATGCATTAGTATAAAGGATATACTAGATGTCTTCATGATTGCAGCTCTTAAATTTGAACTCATTGGGGAAAAAAAGGACCACTTAAATACAATAATAATAATTAAAAAAAGTAGTGGGCAGTTGTCCCCTGCCCCACAAAGAACAGGTACATATTCCAAGCAGAAGCCATTTGAAATCCATGAGTACCTGTTGGCAGATAGTCCTCAGTACGTATCTGGCATATTCTCTCAGGTTGGCAGTTTCTATGGAAATGCTTTTCCCATAGGGCTTCGAATTCTGAGAGGTGGCCCAGGCATCCTCAGCGCTCCCATCACGGCGTAAGCCCCTCATGCTGAAGTCTTCATTCTTTAAGGTGTTGACATTGTTACTGCCAATCTTGGCATCTCCTAAGTAACAGAATCACAAAAGCAAAAACCACAGATGTTCAAAATACTGCCCCAGATATGTAATAAGCAAATAGGCTAGATTTTGGGGACTCGGGAGGTATAGATGGTATTATTTTTGCATAGCCAGCTGTTTGGCAACAAACAATCAAGAAATACATGAAAGGAAACAAAACCATTGGACATGGAGAAAAGTTAAAGTCAAGACTCATTCCTTCTTTTGGTTTACAGAATTTAATATTCTTCTGCTAGCCTTGAAAGGACTGTTATGAATGACAGTTAATAACCAAAACACATTGATTTCACCAAAAACTTCAGGCATGACTGTGCTCAAGTTTATTTGAGTGAATAGACCAGGAAGAAAATATATTACTCACCTTTCTGGGAATCCCTTTTCCATTTCTTCTCTTATAATGACTTATTTTCTATCGCTAGGTCAAGAGAAAAATTTTGCCTTAGCCCACCTTACTATCAACTTCTTGACAAGAGAGATTTAATTCCCTGGCAATGGAAAGGGGCAATTCATACTAAGGAGGCTCTGGAGAGCAGAGTTCTCTGTGCAAAGCCTGCACTTTCCACCTTCCTCTCTCCAGAAGCAGCTTGGACTTTACCTGACCAATCGCTAACACACTGACTGAGATGAAGCTAAGGAAGGTATTTTCCCCCCAAAAAAACACTCAACAGGGCATACTTGGATGAAATAAAAATCTCTAGCCATGAAAGAAAAAGAAAATCCGTGAGAGATAATTTGGTAGTGAAATTGCAAGACAGCAGCAGAGACTTCAAATGATTGCCTGCTTACCTACAGAAATCAAAACAAGCTTTGACAGGATGATTCACTGAAACCAGCAACTGACATTAGGGGAGGCCTTGTGGAGTAGAAGCAAGCCCAGGTCAATGCAAGAACACAAGCAAACCAAGTCAGCAAAACCAACCAAAGCAAACGACAAACAATAATTTAAAACGCAAGGTCGGTTCGATCCCCGAAAGGTTTTGAATCTATTGAAAACAAACGAAAAGACAAAACTCTGTTCTTGGGAGGAAGAGTAACCTAAATGTCCTAATTAATGTCTACTTTCAAAAACCTTAGAGGCAGAGGGGCTGAGGCTGTTACTCACAGTACTTGTCTATCATGCCTGGGAACGGAGGTTCTATCCCAGCACCATTAGCACCACTGCCGCCCATGGACAAAGCAGAAAACCAACAGAGGTAGAAAGAAGCCAGGCACCCCAGCTGACCAATGTATTATCACACACCATGAACTTTACAGTATAAGAGCGAGTGGGTTTACTCAGGGAGTTTATTTCATTCAACAGAGCCTTTCAAAACTAGCAGACATGTGTATTCTCTGTTCTTAGAGGATGTAAATATCTGTGTCTATTTCAAGTTAAACTGCTATTAAATTGGGAGCAAAGTTCATGGTAATAGTTCTATTTTCCTATCTCAATATCTACTTTGGTAGATAAGAACTGGGAGAAAACTGGTTAGAACCACTAGAGCACATAAAACCTCGGCAAGGGCAAAGATGAGTACATCTCTCAGACCATTTACTGTATTTATTTAATGTACGTCTCCATTTACTTTGGGTATCGGGGGACTGAAGTCTGTGTGACTATGCTAGAATATTCTGCAATTATATAGCCAAAAACAAAAAAAAAACAAAAACAAAAACAAAAAAAACCCAAGTGTAATATTCTATGTGAATCTACATGAATCTGCCTAAAACTTTACTGGCATATAGCTGTGCTGGTTATAATTTCTCAGACCGAGAACCTCCCACATTATTTGAATATCTGAAAAGACTGGAAACTTTACTTGGGATTAGGCCAGTTCTACAAACAAGGGGCCACTGTCACTGTCTAGATGAGATTCATCTTGTGGATACCACTGAAATATGTTACTGGGCATTCATTCTTCCGACATAAGTTTATTGAAAACATATTTCTTATTTTCTCTGATGAGACTTGGAGACAGCCGAAGAGAAATTGCCTGTCTTCGTGACCCCAATGATTATTAATCAGTAAAGTGGGCCAGTTCTCCTTACCTTGGCTGAAATCAGCAGTTAGTATTGTCTGTATAATATAAAGCCCTAAGTTCATTCTTCCTCCTTTCCTAGATCTCTCTCCTATTTTCCTAACTACCCAACTATCTTGAGCTCACTTTCTCTCAAAAAACAAACAAAAAAACAAAAAAAGAAAATCTAAACAAACAAAACCAGTAACACAAAATAATTAATTAACTAATTAATTTTTAAAAAGCAGAGTAAACTTTGTGTTGGCCAATCATTCCTGAGTACGGGGCTTGCCCTGGACTGTGTTGGATATCAATAACATTGTATTGGAAAAAACTGGAAAGTCTTGTATATTCTTTGTGATGGATGCTCTTTTAAACAGATTTTAATAGGCTGTTTTATGAATGCTCTGCTAATATTCTTTGCCTTCCACAAGTAACATTTGTCAAGAAAGGTAAGGCTATATTCTCATTTATGTCTTCTAAGGCTCACTTGAATGAAAATCCATCCATTCGGTAATCCTGTTTAAACCATAAACTATAACATGAAGTGGCAATGATTGTTTGGTTAAGGCCAAAATGAGGTACCCAAAGTTAAAAGTAGGCAATACTGGGGTTCTCCTAATCATTCAAATCCTTTATGATTTACATAAAAATTGCACTGCCCATGAACGGAAGGTGGTACCATTAACTCTTGTTAAATACGTACAGAGTATAGAGGGAACCCTGGGCACCGTGAATTAGAGGAGAGGCCTGGGCCCTCCTGCTGATCACCAGCCATGCAAGCATCACTCCAGCCCCACCTGCTTCATAAAACCCACAGAGTAGAGAAGACGAACGTGTTCAGAACAGAAGGAGAAACTCGACATTAAAACACAGGCTTTCTGAGGTTGTGCACCTGGATTAAGATCTGGCTGAAACATAAAGCTTTTATTAGAAATATGAAGTACAATTTCTGTCAGTAAATGAAGGCCAAGTCCTGTGGGTCTACGGCTCTGATTCACGTCAGAATGAAGTGGCACAGGATTAAAACCAAACATAACGTACTCATATTATAGTTCTCCCAGGGTCACCACAGCTAAGAGACGGGACGTTCCCATTACTTCCCTTAGGGAAAACCAACAATTTTTGTTCAGGACAAACAAACAAACAAACAAACAAAAACAATGTCTCTATTAACATTACTTAGAATTTACAGTGAATATAAATTACTTTGCCTCCACTGCTGGTGATAAGCCAAGAAGCTGAAGGCCAAGATGGTCTTACCAAGCATCATAATTGCCTTTAAGACAGCAAACACAGCTCCCACTTCTATGCTGTTGTGGGCTGCAGCTAAGAGGTGTCTATCACAAGATGATCTTATTCCGGGGAAAGGTTTGCCTATAAAAACAACAACAAACCTTCAGTGGCCTCTTCACTGTCATTAACCATCGTCTGCAATCATTCACAGTCAGTAAGACCTTTCTTTCACTGGTTGGTAGTTTGTGGGCTGTTAGTTGACATTAGTTTGCATTAACTGGTGCTCCACAGGATCACTAAGAAACGCTGCCAGTAGCATTCTTACTTAACCTTTTCTCTTTAATTATTATTAAAACAACGTTTCTGTTCCTCAAAGAGATGGGGTGCAAAGATTAGTAGGATTCCCACACTATCCATCTCTATATGGAAATGATTTAGCACAAGACTTCACTAATACCCTCCGTTGCCTCAGGAAAAAATAAATAAATGAGTTGTCATCTGCTTAAGCCGAGATGGCATGGCCCAGAATCAACACAGAGCATGCAAGACGATGAGACTTCCCACCAGCACGGTATTTCCTAAGAGCCCAGGCATTTTTATTGTTTATTAATTCCTCATTTTTATTTCCCAATATATCCTCACATTACATCATGAAAGGTGTTGACAGCCCTCTGAGTGGCATGATCTCACCCCTCCATCATCTGCAGATCAAGCCCATGAAAATCGGGGAGGAAATTACAAACTGGACAGCTCACTGGGTCACAGTAGAACTGAAGGAGTCAAATAAACCCCAAGGCAGAGCAGAGCGTTCTCCTGGAGTCAGCTCACCTGTGGCCTGAGGGAAAAAGCAGGCCTGGGGGGCTCGGAAGAGGTGAAGCAGGAGGCGGCAGGTCATCCTTGCCCCGGGCTCTGCATCCGCATCTCCACAAGCTGCAAAGAGGAGGAGGAGGTTTTAAAAACAAGCTTCCTCACAGGTTCCACCCACAGGCTTTGCTTGCTAATACAAAACTTTCTGAAATACATTAAATAGCCCTTCTGTTTAGTAAGGTCATTAGTTATATCTCTCTGGGGAGCCCTCACGCTGCCTTAAACCTCGTACAAAGCAATGGCAGTTTCCTGTCACGAAGTTCCATGCTACTCCACGTAAACAGCTACCGACGCTCGACCATCTCTTTCGGGTACCATGGCACCCACAACGCACACATCCTCAAAAATGGCCCTTTCCCTGTGCTTCGGTGGTCACACATGACTACCAACCAGCAAACAATAACACACACAGCTCAGGACCATCTTACCTGCCGCCAGGAGAGAGGGGAGTGCGACGTGTTGCACGACATCTTCCAGGGAGAAACACTGTCGTGCTATCAGGATAGCAATGAAAGTGGCTAATGAGTCGTGGAATGAAAGGTCACTCACCTTTAAGAAAAACATGGACAGGTTTTAATGCCCAGCATCCTTGGATGCAGTACCAAAGACCACTATGTAAGAGAATGCCAGTACCCATAAGATCTCAAATCTCCATATGAACCGTCAGAGGGAAGTGACCTGCGATTATCTTCTTAGGCCTATGGCTACAATAAGGCAAAGCAAGTTTACTCATATCCTAACGCTCTAGGGAGACGTTGGCCTTTAACCTGTCAGTTGCATGTGCCTGCAACTGAGAAAACAGCAACGAAAGAGCAAAATCGAGAGGCTACTATAAGGGGTATCATAATCAATGCTTGCCAACGGAATACAGCCATTTATGGGAAAGGCAGGAAGCAGAAGGGGAAGCCTCCCCTGGGAGGAAAACATGACCCTCTAACTAACACTTGAGCCTTCTTTCCTGACATGACTAACACATTATTTTAATGCGAGAGAATTCATTTTAAAAGAACTCTGAAAGTTTTCAATAGGCTGCTAAATTTAAAAAGGAAAGATGAGAGAAGGGAAGGGGAGAGAAATTAATTCAGCTAAGGTGAAATCTCAACACTCCAGATCTCACAAAATATTGGAAGAAAATACAAAGAGAACACAACCGCTACAGTAGCAAGCTTCCTAGTGATTGGTTCAGCCGGCCACAAATACAGATTTCAGAGAAGAATAACTTAGGTCTTCGTTGCTATGGAAAAGCAGACCATTACTAACGTATTTTACAGATAAGGAGGCAGGCCTGTCTACTCCGCACTGAAGCGGCAGAGACAGGAATAAGCCCTCAGCTTTACAAAGGCCAAGTTTCTTCAGTAACAGATCTCTGACAAAGATCACCCCAAGAAATGATATAGGCATAGATGGATAGAGTATCCACAGAGATGTGTAAGGCATATATCATATATATCATGGGTGCAACACGGAGAACCAGGAAGTCATGGTACATGATCCGGGCAATCATTCCATCACTCTACTGGCACAGTCTGAGACTATTGACTATCCCGAGGCTACAGGTGGACTCTGTTACTCAAAACAACAAAATCTGCATACTTAGACTTAAATATTTGCTGCTTCTTTCATGTATGAAATGTCTTATGTACTGTGCTGAGGGATCCACACTGGGAAGAATGAAGCTGTTGATACCATTCACATTTAAAAATTTTAGCTGCTGGAAACCAGGCAACAGGGAACACACTGGAATTTCTTCTGTTACTTCTATTTTTTTTTTAAGTTTATTTAATTCATGGTAATGTCATCAGTTTTGGAAATAGAAAAATATGCCGCTGTGTTTCAGTTTAATTAAGCAGTAAAAGATTAAACTAATGAATTAATTATTGAGAAATTGAGAAAACTTACATCCACAGTGCAGAGGACGTCATTAAACCCCCACACATGATTTGAGGAACAACAAAGAGCCTTCAGAACCCCCAGCCACTCCGAACTCAGAACTGTACAGCAAGCAGTTAGCTCGGAGGAGAAATTGGCTATGTCATTTATCCTAGAAAAATAAAAGAAGATAACAGAAAGTGAATTGGTACAAATGAGGAATGATTACACAGGGCTTCCTCATTGAATACATATTTCATTATCATTAATCATCGCTCAGATTTAGAATATAATAAATATCCCTTTGTATAAATACAAGGTACAGTTATACACAGAAACATATAAATACACGAAGCGAATTAGCACACTTCTGATTCTATGAATAAACCCTGTATATGATTTTACATTTCATATGAACCATAAGTTAAGGACAAAAGGCTGGGGATGTTCCATGTGCAAGATCCTGGAGTCAGTCACGATCTGACTACCACGAGGATAAATAGTTAAAGACATTATGTAATGGTTATGTAGTAATCATACTAGGCCCAAGTACAGTTTATTATCAAAATACAGTGTTGTCTTTAAAACTGTATACTGTTTTCAAAATGGATTACCAATAATTAAAAAAAAAAAATCCACAGCCAAACCAAGAACCCCAAGGCCATGATTTCTCGGGCTAAGTATTTAATTAGGACATAGTGCTGTAGAATCAGAAATTACTAAAGAAACCCCAAAGGGGCGCGTCTTGAGCACTGACGATTCAGGGTAGAGCAGCTCACCGGCCGGCATCCTGGTGTCCCATGCACACATTCATGAGGGTGTTGCACACAAAGCTGTACCGATTGGCAGCATTGTCATTGAGGACCTTGCCCAGCATGGAATAATTGATGCTTCTTGCTGAGGGATTCTCAATAAAATCCATCATGAAGTCCGGGTCCCAGCGTAAGTTGGAGTTTGCAGGCATTACGTTATTATAAATGGTCTGCTTTACTTTTGAACAGGCACTACTAAGGTTAGGAAAAAACAGTTATAAAAGGGAAAAAGAACAAAACCACCAAGAAAATCACTTCACCTACAGACGTGTTAAGTGGCAACTACTCTAAGACTTTCCTAGACCGTCTGCATCCTGCCATTATTAACACCCAAACCTTTGTGAGCAACACGATATCTGATACACAGCTATCGCTTCATGAAGAGTTTTTGAATTCACAGATGGAAACAAACAAACAAAAAAACAACAACAACGTATTTTCTAACAACTGTTTCTCTCTTGAGAGTAGTTGTGAAATGCTATAACCTAAAAATAAAAATGGAGCCAATCAAGAAAAAAAAAAATGGAGACAATCGCACACGAGGAAAAACTCAGTGTTCTAATTCTAACTGTAAACCATAAACCCTATTCCTTTGGGTGTAGTATGCCTAGTAATAGCCACTGTGCCAAGGGGAGGTAAAACTGGCATCAGGGCGCCTTACGTTATCCAAGGAGAATGCAGATAATACATTCTGTAGTGCGAACAAACTGTTACAACATGCCTTAAAAAAAAAAGTATGTTTCTCAGCAACAGGAAAAAAGTGTAAGAGTTGGGCATCATTCACCTATCAACCCAGCACTTGAAAATGGCGAGGGCTGTAAGTTCCCACCTAGCTGGGGGGGCAGGACCCTTTCTTTCAAGTCTTCCTGTGAAACAAGCAATGTTTTAAGAACTGAGTATTTTCAGTGGGCAACATCTGAACAGACAGGGAATGCTGGAAATAGGAGAGAACTGGAATGTAGTTTCCAGGGCTTCTCTGCAGAAGAGGCAAGCATGGTGTGACTGCACAGGAACTCCTGCTGCGCATGGTAAATCCGCAGCAGCACCTTTTCCTACTCAAGAGCTCTACCATGTAGCGCAATCTTTTGGACCCAAATCCTGGCTGACAGACGAAGGTTCTGTTTCTAGGGTGACACACACACAGGTCTACTAAACCACAGAGGCTTTTCCTCGTTTCCTTCTAAAGTTCTGAGATCTATTCCACCCTGCTTTCAAACTCAGACTTCTCTGAGGAGCCTCTGTGCCTGACATCCTAACTTCTCCAAACTCCGAGTCTCGGCGCCTTTCCTTTCTGGACTCCTTATCTTCTTCATCGAGCTTCTCAGGAGGAGCTTCTCTGTTTTGATAAGATGCTGGCTGCCAGTGAGAGTGTTCTCTCATTCTTCCCACTCCCTGCTGCCTACACATGGGGAGCTGAGCCAAAAACTCAGGCATGTTCCCTCTGTACCTGTGTGTCTCAGGAAAACCTGGTACACTAATGAAAGCAACACATGCCTTGAGGTCAGAAAACTTGTTTTAGATCCCAGCTTCGGCATATGTCAAAAATGATCAGGAACAATCATTTGTGGCTAAGGAAACTCACTCTACCTCCCTGGATAATGACAATTCAAAACTTTATTGGAAAAAAAAAAAAAAAGCACAGTTTTGTGGCACACAAGCTCAAGCAGCAGGAGATATGGTTACTGCTATGCTTGCCCCAAATTTCCTCCCTACACAACTTTAGTGTTTTAGAAAAGACTGTTACAACTTTTTATTTCTATTGTACTAACGGAAATCTCCCTGCACTTGTAGCTTCTTTGTAAATGTGATTCCTAACCTCCAAACAGACCTCTGACTCCACACTACTTCCAGAGAGCTGCATTCCTTTTCTGTTTGTTCTTGAAGACTGCGCACTCCGTATCTGTGATGGCTACTGTCCTGGTGGTAAGAGCACCTTCGTCCACTGACAATCACGTAAAAATAAAACCTGTGCACCTAATGAACTCACTTAGCCCACCTGGTACTAAGCTGCAGGAATAATTAAAACCAGCGCTGTTGAAAAAAAAAAAAAAAAAACTATCTTTGAGAAACGTAAACTGAAAATTCAAAATGCAGCAAGAGAAGAAAATGAAGCATTTTTACTGTTATTTCATTCCCTTGAAAAGTTTCCGGAGACTCATTCAAATATTTTACAAATGACTAATTTAAACCAAATGTTAACATTTCCTCAGTTTTATTCATTAACACAACTCATCTTTGGCTAACACTAGTGCAACAGTGTAACCGTAGTACAGGCATATATTTTTGTGTAAAATGCAATATTGCCTGCTAAGTGTTATCGTATTTTCAAAATTTTGGGGCAAAATAGAGAGAATAGTATAAGCGCTCAGGAGATTTGCATCCTAGACAGGAGCCAAACCATAAGTAAATGTATAATGTATGTAGAGCAGCCAATACTGAGGGTTTGCAGAAGGACTGACTGAGAATGCATTGCCCTTGAACACAAGGTTGTCAGCGAGCAGGGCCGCAGATGCTGTGTAACAAGGCATAGGCACCACACTGGGGAAGAGAACCATAAGGAAGGGAAGAGAAGCAGCAAGGAGACGGTTCCAGGTGTGAGGACCAGAAGGAAGTGTCTGGGGACAGGAGAGAATATACTTCAGGAAATGAACAGAAGAAAGATGGAAGCCAAAAGATCTCAAAGGCGAGATCAGAGCTGTGAGTTTTATACTGCATAGATGATAACCATAGATACCTCTCAGGCATCCTTGTTTGAGTCACTTTAGCAGATGTGCTGAGAATATGCTACAGAGAATCTGGTAAAGGCAGTGAAGCCAATGAGAAGGACTCTGCAGGTTGGTCCAAGCAAGAGCTGGCTGTGACGGCAATGACCGGGGTATTGAAGAGAGGTCAAATGTGACCCATTCATGGAAGTCAGAGCTCACAGCATTTCTAAGCAAACTGAACACAGAGCAACGAGGAGCAGAAAAAACCATTACTGACTCGTCTTCTGGATCCTCACTGCCACATTATTTCCTTCTGAAATTCCCCAACAGGCACTTAATATCGGGCACACCCAATGCTAAGCAACAGATGAAAGGAACTGGGGACTTCTAACCGACAATTAAGAGAGTAGAGACACAAAGGAAGAAGCAAGCTTGCAAAGAGCTCTGCAAGAATGTTCCAAGTGAGGCGAAAGCAAAGGCAAAATACAGAATGTTTTCACTCAAGAAACTGTAACCATAGTTACACGAACAGCAAGGAGCACTAACAGGAGGCCCTAACTTCTGCAAAAATTAATTCAGCATAAACTCTGAGTCAGAGTTATGAGAAGATAAAAGTGCAAAGTTTATTACATTAAAAACTTTTGGGATTGTTTAAAAAAATGTTCCTCAAGCAACACAACTAATTGACAGGAGAAAAATTCTTGGCAGGAGAATGGTTGCCATCGAGAGTCTTAATAACAAGCAACTTCATATTTGATAGCACTGTCTCCTAATCAGCGCAGGTACTCCTGTGTCATGCCATGAGCATCAGGATTTATCACACTGTACCTCATGAGTAAAACAGGCCATGCGAATAACCGCTTTTAATTAGTGTTGGCTAAATGATATTTAGAGAATTGCTAGCCTTCCATTAAAAGCTCGTCCATGCATGAGGAAATGATCTGCTAAAGACTAAAGCAATCTTAAAAAAGAAAAGAGAAATAAATTTTAAAAAACCAGGTTGGGAGGTGGTATAAAATTAAGACCTTAACAAATCACTAGGAAGGAGGAAGATTTGCAACTTTGCAATGCAGAAAGCATGCGGAAGTCAAAGCAGCACAAAAAGCCTTCTATAAAGGTGAAATGGGAACAAAGAAGACATGAACAAAAGCATTGTGAGACTTTTAAATTTTAAATTCTACTTTAAACCAAAATATAAGCATATATCAGATTTTTATCATGACTTCAATACGGTTTATTTAAAACTTCTAAAAGAATGAGAAATCTTAAGTAAGAGACACTTTGAGGGGTGGTGTATAGCTCATCACCTAAAATCACTGCTATCTATATACTAAAATCATCTTGCCATCACATACCCTTACTCATTGTCACTAAGTATTTTAGTATCTGTCTAATTGAGTCTCGAATCAAACACTTATTGGCGTATGTTAGTACACAGGATATAAATAGCAATGGGACCGTTAACAAACGGAGGTGTGATCATGTCTAGTTGTCTTCTTGTTGTTTGTTTTGCTTTGTCTTGCTTTTTTACTTTTTCCTGCTCACCTAAAAAGGTCTCCAAATTTACTTCTGAGGTGGCTGCAAGATACATAGAGGTCATAGAGGTAGGCCAAGATACATCTTTCAGGAGAAGAACATTCTGAAGGGTTGACAACATGTTTCACCACACCACATAACCTGAGAACAGAAATATAGGAATGAAAAGCCATGTCTGGATATGAGTATGTGAGTAAGTAATAAAGTCTTTACTGTCTACCTAGTACTTAGAAATATGTATCAGACATAAAAAGAAACCTGATTGCTCTTAAAAATATGCAGTTATTACATATCAATTTTTGTTACCAAATACTAGCAATGTTTAAAAATGAAACATCACTTAAAAGAAACATATGTAATGAAATGAATTCTCCATACTATGATTAACAATTGAAACTCCATCCCTTAAGCTGCTGTAGCTGACAAAAAGGAGAGGCTAGGTAGGGAAGTGTAAGTCAATACAAAGTTTCACAAATTCAATCAGTTGGCAAAGATTGCAGGAAAATGGGGAAGCGTAGACAGGGAAGTTTAAGTCAATACAAAGTTTCACAAATTCAGTTGGCAAAGATTGTTTACTAGCTTGGAAAGAAACAATTCTTCAGTGCAGGAAATCTGGTGAACTTGAGGAATCTGTGGTTTGGAATCCCATTCATCTTGTTTATACTAACTGCAGACAAATTTATCTTGGCTTTCTTATGTAAAAAAGATGGAAATCCATTCTCTTTAGAGGCATCCTTTATAATAATGCCTTCCTTTCAAGAATACCAACACCACAGCCATTTTCCTCCATTCAAATCCATGGACTCCTCGGTCTATAGAACAGGGCTGTGAGTATGGCATAGGAGGCAACACCTGTGCTCCATTCACACATGTGTCTGACTCTACCTCTGCCACCCTGCATCTGGCACAGGACTCCACATAAAATGTCACCCATAGTGTTACCAATGGCTGAGACTCTAAAAGGAGTTTAGTAATAATTCTCCATCTCACCAGCATCACTGCACAAAGGCTATTAGGCAAAGTAACCTGAACAGAGAAAGTGAACCACTCTCCACCATTCAGAAGACTAGAGAAATCAAGAGATGGTAGTCTACAGTGTTCAGGCCCATTAGGGATAGGCATTCTTAGCATCAGAGACGGATGCCAGTAAAGTAAGGAGCGACTATGCAGTATCCCAGGTAGTCTGAAGGAATACCACCTGATGGGGCCATCTGGTGATTCTAAAGGAGGGTAACATGCTATGTGTGTCTTTCTGGGTCTGTGTTACCTCACTCAGGATGATTAGTTTTTGCTGCTGTTGTTCCATCCATTTGCCTGCCATTTTTATAATATGATTTTCCCCCTAACAGCTAAGTAACCTTTTACTGTGTAAATGTACCATATTTTCTTGCCTACTACTAGTCTTTGGTTAAGGGACATCTAGGTTGTTTCCAGTTTCTGGCTACTATAAAGAAAGCCACAATGAACATAGTGGAGCAAGTGTCCTTGTGGTAAGATGGAGCATCTTTTGGGCATATGCCCAGGAGTGGTATAGCTGGGTCTTGAAGTAGATTCTGAGAAACTACCATGGTGATTTCCATAGTAGCTGTATAAGTTTGCGTTCCCACCAGCAGTGGAGGAATGCTCCCCTTGCTCCACATCCTCACCAGCATGAGCCACCACTTGTGGTTTTTTTTTTTTTTTTTTTTTTTGTTCTTTTTTTCGGAGCTGGGGACCGAACCCAGGGCCTTGCGCTTCCTAGGTAAGCGCTCTACCACTGAGCTAAATCCCCAGCCCCACTTGTGTTTTTTATGTAGCGATTCTGACAGGTGTTAGATAGAATCTCTGGGTCATTCTGATTTGCATTTACCTTCAACGGATGTTGAACACTTGAGATTCCCCTGTTGAAAATTCTGTTTAGATCTGCATCTCACTTTTTAAACTGGATTATTTGGTTTGCTGATGTTTAGTTTCTTGAGTTCTTTATATATTTTGAATATTAGCCCTCTGTCAGATATAGAGTTGGTGAAAAATCTTTTCCTATTCTGTCGGCTGCTGTTTTGTCCTACTGAGATCTGCACTCACTTATAAGTGGATATTAGGTGTAAATTAAAAGACATGCTGCAACCCACAGACGCAGAGAGGTTAAGTAACAAGAAGGGACACATGGATCTCCCTGTGCAGGGGAAATAGAATAGATTTTACAGGTAGACTGAAGGTAGATGGGCCCGGGAACCGGAGGGACCAGGTGTTGAGGATGGAGTACTGGGAAAGAGTAACAAGAAAGAGAACTGTAAATGGGGGGGGGGGGGCGCATAGAGGGGCAAGGTAGAAATCTAGCATGGAAACTCCCTGGAATCTACAAGGGAGAACTTAGCAAAGACTCCTAGTAATAGAGGATATGGAGCCTGAACTGGCCATCTTTTGTAACCAGGCAAGGCGTCCAGTGGCAGGACTGGGACACCAATCCAGCCACAAATCTTCCACCTACAATTTGTCCAGCCTGTAAGATGTGCTGGAGTAAAGGTGGCACAGAACTTTTGGTAGTGGGCAACCAACGAGGGGTCCAGCTTAAGACCCACTCTATGAGAAGCCAACACCTGAACTGCCTGGGTGACCAGGAACCAGAGGTTGGATAGCCCAGAGACCTAGGACAGAACCAAACACAACTGGGGAAAAACAGTGAATAAAATGATTCCTAATGATATTCTGCTATACTCATAGACCAGAGCCTAGCTAACTGTCACCAGAGACGTACATTCTCACTGAATATTTATTAAGACATCTGAGATGTTGGATGAATGGTATCCAAACAACTTCAAGCCAACCATCTAAACAAAAATGCTTTTTAGGACTCAGAAGGATTTTCCTCCTAAAGGAACTGTGAATTCTACCTTTCAATATTAGGAAAAAACCCAGCAATAACAGCTCTCCTTATATACCCACCCTTCAAACACCTGGGCTGTCTGATCCGGATTTAGAATCAGGCAACTATGGTACCGCCTGAGAACTGCCACGATGCAGACACACAGTCCTGTGGTGTAGTTTCCGGCCAGGCTAGACGACTTCAGGAGCAGCTCTGCTTCCACCACGCTCAGTTCATTCAGTAACTGTGGCAGAAGTGAAGGTGGGAGGTGGAAGAGGGGAGAGGGGAGGAGGGGGTGAAGGAGAGGGAGGGGGACAAACAGGAAAACCGGTCAGTGAACCACTGGTGCACATACTCTCTATGCTACAGCATCAGAAAGCAGCACACTAGCTTTTGCTGGCACTTACTTTTAAGCCTTTACTAATTTAAACAAATAGTCTGTCTAGACACCCACATGTACACAACCAGGCATAATCAGTGCTGAAATAGTTACCAAAGCTTTCTGATAGTCCAAAGCCGTGAACTAGTCTTTAAAAAAAAAAAAAAAAAAAAAAAAAAAAAATTCTTTATTTTTTCTTTTCATTCTTTGCTTCTTTTTCTTTCTTTTTCCTTTTTTTTTCACTGTTGTACTTCCTTGTTTTTCTTCCCTTGAATGCAACACAATTAATAACTATAAAAACTACTTTCCTATGTATAAAGCTTGGAGCAATGATACAATAGAAAAAAAATGAAGCCTAATGTCTACTTATTAACGCAGGGAATAAATGAACTAAAGTGTGTGTAATGTGTAACTACAGTGGGACAAATGAAAGTATAAGGAGTATTTTAGAAATCATTTATGTTTTTCACTGATTAATTCTACTACAGAGAATATACTACTTCATTATTCCCAAAACAAAATAAAAAGGATTCAAAAATCAAGACAACCAACAACTAAAAATAATCCTGCAAGTTTTAAATGAAAGGTATATTACTAGCACCCATTAGAGCTCAACCGGAGAACCATTCACTCAAAATGTCTCAAACACTTTAAAATATGCTAAGAGCTTAAGATAGTTTTAATGTAATGGAGCTGGCACATGTTCAAAGGCAAGAAGTTCCAAGAGGCCAAAGAGAGTTGGGGCAGAGAAGTGATTAGGAAAAGATAATCAATGGGGACTAGGTTCAATTAAATAAGAACAGGACACCCTCATGTGCTGTGATATGGCAGGGTGGTTACAGGTACCAGGATGCACTGTAACTGGTAAAATTAGGGGGAAGGACTCTGACAGTTTCTACCATCAAGAAGTTTGAGGACACAGGTATGTCAACTTGCTATAAGAATATACATAATGTATACATGTTTTGAGGCCTCAGATGGTCCCCCGTAAAACTACATTTTTTACATATTTATGCAAGTTAAAAAAATAAGGGGCTTAAAAGAGGACTTAGTAATTAAATAGAGCTAGCTGGTCTTTCAGAGGACCCATGCTTCGTACCCAGTACCCAGGTGACATCTCATTAAGCATCCCTAACTCCTCTTCCGAGAGAGCCAATGCCCCCTTCTGAATCCCACAGACACACACACAGTGCACATGTGCAGGCAAGACTCCCATGCACATAAAGTAAACCTAAAGAAATGCTTCTTAAGTACGTGTAAGCCGGTCACGAGTTTGTAGCCTTAGGTACTCAGGGGCTAAGGGTGCTCACTTCAGATGGAGGCACCAATACAGTGACATCCCGGTCTTTAAATCAACAAATGAAAATGATAAAGAAACAAGAAACATCTCTAGTGTCTGCTGGCTTGCTTTCTCAGCAGTGCGCACGGCACGGTACTGTGTGGACACCTGGATCGCGAAGTCGATCAGCCCGTTGATGTTGAGCGCCGGCTCCATGAGATCAAAGATGAGCTGGATGTGGTGAGCCAGAGGGAGGTGATAGGAAGTTCCAGAGGCAAAGCTCGTGATCTGCTCCAGCACATTGTTGGAGATCTGCTCAAACAAAAGCAAGGGGGCCGCACAACCACGGGGCCCGGTGAGGCTTCAGTGGGCCATACGACTCCAGGTTTACAGGAACACATACCAATCCCTGTGGTTCTACTTAGAAATGAGTATTTCTGCAGCATTCTCGCGGACATCATTTGAAAATTTCAATATAATCTCTATACTCGCGAGCCCAAAGGGAAAGCACCCAAAAGTGTCAATCATCAGACACTGATATATGTTAACTGAATAACAATGGATTTCCTCTCAGTTTCACAGTATATTAATTAAATCATCAAAAGATTTCTCCTTTAACAGTGGTGATGTTGGGTCAGAATACCATATAATAAGTTCATTAGCAGTTACCTTTATGTACTGCTAGTTATACTAAAGCAAAAATACTTACATAAACAGGTGTGGAAGGAAACAACCTGACAGTCAGAGATGAAGCTTGATACGCTTCCAAGTCTATATGGGTCATTTATAAAAATCAAGACTAGAAGCTTGAGCTTTTAAGGAAGTGGGAATATTCAAAACGTGTGACAAACAGCCTTCAGTGGATACCTGAGATGTTACTTGATGCTGATCAAAGTAGGAGAGGAGCTGGAGTTTCGTGAACACGTTTTCCGGGGTTGGAAAAACTTCCTGTTTGTTCTTCCTGGCTTTCTGTCCTTCGTCCCCAACTAAAGAAAGATGAGGTGTGTCACTTTCCGTTTAAATCAATCTCTTCATATTTTTAAATATTCTTCGATGTGTGTGTGTGTGTGTGTGCGCGCGCGCGCGCGCGCGCGCGTGTGTGTGTGCGCGCGCACGTGTGTGCCTGCACATGCTCACTTGTTTGTACACGTGAGTATGGAGGCCAGAGGAGAACATCTGGTGTCTTCCTTCAGGTGATATCACCATTGGAGTTTACCTTTTCAAATTGTACTCTAAGACAGAGTCTCTGGCTGGCCAAAATGCAACAATAAAGCTAGTCTGGCTGGCTAAGGAACACAAGGGGTCTGCCTTTACCCACGCCTCCACAGCAGCGACACGCCTCCCACACCTCCACCATGTGCCTCTACCCACACCTCCACTGTGCCTGTAACCACGCCTCCGCAACCTCTCTATAGCCACACCCCCGCAGCGCCACGCCTCCGCGGCGTGCCCGTTCCCACGCCTCCACAGCACTGGTATTACAGCCATGCTCCATCACGCCCAGGTATTTTTATGTGGATCCTGGAAGGTTACTGAGTTACCTCCCGGTCCCGGCTTTTTATGAGTACTTTTACTGAAGTATGGCATAGACAAAAGCAACATATACCCTATGCATGTTCACAAACAGAATGAGATCCAAACCATGAAATAATACCTCCAAAGCCCACCTACCCGACTCTAATCTCTTCTCCCTCCCCGAGGGGACAAAGGTTTGGAGAGCTTCCATCTTGGGTGGGTGGAAACTTTCAACTCTGCATTATGTTTTAAGACTGGCTCGTTACTTAGGTAATTTTAATGTGCACTAAATGTTAATAATTCTCACATGCATTATTCCGATATGTGAATATATGCCATTATTTATCGATTCTTGCAAATAATGAATTGACTCTGGCTATCATAAAGTGTCTTTATAAGTGTTTATCTTTAAGTGACTTTAAACGTACAATAATGAACTGCCATGGTGGGGTGGGAAACACCAAGCCCCACTATGACTAAACAGGACATGTTATAGGCTTTTTAAAAATATGAATTATTGGGGAAGCCAAAGAAAACTTTGAAGGAGTTTCTCTCCTCCAGAAATCAAATTCAGGTGATGAGGCTTGGTGGGAAGGGACTGCCTTCTGAGGCATTTCACTGACTTTTAGACTCACCTCTGTATTTTTATAAATCAGTTAAATATAAGCCTTTTTATTTACAATTTTGCTTATTTGGGGACCTCCGGCTTTCTTAACAACTAAGAGCAAAATTAAAGTCTCTAGAAACAAGATTGCATCAATGCACATACAAAGACAAATTTAGAAATGAGAAGTAATGGTAGGGTTACAGGACTTCCAAAGCACTGTTAGAGGGAGGGCTGAGACTCAGCCTCATGTGGGAATTGTTAGTTTAGAAAACAAATGTTTCTAATTTCACTGATGAAGGCATATGAAGTCAGCAAGATTCCAAGCTTCTCCACATCAAAAGGGGAATTTCCTTTGAACAGTAAGTCAGATACAAAACCAAAGTGGATTGTCACGTTTCAGCTTGCTGCAATGGATGGTGATACCAGAATAGACAACAGTAAGATGAGCTGGCATTGGGGCAGCACAGTGAGCAAACGGCTTGCCCTGCAAGCGTGAGGCTGAGTGCAGATTCCAGAACCCATGTTAAAAACACGCTGGAAGTGATGATACCTGCCTGCAGTCACAGACCAGGGGAGGCACACACGGGACAGCTCACACAGCCTCACTGAGTTACGAGCCAATAAAAGGCCATGTTTCAAGATGCAAACAACACAGTGGAGGACACCAGAAGAATGACGCTTGAGTTTGCTTTCTGACCCTTGCACCCACCATCCACGCTCACATCCATTAGAGAAGTGCTGGTAACGCACTTGACAAAAGCTCACTTCTGTCAAATTCGACCAATGAGGATACCAATAAGGGCTGGCAAATTAATTAGACCACCTTCTCTTTCGGGTATCTAGTCTCATGAGCACAAGTTAAACATGGGATGAGGCCATCTCTCGCTGGTCTTATCATAAGCATATTTGAGATATCCAAGTTCTGATTTAGTTTTCAATTCCCTAGCATCACTGCTCCAAAACCGAAGGGATCAGACCTATTGTCTTATGTGCAGTGATCATGAATTTAGTCTCCCTTGGGATCAAAACACAGAAGACTTGAGGAAGTGGGCCTCGCTCAGAATTCCCAAGTGCATTTTTCTTTGCTCATCTGTGCAAACAGGTTCCATTACTGTTGCATGGAAAGTCATAAAAGGCTCAACTGCAAAGATATAACTGAGTCTTGTAATCTTGAAAGAAAAATACTGGTATTTTGTAGCAGTTGGAAATGAAAGATTTCCATGCCTCCTGCACAAATAACAATACGCCTTAATATAGAGAAGTTTTCCTGACCTGCATCATTGCTCTTTCAATACTTAATTTTTTTACATTAAGATTTTAAGCCTTTGAATTTTGAAAGTGTCGGCTTTTTAGTAATGTTATGGTAAAACTGGGGGTTGGGGATTTAGCTCAGTGGTAGAGCGCTTGCCTAGGAAGCGCAAGGCCCTGGGTTCAGTCCTCAGCTCTGAAAAAATAAAAAAAATAAAAAAAAATAAATAAAAAAAATGTTATGGTAAAACTGTCATGAAATTTGGCCGTTTAACTAGAAAGATTGTTTAAGCTTTAAGTTAGGGGGTCAGAGGTAGCTCAGTCAGCAGACTGCCCAGCATAGGCCTGAGTTCAACCTCTAGCAGCACACAGAGGCGTGGTGGTGTGAGCTCATAATCCTAGCATATGGAAGGCAGAAGCAGGAGGAAGAGACGTTCAGGGCAATCCCTCAAATTCCAGCCTGCCTGGAAAATAGAAGACCCAATGTGAAAGACAAAACATTAACAGCAGTCTTCCTGTTACGAATCCCCAAGGGGAAGCCTGGCTAGTTCCTTAAGTGTCCTCAAATGTTCTTCAAAAATCTAATTTTTGTTTTCCCAATAACAAAATATATGCTAGTCTAAGGGATTGTTTAGTTTTTCCCTTTCCAATCTTCAGATTGCTGAGTAGAGGGGTGTGTGTGTGTGTGTGTGTGTGTGTGTGTGTGTGTGTGTGTGTGTGTGTGTGTGTACAAATTTCCTTTGGCCTCAAGTATAGTTGGCTAACTTCTTGTATATAAACAAAGTCTAAATAATAACTTAAAATGAAGACTGTTTACCAAGTGGCTGAGCGCTGTAGCTGAAATTAAACAGAGGAAGATACCAGTTTGAAGTGGTGTTTATGTGACTGATACTTTGAAATCCTGAGCAGTGAATCTCTCTTTTGTAGTCCATATGGAAGAATGTCTACTTAAGCGGTTGGCACAAAGAACAGACTAGTCTGGCATTTAAGCAAAACTGGAAGGGAGGAAGGAAGGAAGGAAGCCTGACAGCAAGACTGCTTCTTTCCCCTTCCAACTTCCTTTGGTCTTTCTCCACCATAAATTTCAGAAATCTGCAAAGGCCCTCTACAGTAATTTAGATAAATTAAGCGTGACCGTGCCTCTTATAGGCATCAGCACCTCCCACCCATTTCAACTCTGCCGAAAGCCGCTTCCAATGCCCTTGGCTAGCTACTGGTGAGCCTTCCATCGTCAATCTTCTATCCCAACTCATTTCCTGTTTTCTCTGGGCAGAGCAAAACAGCACAACGAGAGTTTTCTTAGACAGAGCAGTTTCTTTTTCTAGCTCAACAAGAAGCAGCCAACAAAAGACAGTTTCGTTTCCCTTTCTGGGCCTTGGGTTGTTTCTTGTGGCGCTGGCTGGTGTATCTGAAGGTCTTAAACAGGCAAAGGGGGGGAGCCAGGGATGGAGATCACATGAGGGCAACTTCCCCACTGTGTTCTCAAAAGCCCATCTGGAAGACGTTGGCGTTCCAGAAAAACAGGCTGAAACACAGCCTGGCAGCCCCCACTGCCGTGCGTGCTGTGCATGATGATGGCAGAAAAAATTTCAATTGTTTCCACTTTTAGGGAAAATCTGGTTTACACAAGCAAGCCCTAGGAATGTATCCTGTTGAAGTCATTGAAAAAAAAAAAAAAAAAAAAAAAAAGGAAAGGTTCCTAGGGGTTCCTACTCAAGTAGGAAAGCCAGCTGTGGACAGGGGGAAACGCAACCCTTTCCTCCTTTGTATGACTGACACGTTAGGGAGGGAGAGAGCAGCGGTGGTGCTACAGTAGAAATGATGCCATGTTTTAAACCATGACTATGAAATGACGTAAACCTTAGAAGGAGTAATTAAGTATGAAGTAGATAATTATAGGACTCAAATTATGCAATGCGATGACATAATGCAAGGACCAAGCTCTGGTGGGGGGGAAAAAAAAAAAAAACTATTCGAAAAGAACAGGGAAACCTGGCCCACAGATCACAAAGTACAAATCTTACCCGCATCTCCCTACAGAAGGTGGCCAGTTAACAGAAACGGTGCTATTAATGAATGCAAGGCCTTAGGACGGGATGTGCCTATTCATATTTCCGTGTGACAGTCACTCAAGAGAGGAAACGCTGGGGACAGTGACAGGGAGCACTCTGATAAGGCCTGCGAGAACTGGGAGCACAGGCAAACACAATGGGAGCCAGGGCACCGAGGCTCCTTACCCCCTGATTCTGTGGTGCTCTTCTTGTTCAGGATTTTGAGGATATCTTTGGTAATCTTCTTCAGCTGATGCCTGGCTTCGTCACGCTCTTTCCCGACTCCGTAGAGAAGGATTGTGCGCTGGTTACATTCATGACTTGAAGATTCATCCTGAAAAACAGCAATAGCCTCTGAAGCCAGTTTGCAGGGCTGGGGGCACGTTTTATACTCTTGACACACACTAAGTCACAACCTCTCCATGCCTGCTTGCCGGGTGGTGTCTACCTGCTCTGCGGCTCAGCTCCACCAGCGGCACCGCCCGTTTTTCCAGTTTGGAACATGCTAAAGTAAAATAGTAAGGTGCCAGCCGACCTGAAGCACTTGATGTGGGCGTACCCTACAGAGTAAGTTCTAGCTGTTGGAAGATTTTTGTTGTTGTTGTTGTTGTCATCTAAATTTGAACACGGTGTAAGAGGATGATACTATGTCCTTAAGGAAAAATGTCATTTCCTTGGTGAGCGTCGTCTTAGATATATTGCATCTTAGATATAATGTATATTTCATATTTAGAGGAAAAAAAAATCTTGCTAGGACCTTCAAGCACCTTCAGAAGAAAAATGCAGGACACTTACTTCAACATGACTGTGTAAGATATATTAGTATTTATTTCCAGATGACAAAAAACAAAGTGTTGAGACCACTAGGCGTGAGTTAAGTGGGCTAGGAATTCAGAATCAGAGATGTTCGCGCTATGTTTTAGACCCCCGCCTCCTCTAATAATCACTGGGAATTCAAGAAATATATTTTCCCTTGTGAGAAAATAAATTACCTGAGTAATAAACAGGAATCCGACACAGAGCTCAATTTACCTTTAGCCAAATGTAAGTAGCCAAGGCAGACCCTCACTCACGACTGGCTCAAACCTTTCAATGATAACTTCTCCCGGTCATCTTTTGCTTTCCGTATTTTAAGCAGAGTTACTTATTTTCCAATTGGACCTTTCAGTGTGCCCCCCTCCCCCGCTTTGCCACTCTTTGTGTAACACACTAAAAGGCATCACCTTTTATCCTAAAGAATTCCTGCCAGAGGACATGGATTGCCTGTGTTCATCATTAGTGATGGCTGCAACAGTCAAACTAACCCTTCAGAAGAGGGGAAGCCGCAGTGACAACTCTGTGTGTTCTGTGCACACAGTAACAAGTTCCACGCTTCTGCAGCTGAGTAAGAACCATGCTCACTCTCCAATTCTGTCAGCACCCCCCCCCCTTGAGTACACATGTGCCCTCAGGCTGAAATTCAGTTATACTCCTTTTATTTTTATTTTTTTTTATTCTTTTATTATATATAAGTACACTGTAGCTGTCTTCAGATACACCAGAAGAGGGCATCGGATCCCTTTACAGATGGTTGTGAGCCACCATGTGGTTGCTGGGAATTGAACTCAGGACCTCTGGAAGAGTAGTCGGGTGCTCTTAACCGCTGAGCCATCTCTCCAGCCCTCCTTTTTTTTTTTATACAGTACTGAAAAAACACACACACACACACACACACACACACACACACACACACACACACACACACACACACACACACACACATATTTGCATATCCTGTTGACTTATCTTTCTATGCCCCTCTGCTAATTCTTAATGTGCAAGTGTCTACAGAGAACTACAGAGATCCAAACAGGGATGGTGAGAGATAAAAGATCCAAGTACCAATAACAACTCAAGACAGCCCCAGTGCCATCGTGTACCATGCTTAGGATAGAAAGAGCTTTGGAATTGATCCTACTCATGGTACTCAACAACTCCATAATCCTGGGTAATAAGCCTAGTTCCTAGTCTCAGATTCCTCTTCTGAAAACAGTTGTGCTGCCACCTTCCAGTTAAGGATTTGTGAGAATAAGCAGACATAACAAAACACTCGATGCCCAAGAGTACAGTATACATATAGGATGCTCACTCCTCAAATTCTAGACTCTCGCTCTTTCACATGCATCCAGAGTCCACATTGTTTTGCATTGATCGACATCTCCCATATGCTTGCTCATACCCTTCTTGCCATCGAAAAGGCATGATTTCAATGACCGACATCTGTCTGCAGGTACACTGTTATGACCCCATCAGTGGCCACAGCACACGGGGACTAGCAAGAGGAAGAAAAGTTTGGAGCATTCATCAGACATAATCCATTGATTTCCTAGGTTATTGGGGAAGGAGTGGCAGGCATAAATGGCTGTGTTCCTGAGCCCCCTCTTATTCTCTTGTGTAAGCACCAAGCTGATAAGCACACCAAGCACAAAGCGAGCCAGGAGAGTAAGGAACTAACACATGGACAAAAGACAGAAGGGAAGAAGACAAAATCATTGTTTTGTAGCAAACAACTAGGCTCTGCTCAAGTCCTAAGAAGGCTGAAGAAGTGAGGGGCAGGAAGAAAGTTCATGTCTTTGTGGTGAACTAATTCTTAGTTGTGGGGATGAGGAACAGAAAGTAGAATTTCAGAGGCACTTGGAGGAGAGAAGGGTCAGATATCAGGGTCCACTGAGTGAACATGCATCTCTCTGGGTTCCATTGAGCCACTTTGAAAAAGTTGGAGAAGAGAACATGAAAAGGTATAGTTAATATGCATTTGGTGTGATGTGGAACTAATATAGGTCCGAAGTGAGGCAGGGAGAGACCACTGAGTTCTGAGAGAAGTGCAGACCCTCCACTCCTATAAGGATAGTAGGTCGGTAGCGGAGGTAGTAAAGAGTATGAGCAAGTCATTCAATGATGCTTACGTGTGCTTCTTCCCTTACTAAGCTGCTCCACCCGTGCAAGGCCTAGAAATGAGGCTGGGAGAGACAGCAATAGGGACCATCAACCAACGATCCAGTAGGGGCCAAGTAGAGGTAAATGGAGCACAGTGACCTACCTCACTGTCAGCAAAGCAGTGAGATCCAACCCATAAGAATGAAGACTTAGAGACAGAGAGTAAAGGGTGGCGTTAGAGCATTTGTCAAGCATCCGGTAGGATCTGGGTCCAATTTCTTGTACTACATGAATAATGTATACATTATATACATGAATGAATGAACAAAAAGGCAAGACTTACATCTTCAAATAGAAATTAGTAAAACAAATTATTAAAAGCGTGCCTTGGGACATGACCTCTCTCTGCTGGATCTCACTATTACCACATTATTTTGTTCAAGAAATAACTCAGACCAATGTTTTATAGTTAGCCTTGTGCTGGAAGGGTGTACGAGCATACACAAGGTGAAAAGCTATGTCACCAGGACAAAAACAACTGTCAACTTCTTTTTTTTTGGTAACTGCCCTTAAATGGTAGTACCCTTTTTCATAAATCAAGAAAAGAGATAACATATTTTTGAAGGAAATATCTGTTCTCCGGTAGCATGGAGTCTATGCTACACTACTTCTCTTCTTTCAAGCAAAGGAAATGTCAGCAGATATTTGAATTACAAGACACAGCCTTCTTCTTCCTAAGTATTCCCAGTGTCCAATGGTTTATTTTTGAAAGCTATAGTTCATATAATTTAAATTACTATGACCAATAAAGCTAAGCTACACGAATAAAGTATCCTCCATAAAAGATCATTGATATAAAAATGATAAAAATGACGATCAAATGTCTAATTGCATCCTCATTCTCCTGCTGAAGCCTAGAAGTACAAGGACCACGTGCACTCCAAGGAATGGGCTTTTGGGCTTAGAGTAATGATAGAAGAGTTAAATACGTTTCAGATGAACAAAGGTATTATTTATCTTCAATGGATTTGGTAAAATAATTAACCATTTGAAATAAAATTTCTGCTCAATTTTCCAAATTATCTTGGTTAGAAAATATTATATTATATTCAATAATATAATTAAAAATCACGTGTGATGATGATGCCTACTGACAGATGGAGGATGGTGTGCCCAACTAACTATGCTATATGATAACACAGAGGTTTAGGATGAGACGCTTTCCATCTAAAGATTTTAGTCGCTTTCATGGTGGTCAAGGGGAAAACTGGCAATTGTCCCCCAATGAGAAAATGTGAGAAGTTCAGAGAGAGGTGTTTGTGGTTGTCACTTCAATTCTCAGAAAAGATGAGAATTGGCTTCGGTCAAAGTTCTTTCTTTTTATTCTTCAAATACCTACTGAGAATGTTTTAGGAATTTGAAAAATATATGCATATTCTCAGTAAGAAAGACTTAGAAATCTTGAATTGATTTTCTTTTAATGTGGTAGACTGATTCACTGAAAGTAATCTATAAATTTCCCTTCAGACTTGTTTCAACAGAGATCTCCGAAATATAAATTTCACAGAATTTAGAATTTTGTATAAAGGCAATTATAGTGTTTATTTGATCAAAATGGAGTGCAGCCACTTCATGTGTCATTCAGTCGTCAGTCCTGGGCCCTGAAGGGGAACGAGACTACAGAGGTGGCATGGGGATGGTCTCAGACCTGGGTGGCTCTGGACCAGACGACGTAGCTTTGGATAGGGCCTCCAATTACTCTGGCTGTTCTACTAAATTTCCTTCATTCAAACACTGATGATAAAATGAGTATGACTAATATAATAAAAGCAGGCTATTTCATTGCAGTATAAGAAATCAAATGCTGTCAATTATTATTTTGAAGCCAAAAGCTCCTTTTAAAAATATTTCAGGGGCTGGACTTTTGGCTCAGCAGTCAAGAACACTGGCTGCTGTTCCGGAGGACCCGGGTTCAATTCCCAGCACCCAGATGGCAGCTCAGAAATATCAGAACTCCAGTTGTAGAGCATCTGACCCCTTCACACAACATCCATGCAGGGAAAACACCAATGCACATTAAATAAAAGTAAATTATTTCTAAAAGAGTATTTCAGATACCTAAACCAACAAATAAGTTTAACTGGCTTTGTTTATATTCAAAGGTAAAACAACCATATAAACTTTCCAAAAAGTTTAAAATCAAACCACCTTCTTTCTAGGTGATGGAAATATTATAGCCAGAATGTAACTGAATGTTGCTAAAGGGAATGAGATCAATAGCTTGCCTTCATATTTTAGCGACAATGAAAGTCCAATGTCCATTTAATTCAGTGGTTACCACTCTTTATTGTACCTGGGCATCACATGGAAGGAAGGCGGTTTCTGGTTCACAGAAACTAGTCAGAAGCCCCTAGATGCACATTTTAAACAAATGCTCAAGTGATACTGAGCTGCTGTAACACACCATTAAGTTGATTTAACAAGTCTACACACAAAACTCAAAATAAACGGAATCTCTGTTCCTAGCAGAAGCACCTACTCAGGTGGTCTGTTGCTTTCAGTCATTTCAGTTGGAAATATTGTGCTCTTGCAAAAGGCATGTGCTTTTTCTCCAAAAACAGGGCCAGAAATATTTATACAAATATAAGGCAGCGACAAATGTATCCTACAATTTCACCCCAAGTGTATCTCTTGCCATTTTCATTTAAAAGTTAAAGACTGCATATAATAGCGATACCAAGGTGATTTAGGTCGATATTACCTATACCCACAAACTCAATCCTAAAGAAACACTGTCCATTATTTAAGTTCTGTTCACGAAAACCATGAAGGCTGTTTCATGCAATCAGCTGGCAATGGATGCAACTGCTTTCTTTCCTAATGTCATTTGGGAATCTAATAATTTATAATGGGATGATGCTGTTTTACCCACAAAGATGATAATCAAACCCAGATTGCAAATAATGACATTATGAACTAGGATAAAACGAGAAGCAGAAGTCTCCCCTCCCCAAGGGAGCACAGACTCTGAGATAATAGAATTACTGGTTAGACAGTGACACATCGTCCACTTGGTGCATAGTACGCTTTCGGGTGAACAGCCATCTGGGAGAGCGGCCTGTAATCATCTCTGGGAACACATTTAGAAGACTTCCTTCCAACTTGGATTTATCATTTATTTACATGGAAAATAGTCAAAACCAACCAACCAAACAAACAAAACCCCTCCGCCTTAATGATTCTATTCTAAGTTTTAGAAAAAACCCCACAGTATCTTAAGTTGCTTTTTTAAAAGACGACTTCTCGGCCACCTTTGCCTCACTATTTTCCATGAAATAAAAGGAGAAGTCCGAAAAAGAGACAGACTCGGAGTCTGCAGAGCTCTGAATATTCATGGAAGGTAATCTACTGGGGGGTGCCTTCTTCCTCTCTCCACAGACAGAGTCTGCACTGCTCCAAGCCTGCATGGAAGGTGTGCTTTCTTCCCCTCTCCCTTTCTCTCTCTTTAGAACACTCAACATTATATTACTGAAAACTCAGCAGATTCTCTACCACAGAGGGCTTTGGCAACGAAACCAAGTCACTGAGAGGAAAGCACCAGATGCCAGTCTGCAAGTTCTACTAACTAGTATTACCAGAGACACTCATTTCCTTCCGAGTCAACAGAATAACCAGGTAATATTATATTAGCATTTGACAGAAATATACTTATATTTTGAAATAATTATAGATATAATTAATTAAATATAATTATATATACACATATATATGTGTATATATATATATATGTATGTGTGTATATGTATATAATTTCCCAAGTTTGTTCTTGAAATTGAAAGCCTTATACAGGAATCAATAAAACCAGAAGCATATCTTTGGAGTGACACTAAATTAATTAAACTAAAATACAAGTCTCAGTGGTGACTTCAATTAAAATATGTTAAGCATGGAAAAATGTTGATGCTTTGACTCTAAAATGAGAATTAAATATAGACAACAGGAATGAAAATTCCCAACATCGAGAAAGTTGTTGCATGATTTACCTACGTACACAGTGTGCGTTCCTAAGATAGAATGGTCAGAACGATCCAGGAATGAGTAAAGAAAAGGAACTGGCTGTTGCAAAGAGCGCTGAACTCAGTGGGGAACTCAGTCGCTCTGAGGTATCGAGTGAGGGGCTGAGAGCTGAGCTCATACTTCTGGTGGTATTCTTAACCGTGTCATTTTCAGTAACTAAAGGCTTCCATTGGCATTAGAAGGGAACATGTCCTATCTTCATGTATCATGTTAAATCTTCCATGAGACTTTTGTAAGGTTTTCAAGCTGTATATTTAAATATAAGGAATCCCGCTTTGGGAAAAATCATTTTATTTATTTAATGGGAATTTGAAAAGTTTTAAATTTCATCTTAAATTTCAAGTTAGATACAAGACAGTCAAGTCAACTGCCCCTATTCCTTAAGTTGCCTGTTATGTGATACCCTAGGCAATCAGACAAGGACCAGTCTCTGCTATTTTATTTTAGCCACCATTAAGCGTGCTGGGAATGAGGCTCTGGATGTTTTGGGCAACGTCAAGTAATGATCACAGGCGCCAAAGCTGCTGCCTGCATCATCATCCTCATCATTACTATTTAGGATTCACACCGAATGATATCCGAAAGACATGTACACACTTCAAATGTAATGAACGAGTCAAAAATGACAAATACATGGGCTAAAAGTTCTCTAAGTCACGAGTCTCCTTGAGGCTAATATTTTACTGCATGGCTGAACATGGGTAGAAATATTTCCCAATACACAGGGAAATTATTTGGATTATTATTTTCTACAATCTACTACCTACTATATGAATACATTTCCCAACAGTGATTTCATACCAATTTCTTTGAACTTTTCCATTGATAATTCTAACTCAGAATTAATCCCTTCTCGATTGAATGCACCAGTGATGCTAAAGAAGGAAAGCAGGAATGTGGGCGGAGAAGGAAAGGCAACTGTAAACAGACACACAGGGCTACTTAGCATCCAAAAGAACGCACTGGGGAAATAGCCAAAACATCTCTAGGGCACCTGTCAGAACACATAACAGGAGGCCTGACATGACAGTGCTGCAAAATTCAACCGTCAACCAAAACAAGTGCAAGGCTCCCGTGACATCCAACAACGCACTTCACCTCATCTCATGTTGCTAGACATGGAATACTTGTGTAGATGGAATACTCAGGGATACAGTTGTGTATCCATGCCTACTAACTGCCACAGGGAAGATAAGAAAACTCAAGCTTAAAGCAAGGCTGTACTTCTAAAACTTATGTATAACCAAAGAAATGACCTGTGACTAAATGGAATTCACCCTCCCTCTCTCTGTGACAGGACCATGGAGGTGCCTGGTGCCAACGCCACCTCCGCCAACACCACCTCCATTCCTGGGACGAGCACCCTGTGCAGCAGAGACTACAAGATCACCCAGGTTCTCTTCCCATTGCTCTACACTGTCCTGTTTTTTGCTGGGCTCATCACGAACAGCTTGGCGATGAGGATTTTCTTTCAGATCCGCAGTAAATCCAACTTCATCATTTTTCTTAAGAACACGGTCATCTCTGATCTTCTTATGATCCTAACTTTTCCATTCAAAATTCTCAGTGATGCCAAACTGGGAGCCGGGCACCTGAGAACCCTGGTGTGCCAAGTCACTTCAGTCACGTTTTACTTCACAATGTACATCAGTATCTCGTTCCTCGGATTGATAACCATTGACCGCTACCTGAAGACCACCAGGCCATTTAAAACTTCCAGCCCCAGCAATCTCTTGGGTGCGAAGATTCTTTCTGTTGCCATCTGGGCCTTCATGTTCCTGCTGTCACTACCTAACATGATTCTCACCAACAGGAGGCCAAAAGATAAGGACATAACAAAATGTTCTTTCTTGAAGTCGGAGTTTGGTCTGGTCTGGCACGAGATAGTCAATTACATCTGCCAAGTCATTTTCTGGATTAATTTTTTAATTGTTATTGTTTGTTACAGCCTCATTACAAAAGAGCTCTATAGGTCCTATGTCAGAACGAGGGGTTCAGCCAAAGCTCCCAAGAAAAGGGTGAACATCAAGGTTTTCATCATCATTGCTGTGTTCTTCATTTGCTTCGTTCCCTTCCACTTTGCACGGATTCCCTACACCCTGAGCCAGACACGGGCCGTCTTTGACTGCAGTGCTGAGAAAACTCTGTTCTACGTGAAGGAGAGCACCCTGTGGCTGACGTCCTTGAACGCCTGCCTTGATCCATTCATCTATTTCTTTCTTTGCAAGTCTTTCAGAAATTCCTTGATGAGCATGCTAAGGTGCTCAAATTCTACATCAACATCCGGGGCAAATAAGAAAAAAGGACAGGAAGGTGGGGACCCAAGCGAGGAGACCCCAATGTAGAATGTTACGGGGGGGGGGGTTGCTTCAGTCTTTAGTGTCCAGACTCCTCCAAGGAAATCACCACACAAATATATTAACAGTCTCTAAAAAGAAGCCAAGTTATGACTCTTTAAATAAGCAATAAATTAAGGAAATAATTTTTATCTATTTTTGATATATATATATATATATACATATATATATATACTAGATAGATAGATAAAATCCTCACCTGCATGTGTATAGTAAAATAAACCATATCCCATTGCTATACTGAAGGCAAAACCACAAAAAAAAAAAAAAATTAATGATTTACCTGGTTTCTACAAAATTAGCAACATGAAACATAATATCCACTGTCATTTTAAAATACATTACCAACCGCAATATTATTTCTGTAATAAATGAGAAACTATGTTTGATCTGATACATCAAGCACAGCAATTACCAACTTCCCATTCATAACAAGGACAAGGACAAAACCAGAGACTTAGTCAAATGAAATCATTGGATAAGGCCTGAATTATTATAAACTCACATTCTGATGGTAGATGTTTAAAAGGTGTGTCTTACCATGAAGAATGGACATAATGAATAAAATCATTAACTTAACGAGAGTAAACTTTCGTAACGTTCTAATATTTTTTTAAAAAATGACTACTTCCTTAACACTAGAGAAATCATTTTACTAAGAGTCTTGAGTTTACTGGGTACAGTGCCATTGTTGGTACTCATCTACTAACTAGCTTTGGAAATGCCTGCTGCTTGACTGAAAAGAACACTTCTTAGTAAGAAAACATAAGTAACTATAATTACCAAATCACGTATCACGTCTACCAATAAGAAAGTGATTGAATACTTGAGATTACCTGTTCATAATCATGTGTATAATATTAAAAGGCATTCATTCTGTATCATTTTGTTGAAATTTCTTCACTCAAAACTATTAGATACAATGGTTCAACCTTCTTCTCCGCGATTAAACAGTAAAATATATATAAGAGTGGTGGCCAGTACAGCTTCATATTATTCTGCAGTTTCTTCAGCAAAGTCGCATCAAGTGCGTAAGTCCTCATGGGATGATAAAGGAGCAAAGCACGCAGTCAGAATTCATGTTTCATAGGTGGTACTTTTATTTTATTTTGATTAGCTATCAATGCAGAACTGATGTATATTTATTGGGTATGGTGTGAAACTTCAGTTTATGCATATAAGCAGTAAGACCAAACAGGGGTCATACTTGATAGCTTTAATATAAGCATAATGTCCAACGTGTGGAAGTTCAAATCATTACTTTGAGTTATTAATGCTCCTTAGAAGGTAGTTTCCAACAGAAGATGGCCTAAATACTAGCATCTAAATGTCATGCACAAGAAATGAAGAGGGTAAATTATAGTAGAGGAAAGTTGGCTGAACCTCAATAATGCTTTTTCCAAACCCAGCACAAGTAATTGATGTAACCCTTAGCGTGGCATCTATTCCAAGGTGGCCGCACTTCCTAGGCTGCTCTGCCACAGAGAGAACAAGATGTTGGAGATGCATACAGACTGTCAAACATGGGAATGTGCAGGCTAGGGACACAGATCCAAGAGAGCTCTTACCGATAACACTGCATGGGACCCAGGTCCCACCACTGACACTGCAATAGGAAAGGGGTCTATCCTGTGATGCAGAGTGCAGAGCATCCGGCTAGTGCCAGTTCTGCCATGGTACTTCCCTCTAAGACTAGACACATACTTTTCTCATTTTGTAAGAATACCAGAGTGTGGGCAACAGAAGAGAATTTAGTAATCAATTATTGCCACCAATCTTTACTCTGCATAGGAGATAGACATGAGCATCCCTCAAACTGCCCAGGTATAGAACGGGAGGTGTACAAAAGCTCCTTGTCAAGATCCCATGAATTCAGTATGAACACTGAGAGACTGCTGTTGGGGTACAGACTCCCCTCCTTTTGTGGTTACACCCATTTACTGTGATAGTTTTCTACAAGAGACAGACAATGTAATGCTGATAGGGTTATTACACTTTACTAAGAACTACCTGTGTGTGATAGTTATATATACACAACATGAAATTAGCAGAGCAGTGGTGGTGAATGCCTTTACTCCCAGCACTCACAAGGGAGAGGCAGGCAGATCTTCATAAGTTCAAGGCCAACCTGGTCTACAGAGTGAGTTCCAAGATAGCCAGGGCTACACAGAAAGACCCTGTCTCAAAATTCCCCAAAGCTGGCAGTCTAAAAAACTGTTGGTACTATCAAATGTCTACTCTACATAGAGCATGCCACCATCTCCAACTGTTAATACTTTGACATATAAAAAAATAACACATCTCACATTTCCAAACAATTATTTTAGGGAAAACCAAACTTGGTATACATGAGTAGATAAAAGCATGAGGTCATAAAATGTACTATTGTCCCTTAGCTCAGTGGCTTACCGGGACTGAGGGTGCTAGCAGTTAGCAGTTTTTCTCAGAGATTTCTCACAGCAAACATCTGAAGCAGGCCTTGCTGAACCACGGCTACTGCTTAGAGTTCCCAGTTCAACACTGGTTTATGAATCCTAGGGTCTGAAAATGCTTTCTATATTGTTAAGAATGAATTCTGTGTCATGTGGAATTTATAGGAAATGAAAATTCCAAGGTCACATCAACAAACCAAATAACCCAATTAAAAGATGGGGCACAGACCTAACCAGAGAATTCTCCACAGAGGACTCTCTCGTGGCTGAGATGCACTGGGAGAGATGTTCACCATCCTTACCATCAGGGAGATGCAAACCAGAATGGCCCTGAGAGTCCATCTTAGCCAAGGCTAAGGTCGAAAATTCACGTAACAGCTCGTGCTGGCGAGCATGTGGAGCAAGGGAGCAATGGAACACTCTTCCACAGCCAGTGGGAGTGCAAACTTGTTCAGATACTTTGGAAACTGGTTTCTCAGGAAATTGGGCTTTGATCTACCTCAAGACCCAGCTCTATCACACCCAAAGTAGACTCCACCATTCCAGAAGGTCACTTCACAGCTACGTTCACAGCAGCTTTACCTGTGATAGCCAGGAAAGTACAAACTACCTAGACATCCCTCAACTGGAGAATGGGTAAAGAAAATTTAAAAACGATGACATCACGAAATCTGCAGGCAGATGGATGGAACTAGAAGAGATCATCCTGAGTGAGGTGACCCAGACCCTGAAAGACAAACATGGTGTGTACTCATGTATGAGTGGATATTAGTCATAAAGTACAGGATAACCATGCTACAATCCACAGACATGAAACTAACAAGGAGAGCCCAGGGGAACTCGAGAATCTCAGAGAAGAGGAAATAGAATAGACCTTCATGGGAGGATGGGGGACCTGAAGGGGGGATTGGAAGTGGGGAATAGGAAGGATCAGGCTGGGGCGGGGTGGAGAGACAACTGGAATAGGGGCATGTCTGGGATGAGCTAGAAACCTAGTGCGATGGAAAGTCCCAGGACCCTAGCTAAGACTCCTAGCAATGGGGGATATGGAGCCTGACCTGGCCATCTCCTGTAACCAGGCAAGATTTCCAATGAAGGAATGAGGACAGCAACCCAGACACAAAACCTTTGTCCTACAATTTGTCCTATCTACAAGATGTGCTGGGGATGGAACAGAAACTGAGGGAGTGGCCAAACAATGACTGGTCCAGCTTGAGACCCGTGTCGTGAGAGGGGGCCCACCCCATCAGAGGAGCTTTACCCAGCAACAGATGCAGAGATTCACAGCCATATGTTAGGCAGAGCTTGAAGAACCCTGCGGAAGAGGAGGTGAAAGACTGTAGTAACCAGAGGGTTCACAGATACTACAAGAAAAGCTACAGAATCAACTAACTTGGGCCCCCAGGGGCTCACAGAGACTGCACTGGCAACCATGGAGCCTGCATGGGACTGAACTAGGTGCTGTGTGTGTGTGTGTGTGTGTGTGTGTGTGTGTGTGTGTGTGTGTGGCTGTGTGTGTGTGTGTGTGTGTGTGTGCACATGCATTACGGCCGTGCAGCCTGGTCTTCAAGTGGGACTCCTACCAGCAAGAGCAGGGGCTGTCTCTCTAACCCTTCCTCCCTATGAAGCTGCCTCATCCAGCATCAACAGGAGGAGATGCACGTACTCTTACTGTAACTGGATAAGCCAGGGCTGGCTGCTGTCCATGAAGGGCTCCCCTTTTCTGAAGGGAAAGGGAGGAATGGATTGGGACATGGGGTGACTGGGAGGAGGAGGAAGGAAAACCAGGGTTAGGATGTAAAGTAAATAAATGATTTCATTAAAAAAAAAATGCAATTTCTCCAACTTTGGGGGAAATTTTCCCAGTGTCTACAGTGAGGCTTACCAACAACACAGCCCACACTGTGCAGACTGAATACCTAAGACTTCCGATGCCACAGCGGTAGAGCCGGGCTCGGGTAAGGAAGACCGATCAGCAGGAATCACCTAAAACAAGAGCCCTTTAAAAAGGATAAAAACCTGCCAACCCTTGAATTACTGCTTTACAACAGAAATAAAACCCCAGAGACGGACGCCTCCCACCACACCGGCAGCTATTTCAGTGGCAGCCACGGTGGGATTAGGGTCGCCAGTGAGAAGTGAAGATGTGGACACACGACCAACCGCAAGCACCAAGAGATGCATGGGTTTAGCAGACTGTGAAGAACATCAGGTGGTGATTTCCAGAAGGAGAGTAAGTGGGCAATAGGAAAATAAAAGGGACATATGTCCTAATAGCATAAACCTATACTTACATGGCATGGTGTGTTTTTACTTAAAATTTTCAAGTTGACTCTTTGAAGAAACTTTTTTGAAAATATCATATACGATTTTGACACATAACTCTTGATCCAGCCATTCTTACAAATATGTTAAAACAAACATTCGAGAGTACCTGAGTTCAAACGTTCAGCAGTGACAGCTCAGAAAGTTAACTAAAATAAGGGGAAAGCTGTCCTTATTATTATGTACTAACATAGGCTAAAACAAAACCCAATTTATGCTTATTTAGTTAAATACAAGCATAAATACTTACACTAGTATAAATGTAGATAACTTCTTGCTATCTATGCACCGGTATTTAGAGTTTTCAAATAGTTGTGTGTGTGTGTGTGTGTGTGTTTGTGTATGTGTGTATATGTGTGTGTTTGTGTATGTGTGTATATGTGTGTGTTTGTGTTTGTGTGTATGTGTGTGTACATGTGTTTGTGTATGTTTGTGTGTGTGTGTGTGTGTGTGTGCGTGCGTGCACACACATATGTCCTCATGTGAGTGTGGGCCTGTGTACACCATAGCACACATATAGGTATCAAAGGACAACCTCAGGTGTCAAACATCATTTTCTATTTTGTTTGAGATAGAGTCTCCTTTTCACTGCCGTGCGTGTATACCAGACTAACTGGTCCGCAAGCTTCTAGGGAATTCTGTTTCTGCATCTCCAGTCTTGCTATAGGAATGACAGAATCATATACACACTACTGTGTCTAGCTTTATATGGGTTCTGGAGATCTAAGTTCATTCTTCCATGATTGTGTGGCAAGTGCTTTACCTACTAAGTCATCTCCTATGTATTTAATTTTTAAACATAAGTTTTCTTTTATGGCAAAATTCTTGTAACTAAATATTAAGCATTTCAAGTATTGTTGTGGATTTATTACCTGTTTCTATTTAACCAAAGAGATTTTTCTCTTTTTTTTTTCTTTTAAAAAAAAAGATTTATTTATTCAATTTATGTGGGTTACACTGTAGCTGTCTTCAAACACAACAGAAGAGGGCATCAGATCCCATTACAGACGGTTGTGAGCCACCATGTGGTTGCTGGGAACTGAACTCAGGACCTCTGGAAGAGTAAGCAGCCAGTACTCTTAACTGCTAATCCCTGAAGAGATTTTTCTAATACTGATTTCCACTTCCCAATAGTTCAGGACATCGCTGCTTGGAAACTGCATAGTGTGTTTAACTCCTCACCTTTGGTTATGCTAACTGGAAAGTTTAAAACATGTTCACAGAATCTAAGGAAAGTACCTCAGTGTATTTCAGAGTAAATGAGAGATCTCTCCTAGGAATACATGAGTTCCCACTTCAGCTTACATCCTTAATGAAAATGAAAGAAACCACATCAACTTCCCAATATGACTACAGGACATATATTAACTACAGCGACAGAGGTCCCTATGCTCTTAGCCTTAATCTCGCTCAGGAGTCCTGAGAAGACTAGGAAAGGAGGCAGGGGAAGACAACTTCCACCACAGACCAGTTTGCCCCAGCTGACCATTTACATTTCTAACCTTAAACCCAAGTTGGTACCAGACAGAACTACAAGTCTGCCAGCTTCTTTTCCCTGTATCAATCATTGACTCTTGCCATAAGGACTCCAGAATGGGGTAAACCACTCCAGACTGATCCTGTTGCTATCTCAGGGGTGTGCTGGGGTTGGGACAAGGCAGGCTCTAGGGCCAGTGGTGGTTTTGGTGGGGTCTCTAGTAACACTATTTTGGGAAGGTACTTAATTCCTGCATTTTGATTCTCATCTCTCAAATAAGGCTGGATTATATTGCTATTATAAGGACTGTGATAATATAGTTACCTATAATATCATAGCCATTTTGATTTTTATTATTTTGACTCTATTTTCTTAGTGCATATTAGAATTCAAATTTTAAATTATTCCCACTTGGCAGGCCCCTAAATTCTGAGACTTTTCTTTACATGTTTTTTTGTTTGTTTGTTTGGTTTTTTTTTTAGTTCTTCCTTCCTGGCCTTCATGAACTAATAAGCCCTGTATTCCTGTGTTCTTCTTAGTTGACTTAGCAAGCTTGCATGACATCTGCAATGACAGGCATCATTGTAAGCATGTGCTGGATGTTCTTTTATCCCTAACTTTATGAAAAGGGTATTGTCATGTACTTCATAATAAGGAGGAGGCAAGTATTTCACAGTGAGTGTAAATAATTTCCCAAGTGACCAAAAACAGCAACAGGTGGACAAACACTTGGCCCTAAGCCCTGCAGCTTTGAGATGGTACTTCCACACAGCCCCAGGGAGCAGCGTATAGACAGGCCCTTCCAAAGGGAATATGTTTTCCAACAAATACCAGCATTACTGGGAGAAAGTAACATACTTACCAAAGGAAGCCCTTTGAAGCTCTCATTTTAAAAGAATGTAGTATGTTAGGGCCAGGAAGATGGCTCAGTGAGTAAAGACCAACCATGACCATGCAGAGTTCAATCCATGGAACCCACATTTTGGAAAGATAATTCATTGACGGAACAAAACACACACACTAGGTATTTCACAAACAAAAGAATGTACCTTTGTGACCCTAGAAATGGCCACTGCTGATCGTTTCCTCTTTTCAAAGTTTCCCACATTTGGCATTTTGAAATTTGGCCAAAACGTGATTTCTACTTCTCATATTATGAAATTATCCTGTATAGAATGTCCCTTGTTTAAAGTAAAACTTTCTAGACCTTCATTGTTATACTGGATTGGGGGCTACTGAGAAACTTAAAATTGACTATGAAAGCTTAAAAAAAAAAAAACCTATGCTTTAAAATTGATTTTGCTAGGTTTTTATACTCTTGTGAAGCAAAAAGACATATATTTAAGTTAGGGGGCATTACATCCGTGAAATCCTAACATATTTTAGCCAAAGAGAAAACTTTTAAAATGTGCCACTCATTCCTTAGAGCTAACCAAACTTCCCAGGAACCACAGTACACTGCATTTTAAAATGTCCAAGTGTGGAATCAGTGTGTTCCAAATCCTCAACGAAGTAATATAGGATTTTCTAGTTGGCCAAACCCTCAAGAGGGTCCATCTCGACAATAAGTGCGTGGCAAGGACTGTGAAGTGAAACTCGCCACAGATAGCCACACATTCTCCGTAAGAGCATCTAATTTCCTCTTTCTCTTCATCTGTCTGGCAGGGAAGCACACTGGCACACATGCTAACTTTCTGCACACGCCCTGAGATCTAAAAGGAAACATTGTATCAATCTTAGCCCAGCACTGATTCAAAACTTCTTGAAGAGTGTTGGTGGTTTCCCAAAAGGACTTCCTAAAAGTGTCACACTGTATCTTCACTCCAATTGTCAATTCAAGAAACCAAAGCAATGAGCTGCTCACCCTTTTAGTTTTCTCTGAAATGTCCAGGTTAGGCCATCGATCCCCCTTCCCTTACACTCCTAAGGAAGTAGATGAGGATTTCAAACTTGCTACATGAGGGAATGAGGGAATGAGGTGTATAGCTCTTAAAACATTTCTTTAAACCTAATACCAAATAACACACAGGTCCAGGGATAGTAGTTATCACTTCTTAGGAAATGTTGACACATAATCTGTCACAGATCTGGGGATCACAAGACTAACAGCAATGTCTGAAGAAACAAAACAAAGTGAAACAGACAACAACAACAACAGCAAAAATAAAAACACTGTCCTTCAACATAAAAACTCCTTGCAAGCCCAGGCTGTAAGGACACAGAAGATGACTTGATTTTCAAATTAAGACTTATCCTTCCACTTGGTTGTGATTTCATAGTACTTTCCTCAACATTTTAACCCCTATTATTACATATGAGGTGTTCAATAAGGTCGCTGAACATGAATAATTAAAAGCAAACACTGGGGTTGGAGAAATAATTGGGCAGCTAAAAGCATGTTTCAGGTACCCACCTCAATGGCTCACAATCACCTTGAACCCCAGTCCCAGGGAATCTAACACCTCTGGCCTCTGAGGGCACCTGAATGCATACTCACCCTTATACATATAATTTAATATAATAAAATATCCCAGATGTTAGGAGTGTGGCTGAGTGGAGGCGCCTGCCGAGCCAGTGAAAGCACTGGACTCCATACTCAGTGCACACGACCAATAACTATTACTGGCAAATGCTCCGAAGGTCTAGAGATAAAGAGGTTCTAGAAAATGTGGGTATACAGAAGCCCGCAAGGGGAAATGAGGAAGGAGAACCAGTATAAGAAAGCAGAACCTTTACTTCACAAGCTATTCGGTGGTTGAGCTAATGACTGTCACAACTCATACAGCTGAGTGTCTTCCCAAACGAAGGTCAGTTTAATTTTTCTTATGAATTTGCTTGCTATTAAAGGTAGAATGTGGTTAAATTTTTTTTAAAAAAAATCTAAATGTAATATTCTGTAATCACAGGCTCTAAGCATAAGGTACTACGTAATACATGACAAACTGCCCTGCACGAAAACATCTTAAATTGGGTTCCGTTACTGCCATGTAATGACTGGTGCTTGCTGTTTGGATTTCGCAAGGGTGGACATTAACGGGACTTTAAAAAACAAAACCAAACTAAAGAGAAAAGAAAAAACAACAGGCAGTGGGGGACCAAAAAACTAAGCTACATGTTCAAAAATTCTAGTCAAAGAATCCAATCTGCTGAGTTAAATAATAAGTTTGTTTTTACAAAAAAGTAGTCATTTGCCAACTCACGAGGACTCTTTGATTACCTCTCTTTGTGTGCATGTTTATGTGTAACAGCTGATGCTCGAGACGGTCAACACCACTGGGATGCAGGGCTTCAACAAGTCTGAGCGGTGCCCCAGGGACACTCGGATGACACAGCTGCTGTTCCCAGTGCTCTACACTGTGGTCTTCTTCACAGGCATCCTGCTGAACACCCTGGCCCTCTGGGTGTTCATCCACATCCCCAGCAATTCCACCTTTATCATCTACCTCAAAAACACCCTGGTGGCAGACTTGATAATGACACTAATGCTCCCTTTCAAAATCCTTTCTGACTCGCGCCTTGCACCCTGGCAGCTCAGGGGTTTCGTGTGCACTTTCTCATCCGTGGTCTTTTACGAGACGATGTATGTCGGCATCATGATGCTGGGTCTCATCGCTTTTGACAGATTCCTCAAGATCATCGTACCGTTTAGGAAAACCTTTGTGAAGAAGACTGCTTTCGCAAAAATAGTCTCCATTTCCATCTGGCTCCTGATGTTCCTCATCTCCCTGCCGAACATGATCTTGAACAAAGAGGCAACGGCATCAACCGTGAAGAAATGTGCGTCCCTAAAGAGTCCCCTGGGGTTGCTGTGGCATCAAGTAGTCAGTCACACATGCCAGTTCATTTTCTGGACTGTGTTTATTCTGATGCTTCTGTTTTACACGGTGATTGCCAAGAAGGTATACGACTCCTATAGGAAGTTTAAAAGTAGGGACAGCAAGCACAAGCGGCTGGAGGCGAAGGTATTTATCGTCATGGCTGTCTTCTTTGTCTGCTTTGCCCCGTTTCATTTTGTCAGAGTACCATACACCCACAGTCAAACCACCAACAAGACTGACTGTAGATTAGAAAACCAGCTGTTTCTTGCTAAAGAATCAACTCTCTTCCTGGCAACAACTAACATTTGTATGGACCCCTTAATATATATCATCTTGTGTAAGAAGTTCACCCGGAAGGTGCCATGTATGAGATGGAGGACAAAGACAGCGGCGTCCAGCGATGAGCACCACAGCAGTCAGACAGACAACATCACCCTATCCTGACCACTTTGTCCCACAGGCTAATTTCACACATTTTTCTATGTGAGGATAGGACTTCAAAAGGCCATTTACGTGGAGACTTCATTTAAGCATTACAGGAAAAAAAAAGAGGGGAACAAACAGTTTCCTACATTTTATTATCCTCGTGTACGGAAAAGATTATGCCCATTTTAACCACGTAGCTGTATTTGCAAGCAGGATGAATTAACATTAAGAGAACGTGTAATAAAGCAAATGACCACTAGATGTCACCTTTTCAAGAGCATTCGTGTGATTATGGAAACAGCTAATGGGAAACAGGTTTGCCTAAAAAAAACCTCCCTTCTAGTTACCATCCCATGTTCTCACACACGCACAAGTCCAAAAACGTCACGCTGGGTTTTTATAGCCCTTAGAATGCAGACACTTACGGACAGAGAGCAACAGACGTGCATATCCAGTGCCTGTACGGGAAAGGGTGGGGCTGAAAGAGAGACAGTCTGATCAAAATAAACCCAGGAATCTCAAAGATTTCCTTCCTACAAGTGCAAAGGGTTGCTTCTGCATCTAAACAGAGCATCAGAAGGGAGCCACACGCGACAGGCAAAGCCAGTTTACAGCCATGTTCAATCTGAGCTGTCAATCATCTGCACCCTGTTGGGAAATAGTTATTTCTCCCACTGTTTGTCTATATATTAGGGTCTTGTTACACGTTGTCTTATACTGGTTGCTTTAATTCTTGACCACATCTCCCAAACACAGGGTTCTTAAAAAGACAGATAAATCATACATTTTTATTATCTTCCAAAGTTTCCCCCCCACATTCCCCCCAAAAATGGACTGCATATATCCCAGACAGGATGCACTCTACTAACTATGTATAGAACTGTGTATCTTTAGTGCATATAATCAATGGAACGGTAGGCCTGTGGTTAGTGTTATCCATGTGGGATGACTTTTTGAAGCCTGATTCATTTTATTTAGGCCCATTTACTTCCCTAGATTTCTTTACAGGTTATAAAAAAAAAAAAATGAAGTATGTGGCTGGTGATGTTGGCTTTTCTAGAGGACATGAGGACTCTTCCTCTAACTGGCCTGTAATAAGAAATCTAGGCTTCTCTCCTTCCGTGGCCTCAGAGACCACAGAGGCCAGGATGCTCTGGAATTCTTTACTAACCGTGACCTCACGGACTCAAGTTTAATATGGCATGCTTTGTCCTCACCCCACTGTCTGAGGAACCTGCCATTTGACTAACCTTATAAGTTCCTATCAGTTGGTGAAACTTAAAAGCTGCTGTCCTTTACTCCAGGTGACCTCACCTGTCCAACCTCCCCCTGTTCCTCCAGCTCATTCCTCATCTGTGTGACGTCATCCCTCAACTAGTTATCGCATTGATTTAGGATAATTCACTAAAGTATGCACTGTGCAATTAATAAATGTCTGCTAAAACAAATCAAAAGGAGCCTTTTTTTGGTAAAAGATGGGGTGTCACTATTCTTTTCTCATTGTCTTGGAACTCACAAAGATCCACCTGCCTCCGCCTCCCAAGTAGAGGGCCAGGATTAAATGCATACATCAAAGTACCCAGCCCAGATGGGCCTTATTTTATATAATGCACTGTACAAGCAAAAGGAAGGCAGCCAACTCCTACTGATTTATCATGAACAGAGTAGGCTTCCAGGGCAGGGAGTGTGGCTCAGTGGTAGAACCTGTGTTGGGCATATACAAGATCCTAGATTTGAGCCCCAGTACCCAGAAGAAAAAGATAAGATGTTTTAAAATGCAAGCTTAAGTTCTTGAACTCTCTTTAGTTGCTTTCTGATAGTGACAGCTGAGGAGCGATGCCACCTACCTGAGCTAGGAAAGACTGCAAATGAAACGAGGAGACTAAACAGCCCAGCCATTGAATTTCGAGGCTGCTGACATAATGCTTTAGTTTTCCAGTAACTGGGTAGGTCAAACCTGTAACTACAGCATATTACAAATCCCAAAGCTCTTCTACAGATCGATTCTAAGTCTGTTAAACAAAACAGTGAAATCATTTGTATTATTACATAGTTCACTAAATCTATATACCATTACAGAGCCCAGGACAGTCACAGGAAGGCCCCAGCACTGTGCTGCACATAAGTGTGTCTGAGCCGCACGTTAACTAGCAATCCACACTTGTAGTATAACTTATCCATCTTACCTCTGATGACAACTTCAGACTTACCACTAATATACACACTTTTAAGAGAGGTATTTCCAGACATAATTTCAAGAGTAAATCTGTGTTTCACAAGTTCAAAGACTTCCTTCCATTACAGTACTATAGTCAGAAGTGGACGGCCTAGTCAAGTGTTGTGGTACACACCTATGTAATCCCAGCACACCAACATCTTCCGTGTGGGGATGGCCAATCACTTCTCCAGGTGCAAGTTTCTCTCAAAACAACAGCAACAAAAGCAAAGTGTCTGATCTATACAACAAAGTTGCCAGGAACCTAAAGAGGCCTTTTAGGCCTATCTTAAAGTTACATTCCCTCAAGGAACCTCTCAGCTCTCAAGGTAGATTCAAAACTCTAGGATATTTACAGAATGGCACGATATATAACCTGGCCATGAACAAGTAGGATGGAATGAAAAGAAAGAAGCGCTGAGCCTTCAGACACTTGGTCTGCTCTGAGATAGAGTGTAGTACTCTGTAATCCTGTCTTCTTCAGCTCCCCCACAGGCCTGGGCTTAAATCTGTATGAGACCTTTTCTTAGTAAACTCCAGAGCTCCTTAAAAAAGCATAGCCCTCTTATGCGGTGTGTGAGCTGAAATCACAGCAAAATTGTGGGCTTTTGTCAAAAGCTAGGATATAATTATTTGCGCTGGATAATTAGGGTGAGGCCTCCAAGCATCTTCTATGAGGGGAAACGACGGGAGTGTAATTACCACACAGGGAAACACTGTAGAGAAACCACAGGAAGTTACTCTACCATGGGAACGGGGGCGGGGCAGAGATGCAATGATGATTCTCAGTTCAGTGACATGAGCCAGGATGACAATGACAAAGTCACTGTACAGAGAGGAGCCCCACAGGTCAGTTCCCACACAGTTCAACAGGAGAGAGCACCCAGAACAGAACAACCCAGGCCACCCAGTGTCTGCTATCTAAGACAGGAAAGGATTTACAAGGTACCAGCCCTAGTTACTACAGAATTTACAAAGTATCTGTAGGGTCTAGGGACAGACTGGAAGATTCTGAACTTCACACAGAGACCCAATATGCATAATAAAAGTAGAGGACACACATGTTAGAAAGTTCACATGCTTTAGTGGTCACCAGAATCGGCTGAGACGACCCTAAAACTCAGATTGCTGGACACGCCCCAGCAAGGCTCAGTTCAAGCTTCCAGGTGACACGGGTGCCATGGGCTTTACCTGCGCATTTAGGATCATGGCCCTAAGGATCTGGGAAGGCCCACACTCGCCATTGAAACTGACTGGCAATCCGTGGGACACACATAATCCCATTTTCTAATTATAATAAGCTGAGGCAGGATCATAAAGTTGAGGACAGCTTGGTCTATAGAGAGAGTTACAAAGTTCAGGCCACCCTGAGTCACATAAAAACAAACTGACTTTCTGATTAATCTAAGATTAATGAACCAGAGACAAAGCAACATTGTTAGTAGGAGAGCAGGACAGCTACAAGGTGGCAGGAATAGGAATTGACTAACTGGGAAGATGATGCCTCTCTTAAGGGACATCGGCTATGATACTAAATGTTGACACTGTAGGCAATTCAGGTTGCTCGCTGGAAGCCACGGCAGTGGTAAAACCAGGAGTACTGAAAACAAGTGTGAACGTATTAGGTAATGCTTCTTACTAGCCAGGCAGGTAGACAAAGCTGTCAACACATTCCATCATTTAGCAGTCCCAGGAACCCAATAAAGCACTCTCATTATTTTCCCTTTAGAGATGAAGTTGAGAAACTGAAAGACGAGGTCACCTGCATAAAATCTCAGAGCTCAGCGTGGCTGGGGACCTAAGTTAGACTCTAGCTTTTAAACCCATCTTAAATGACAATATTCTCGAAAAATGGCACAACTTCGGTTTCCTGATCTATGCCTTATATACTTTATAACTTCCACAGCTACTCCCACAACCCCTGCCTTTTCCAAAATAACATCATCATGTGTGGGCTACAGGCAGCCCAGGAAGTGCTAGCTGATAAGCTCAGACCCAAGTTAACGAGGGCCCCCCATTCCAGAACCTTCCCACCCTACTTCCCACTCCCATGCCCAACTGCCTGTGGTGTGCTAGCGCTGTGCTGCTGGACACTTTAAAAGGATCACTGTTCTCGTGCGTGCATGTGTCTGGATGTGTGTTTGCACTTGTGTGGGCACACAGGAATATGCATGTGGAGGCCTGATTTACTACAGAGCATCTTCCTTGTTCACTCTCCATAATCCATATTAGGGCAGGGTCTTTGCTGAGCCTAGAGCCTATCACTCAAGCTACTCGGGGCAACCAACTCCTGTGGTCTGGGATTAAGCAGACCACCATGCTTACCTGGCTTTTATGAGGGTACCGGAGCTACAAAGGCTTGCTTTACCAGGAGCCATCCCCTTGCCCTCTCCTCCCCTTTATAACTATCACTATATCCTTGAAGCAGAGGCTATGAGTTTGCCTGATGGTAAAAGGAAATAAGAAAGCAAAAGTGCAGAGAGGACAGATATTGTGCCACTGGTGTGCAGTTCCCTGGTGGCAAACATGGATACAGCTCATCCTGACACCCAGACAAGTGGCCTCAAGACCAGAACCTGAACTGCTCTGCACACATCACAGGAGGGCAAGCAGGACTCCAAGGAGACTGACATCAACCTGTCTGGTGAATGGTGAAACAGTGGCCCCTGGGAAGGAAAAGGGGAGAAGTAAATGAGTTTCATCACCCTTGGAAGAAGATAGGGTCTATCTCAGCACCCTGGTCTACCCTGTGCTAGCCGGCGTTCCACCAGTTGGGTTCCTGAGGGAAATGAAAGTCCCAAATTGGATTCACATGCTCACTAGGCCAGTCTTCCTGTGTGTGCTGGGCTCACGGCTGATCTCTGAGGCTGCACCCAGGTGAGGAATGCAAACCACAGTGAGTGGGAGGTGCTGTGTGGGGCATGGTTATCAAACCACAGAAGTTTGGAGGTTTGAAAAGACTAATTTCAAAGAGAGGGGTTAAAGAAGGGCTCAGAGGAGATGAGCTTTTGGACTAGAATTTGAAGGGAAATGAAACATTTAGAAGAGAATGTTATGCAGCACACAGGATTACCAGCGACCCCAGGAGGGGATACAAGCACACAGACTGCAATCCCACAGTGTGTCAATGCACAAGGTGAGCAGCAGGAAGCTCAGGACCCCGCCTCAGAGCATGTCACAGGCATCTGGACTTCTCTAATGAGCCACTGGAGCTTCTGAGATGCAGAACCACACGGTATGGGCTGTGCTTCTGGGAAAAAAAAAAATTATGCATCTTGAAGACTTTCAATTTAATTGAAAGAGCCACGGAGACTAGGAGGTCCCCTTTCATCTGCAGGCCTGAGCAGGAAAGAGACAGATCCCTGACAATTAGATCAGGGAAGAACCCTGATAATGATAAAAAGATGGCCAAATTTTAGCTTTTTTCTCACCTTCCTGAGCAGAAACAAAACCATAGTGAGCTTTTCCTCCAGACAACAGGGGCCCTACTGAGGCTGACCAATCCAAGCTGGTCAGATACTTCAAAACCAGCGCTGTCACCACTGCTCCCATTTCTTTTGTCTACATTGACCAACCCAAAGTTAGAAGAAGGGATCCATTCCAGGCCACCCCAACCACTTAAAATCCCAACCCTTTGAAGAAGAATAGATTCTGGTCCCAATTCTTCCCCTGCAGCTTTGCTGTGAGTGTGTGTATGTGTGTGTGTGTGTGTGTGTGTGTGTGTGTGTGTGTGTGTGTGTGTGTGTGTGTGTGTGTGTGTTTTTAATAAAGTCTGTTACCTATTGCTGTCTGTCATGTCCAAGCTTTGTCTCTGCCTCCTAACTCAACTGAGTTGTTAGACAAACCAAACTCCATCCAGCCCCCTACATGGCAGCACATGGCCTGGAGTCATTTTCAAGGGGATAAGTTGTGAGTTCCTAATCCAAGCTTACTTAGGGAATTCTGTATACAGTATGTTTATGATTAATGTATAAAACATATCCTCAAGGAATTCACTGTAAGTATAGCATCCTCCTTCAACAGAAGAGTCTATAGAGACCCTTAGACTGGATGAAGTACTGAGTCATGAAGAAAGGCAAATTGCATATTTGGGCGGGGGGGGGGTCCTCAAACTCAGTTGTCATTGAGGAATCAAGTCAAGAAGCCAAGACAGAAAAGGCAAAATGTCGACAAAGGTTCTGAACACAGGGCCAGACTAATCCTGCCAAGAGTTTTGCTGAGACAGGAAGAGCGATTAAGGATCAGAAAACCTAAGAGGTCATGTTGCACAGAGCAAACAGGAGAAGAGGAACAGAGGATGAACTGGGGTTGGGGTGTATAGAGTCCAAAGTACTGGAAGACATTAAAGAAGGAAGTGACAGTCACCAAAATCATACTCTGTCTGAGGAGGTCAAGGTAACTGAAAGGAGGTAGGTAGCATGGTGGTACTCCAGTTTGTGAATGGGAAATGAGGGCAGACAAGTAAACTCTTCTCTTTCCAGAAGGGATAACTCCATTTAAGAGATTCAGAGGGACTACAGACCACAAGAAGTAACGAGCAGAGCACTGATGAGATGGTAGGATTCGGCCTGCTAATTGCTCTGTCCGTCTGCCTGGCATGACTGAACACGAGCTTTCCTCTGCCTATCACACTATTGAGAATGAATCTCAAGGGATTAGAACTTCTCTAGGAGAATACTGCTGGGAGGGGAAATAGCTAGAGTCTTGACTACATCAAAAGGAGAAACTTGTCACCAAGAGAAAGATATTCAAATTGTTAATGACCTTGCAGGAGAGATTCATCTTGCAGAGCACAGACCCACCTTGCCGGATAGACTCACCCCGCAGGAGAGACATGGAGCAGAGGCAAGCAAGGGACCACACCTTGACAGATTATGTAGTAAATGTTTCTCTTGCTTCTACGTAGACCCTACTCCTAGAGAATCTAGAGAAATCCTGAAGACAGACTTGAAAGGGTCAATGGATCTCTCTCGTCCCTCTTCCAAATGTGGCCCCATATCGAACAAATCTCCCTTTTCTGCTACTCATTATTAATCTGACTCCTTTAATTGGCTTACCGAGGGCAGGCAGCCAATCCTGGTTTGTTGGGGCTCAGGCTATGAGCCCTAAGTCTAGCAACAACCTCGGGCAACAGAAGCGGCCTAGTCACATGATAGTTATTCCACCATTAGAGGGATCCGTGTTATTACCTGAGTCCTGACTGCTTTGCCCCATTCTCAGAAGTATCTGCAGAAAAAGAGGTTGAGCAAGGGAAGCTAGGGAGGAAAGAGAAAGGGAAGCATCAGAACGCAGACAAAAAATAGGACAGAAGTTAAAACAGTAAACGAGTAGTAAGAGGAAGACAGTAGTAAGAATAAGAAAGACACAGAAACCCCAGTTTAAGACTTCAAGTACATATCTAATTCTGCTTTGGAAAAAAAGTATATTTTATTCATCATTCAAACTTCTCCTAATCCAATAAAAAGACCTCAAACTGCCAAACATAATACCCTGAGGCATAGGACTAGAATGCTGTGCGTGTGCTTACAAGGTGGGTTGTTTGTATTCGGTTTTACTCGGAATTATCTCTCGCAAGCAAATCCACCCTATATATGTCCGAATGAACACCTTCATATCTTTTTTTGATGTTGAACTTCCTAACTGTCAAGAAAGATACAAAGAGTGCTTCAAGACTCCCTGGCTCACCACTAAAAGAAACTGGAGCTTCCTGAAGGCAGCTAGAAAGCTAAAGGGATAGCCTAACTCCCCTTTGAGGGAGGGTCTTCACCTTTTAATCATCTCACGCTCCCAAGCATAAAGACATACCTACCTTCCCCGTTTATTCCAGCTATCACACCTATGCCTTCTATCAGGAAAAAATGGAAGACCAACGAATTCTAAACCACATGGTAACTCTCCTGTATACATTATCTCACTCCAGTTATAGCATCTTCATGCTTAAGAACGCATTGAGGCTAAAGAACTAGCCCAAGTATAAAATGCTGTGAAACAGACACCAGGATCCAAACTGGGCTTGACCTGATCCCAGTTACCAGTTTTGTCACAGCCCAACATTAAAGCAAGGCACACAGCCGAGAGACAGTCAGGATGCCAGACCTAGAAGAGGTTACAAGAGGAGGACGAGAGCAGACTTGGCTATCTCCAGACTCAATCTCCAAAGCTTCTGTCCCCTTTAATCAACCACTAGGAAGGATGTTCTCATACCAGAAAAGGTTAGAGCTTTTTGAAGACCTGATACACACAAGTCACTTCAAGCGACATATTAAACACAGTAATTTAGGCATAGGGACCCAAAGATACCAATCTGGCCTAAGGAATATTAAAGGGTTTGCGATAATTACACACAGCGCAAATGCACAGCTTCTAGACATGAAGTGCAGAATAACCTTCTATACGGAAACAAACAGGAAGATTGTCTGAGGCTTTCGCTACAATCCTTGCTCCACATTCCGACTGTATGGAAAGGACATGGCTATTCAGTACACATCACTTAGCTGGGTATGTCGAGTCATGCCTCTGGTCCCAGCACTTCAAAGACTGAGGCAGGGGAATTGCCATAAATTCAGGGCCAGACTAGGGTAAACAGGAATACTCCAGCTAAACAACAAACAAACAAACCCAAAGGGACCAAGACCTGTCACCTGAAGCTGAACTCACTTTCTTCCTTGCTGTCTGTGTCAGTGGGCTATTATCCAAAGGACTACCAGTATGTTTATATGCACATTTTCCTTGAGAAGGAACTGGATATACTGGAAGTCACAGTGATGGAGAAAAGGATCCTGTTGCAAACCACTGTGCCTTCTAACACTATAACAGAGAGCACTTTCCCAGGTTGACAGCGAGGATCAGAAACTAGGAATGGAGGAATGAGACCATGCTATGACACAAGCCACATGTTCAGTGTCCCATACGGAGATTTACGAGGTTGAGGAGAAGGCTCACATCAGAAATGAGAGGAATCTCATCAATAGTGTTATTGACACGATCTTCTCTCCTTGAGTGTCTGTATCTCATTAAGAATTTATCATGGAAAAGTAATCTTTAACCTGTGATTAAACCATCATTTTGTGGATGTTAAAACTCAACTGAACTCACTCAATTAGGTAATCTATAAGTATCTCTTTGCTCAAGAGCCACTGGATGGATCCAGCTAAACAGAGGGTGCCAACTTCCCTCTACAAAGAGGATTAAAGAAAATGTAAAAACGAAGATTAAAGAATAAGAGTCAAAAATCCAAGTAAAGTACAATGTCGATTAGATTCCACAAAAATATTAAGATAATACTGAGTACTGAATTTAATGCACAGAGCATTTCCACGTACTGTTTTAGTCTTAGTACCATAACCAATAATAATGTAACAATTCTTTAAAAAGAATCTCATTAGGCCAGTTAGATGGCTCAGTAGGTTAGAATGCTTGTTGCCAGAGCTGAAGACCTGAATTTGATCCCTGGAAGTCCCATGGTGGGAAGAAAGGATTCTCTCTGGCAAGGTGTCCTCTGACCTGGGCATGTACACCATGGCATGCAAAAAAGCGAACACATACATACACAAAAATAAATCAACTTAAAATGTTATCTTTGGGGAATACATGCATAAGCAGTTAAAGGTATTAAGTTTGTTATAAAGACTACAACTTTAAACTCATCACCCCCAATAAGGCATGCAATGATTTGTGTGCATGTGTGTAGTCTGTATATAGAAGTGGTATATAGAAGTGTTTAGCAACTAGGAAATTTAGATGAAATACAGTAAAACTACTCTTTCAACTTGCATAAGGATGTGGGGGGGGGGGGATGGCCCAGTCACCAAAGTGCTTACATTCTGGGTTTACATCTCCAGCCCCCACATAAAAGGGCGTGTGCTGGGGAGTCAGAGACGGCAGGATCTCTGCCCAGGTTCAGTGAAAGACTCTGCCTCAAAAAGTAAGGTAGCAGATACCTATGGTGAGCTAAGGTCACAGGCACATAGCCACGCATGGCCACGATGTAAGAAGCCATTAAAGTCACTACCAATGCTAAAACATTGTGTTCGATGGGGAGGATAAATGAGATTACTCAGCAAGTAAAGTTGCTTTTCACTGAACCCGATGACAGGAGGTTTTAGCCCTGGGACCCACGATAACAGGACAGAAATGACTCCCATAGTTTCTTTCTCTGACCCTCATACTATCACCTAAAAATAAAATATAATTTTGAAGGATTTTTTAATGATCTATTTTTAATCATTCAAGACACACACACACACACACACACACACACACACACACACGCGCATGCCGCACGCACCCAACCCTACCTACCTACCTATAATAAAAATGAATTTGCTAAAAGAGCTCCCAGCATGTTACTGAAGTAGTAAGATAATTATTGCTATAATTTCTCCTGAGGATTTACGAAATGTAAGGCTTGTTATAAAATTAAGTAGAAAAAAAAAAACCCTAAAAACTAAAAAACAGGTTTACCATGCCATGAAAGGTATGGACTAGCTGCTAGCTGCTCTTTCCATCAAAGCCCATTTGATTCATTCGGGTCTGAACATGTATGATTTCCTTTTCTGAATGTTAGGAAAGACTGGCTTTAACAGGTTCTAACTTGAGAGTACAGCACACAACACTTTTAAGACTAATGTAATGCACAAAGATTATCTCATGTTAACCTATTCATTACCAGGCTTAATTTCCATCACCAGACAAAGACATGTGGGAATGCTATCCCCGAACAGGCAGTGTGCTTATACTCTGAGGAAGGAGGCCTATCCTACCCTAAGCACACACTGAGATGGAACACGTCCTGTTCCTCCTGAACAATCAACACATACACACATGCTTCGGTACCCATGCAAAAACAGAAAAAGGAGGTGTGTGGGTAACTGTGCTTTGTTGTGTGGTGTGGTGTGGTGCGGTGTGTGTGTGTGTGTGTGTGTGTGTGTGTGTGTGTGTATTTGTATATGTGTGTATGTTTCGGTATGTTTCAGAGAGAGACTGCCCCTCTCTCTCTCTCTCTCTCTCTCTCTCTCTCTCTCTCTCTCTCTCTCTCTCTCTCTCTCTCTCTCTCTCTGTGGGGTAGGGATGTGGGATGGGGGTGAGTGTGGGTGTGTATGAATGACTTGTTGGTCCAAATAACCCAGGTAATAAATGTTATTAGTTTGGAGAATACAGCAGAACTTGTTAATCTTGTAACAGAAGCCCACCAAATACATGTCCCAATATATGACTTATCATGATTTCAGACAGAACTGAGAAAATGGAGTGAACGGAAGCTTTTAAGATTCAACAGTTGACTGCTGTCCTGGCAATAAGATTTCAAATCATGAACAGCTCATTGTTTATCATTTACAGATCATGGTGTAAGAGTTTATTTTAAAAATGCACCAGTGTCCCCAAACAAGGTCTACACGGTGCAAAACCTCCCCTAGCTGAAACTGCTGGGAACTGGCTTTGAATGCCATAGGCGAGCTCCAAGTGTGCAGAGGCTCAAGTCTAAGTGAAGGGCTGCTGGAAAGTTATAGAAGACTAAGCCATTATTAAACGGGCTCATTTATTCAGAGACTTTTCCTAAGACCAGCCTCTACTCACTGTAACATCCCTCCTTAAGCAGAAGGAAAGTGTCAACCTGTGCTCCTGTGGTTTTTGTTTTGTACCATTTTGTTTTTAAACATGGATCTGTGTTCCTTTGCTTTTGGTTTTGTTTTTGAAACATACATTAGCAATACAAATTTGGTAATTTGCCACATTTATTTTCCTGTAAAACACTGAAGGAAGACCTAAAAACATATGAGGTATACATAATTCAAATGCAGGTTTAAATCTGTGACAGATTTACCAACTTAAAAAATATCTCTCCAAGATATTTTTATTTCTCTTCATCTGTGATAATAGGTTTTTCGTTAAATTAGTTAATTATTCTCATAAAAGTGCATCACATTGATTTATTCTGGGCATATCTGAGAGCAGGGAAGTACACGTCAAAGTTCATATATGACGGACAATTTGGAAGAGTCAGTGTCTCCTTCCACTGCATGGGCACTGATGCTCAAACTCAAGTAACTATCAACTTTGGTGGCAGCCTTTACCCAGGGAGCTCTCTTTTGGGACAACAAAACATTTATTCATTTGTTTAAACATTACATGTTTACTTGTTTATTTTTGTTTGTTTTGCTGTTGTTATTGCTGCTGCTGTTGTTTGAGACAGGGTCTTCCTATATAGCTCTGGTTGTGTAGGAGCTCACTGTACAGATCGGACTGGCTGAAACTCACAGAGATCCACCTGCCTCTGTCTCCCAAGTGCTGGGATTAAAGCCGCCATGACAGGCTAACATTGAAGTTTTCATCTGAAAGTTTTGGAATTATTCACAAATTAAATTTTATTCTGATAATGTATATTTGTCATTGCTTAAAAAATATGCACCAAGTAAGACAGCGAATACTTGCAGTCCTAACACGCAGGAGAATCGTGAAGCCGAGCTGAGCTTCATAGGAACTGAAGGTCAAGTGTAACAAATGGACATCTTACCTTAGAAACAAACCACAAGTAAAAAATATACAAAGCACGTGTTTGGACTTTATTTACTTTTTCTATATATCTATTTTGGAGACAGCACTTTACCATATATCCCTGGCTGGTCTGGAACTCACTATATATACCAGGCTAGCTTCAGACTCTAGATATACACCTGTCTCTGCCCCCAGAATGCTGTGGTAAAAGTCTGCACCATCACAGTCCACAAAAAGTAATTTTATGGAATTATCTTTGGTTAGAGAATGTCATTCAAGACAGTCAGTGCACCTCTCCTCTAAGATCAATTTAAAATATTTTGAATATTTTGCGTGTGTGTGTGTGTGTGTGTGTGTGTGTGTGTGTATGTGTGTGTGTGTGTAAAAACAGGTCGGCAGATTTTATTAGGAGATTACAGGTTTTCAAAGTTAGCAATTTACAAAGGCATTTAGTTTCACTCAAATAATATCTATCCAATAGTGGTTTTGAAGGATTTCCTTTTAATAAATTATATTCTTGGGCTGTAATGATGGCTCAGCAGGTAAAGGCAATAACTTTTGAGCCTGAAAAGCACGTTAGTATGCACACATTGTACATCACACACACATACATTTGAGGGTGTGTGTGTGTGTGTGTGCACGTGTGTGTGCAAATATATGTATATGTATTCTTATTTGTCTTAATGGTGAATTTAGCCAGCAAGTGGTGATAAAATACAATATCTTCTAAATAACATTAGAAAACCTAATAATAATGAAATAGAAATCTCCCTTGACCTGGAATTAGAGCTGATTCGGGAGACCACGCTGAGTCTTCATCCCCACTCCCACCCCGGCTTCTGACACTGACCTGCCCTCTGGGTGTCTTCAGGTGAATCACCCCAGATTCCTGCCGGTTCAGGAAATGTTCTGCCCCAGTCTAAACCTCTCTCTGCGATGTGAGTCATACGCAGTAGCAAGCAAGCGAGTTGCTCCAGTTGTTCGTGGGCAGGGCGGTTTGAAAGGTGCCCCAAAGGACACTCTTCACAGGGCGGCCGAGCACCCACCGTCTTCTCGGGCAGAACAAAGAAAATGCCGGTGTCCATCTAGAAAACCTGTATTCCTGCTAACCTTAGCTTTGAGATCTACTCCTGCTTGAGATGAGGGGGAGCCTGATTCAACTTGAAGACAAGTGAACAGCCAGCCGGGCACCACAATGAAAGGTAAATGAAGTTGGTTTATTTGTTGGTTTGTTTTCCATTTTCTTAAAAGCAGTGTTTGATGGCATACAGCACTGTTTAGGAATGTGACCGTGTGTCTCCTTAAACAGGAGTTTTGAGGAAAAGGTACAAACCGGGGTGAGGGTTGAGTAAGACCCATGTATCTCCTTGGAAACCAAGACCAAGGTGCTTCCCATTGCCCAGAGCAAAAGAGAAAAATGTGTTGCTAGTCATGACTATTTGGTGAAAACACCTTTTAAAATAAAAACCAACACATTTACCTCATTATGTAGGTAAAACAAGATGCCTTTTATTATTGCTCCAAAAGACTCAAAAGTTTTATGCATGTAATTTTAAAGGCGATGAAAAGAGAAGATACTTCTATGTCTCGTTTGGATCAAAAGAATCACGGTTTTCTCATTCTACGGCAAAGCACAGAGCAATCCTCATGCTGGAGCCTTAAGCAATCGTGTTAAAACATGTCAGGCGAAGCCCAGAGAAACTGCCAAGCAACTCCCAGACTGAGAGCAGCAGCTCTGCTCCAGAGCAGACTCCTGGAGAACGGCTCACTTCCTCAGGGTGGACAGCAGAAAGCCAGCAGGCAGGTTTTGCCTCTTCTACGTAATGACTTTAAGGGACAGATGAGCGTAGGGTAGAGCCACTTTCTGGTTCTTGGTTTCAGATTTTAGCTCTGACAGAACCTTAGATCTCGTTCTCAACTTTCTCTCATGGTAGTCAAAACTTACAAAGTTTTCTCCCATAATTTAAATCTGAGAGTCCGACTTACAAGCGCTGGGAACATCGACAGATCTGGCTTGATGCTAGTAGATCTACGGGTAGGTGAGGCAGAGGCTAAGTTGCTGTTTCACTCCTTGGCTCTGCCCCTGTGAGTGTCTCTGCCTCTGTGAATCTAGGAGTTCCAGTGTCATTGTCTGATGCCTTCACAGGATCTGTCTGCAGGTTACTGCTGCTGACCCCTGGCTTTGCTGGTTTTCTCAGGTTGTGGCAAAGGGACCAAGGGCCAATCTGGGCCAATCTAATTACTGAGTTCCATATTTAAGGAGAGAGGCTGGATATGTGTGGAGGGGGCAGCCATCACCAAGCCCGGAAAGTGAGGAGTTGTGTGACTTAGGTGGTCCACTGGGAAAGATTACTGCTTTGGAGGTGTGGAAGAGGGAAGCTAAATTAGAATAAATGTTTTTATTCAGGGTGTGTCCCCACTACGGTCAGCCTGCTTTGCTTTGCTTTCTTTTTGGTATCTTACAGCTTCACATTTAATAAATAAACATATTTCATACTACCTCTAAGAGAGCATCACAGAAAGTTAACACAAGACACGAAAATAACCATCCGCTCGTTGTATGCACTTAAATGAACCCACAAACAATAAAACTAGACGAAAAACATGAAAATTCCGCAAGGTCCAGAAAAGGGGAAGGAGGAATGCTGAAGGAAGGGCGAGAGGTGAGACCCTGGTGGTCTAACATGAAAATTCCGCAAGGTCCAGAAAAGGGGAAGGAGGAATGCTGAAGGAAGGGCGAGAGGTGAGACCCTGGTGGTCTTCTGGGATCCTGGGGCACAGGGAGGGGCTGTAGTTTTGCTTTAGATTAGGAAACTTGGGACTCGGCTGACAGGTAAACTGAGGGACTGGAAATGTCAATGAGATTCTCTTACACCACTGGATTCCCACAGACCAGGTGAAATGCGTCAGTATGGAGGAAGAGCTACCAAAGAACACCAGGTTCAGGCAACAAGCAGCAACCCTTATAGAAGCCCGAGTCTTCTCCAGTTCTGTCCCTAGCCTGTTCCATGATGCTACCCAAATCTTGGCCTCTTTGCATCTGAGATTCTTGCTTTGTAAGATAGAGATGAACACTGTCACTGTGCTCCCCGACCATGGCTGGGCAGTTTTACAAGGCAAACACTGGGACCTGGTGCAGCTCTTAAAGTCATAAACATCAGAGGCACAGATAACAGGGAAACATGACAACCGACCCGGCTGTTGAATACTAGATGAACCTTGACATCAGTGTGCACACAGATGGTGACTCAAGCTCCCAGTGTGAGGGCAGTAGTTAAGGCCAGGGAGGGAGGGAGGAAGGGAAGGAGGGAAGTAGGGGGAAAGGAAGGAAGGGGGAAAGGAAGGAAGAGGGGAAGGAAGGAAAATGTAAAGGAAGGAAGGAAAATGTAAAGGAAGGAAGGAAGAAAAGGGAAAGGAAAAAGGAGGGAAGGAAAAAAGAAAGGAAGGAAGGAAGGAAGGAAGGAAGGAAGGAAGGAAGGAAGGAAGAAAGGAAGAAAGAAAATGATTAGGCTGTAATTAGTGCAAAACATCATCTTACGCCCTCATTAGTGATTGAATGTACAATTCTCTCCCTGGCTGTAAGGAACACAGGCAGATGCAGCACACCAGTGAGGAGCAAACTCTGAGAATGTCCTCTACCTCAGCCAGCTTCCTCCATCCACAAACATTTCAGTTGTGTCTAAACTTACTACTAGCTATTGCTCCTCTTCTTTGGGTGCCTCGTAAGACCATCTAGCTGTGCTGAATTCGTTAAACTGTGATAATGCTTCTTACGTGTCTCAGAGGAGGCCCCAGATTACAATCTGACCTCAATAGCAGTTCACCCGGAAGCAGTTGCAAGGCAAGGTGTAGAGAATGCAGGCTTCAGAATGACTGATAGCCAGATCTAAGCTCTGCCCCTCAAGAGTGGTATTAACAGGAGTATGTGGCCCTGTAGCACCAACCGTACAGACTTGCTGACAGAACAGCTATAAGCCTCAACTTCTGCAAGAGAAAGAGTGGGAAGAAGAGTTCTTACAGTGCCCAGCGGCATCTCTTAGGGTTCTTGTGAAGGTTCTGTGCCAGGCAATGCCTCATACAGTCCTTTGTGAACTGCTACACGGCTCTGACAGAGTGATTAGGTAACCTACACCACTAAATTCATCTGTAATAAAGAACCCAGTGTCCTTTTAATACATTAAAGTATACGTACAACAGTTTAGAGGTCTGAGACAAGAGGAAAAGCACTGGCCCGCTGGTGGAACCCTGTGGCTGCTATCACCCCAGTTCACCTGAGACTGAGCAAAGGCTTCTGAGATGCTAGCGGGTTTGTCTGAGGCCTGAACAGACTCTCTGATCAGACAAAGGAGCGCTTTAGAGGGCATACCATGGAGTGAAACTCTACTTTTCAAATCTACGAGTAGAGTCGCTGTCCTCTAATTAAATATCCTGTACTGAAAATGACTGCGGTAGCTCCCGGAGCAAGGTCAGTATTCCAGGGAACAACAGACACTAAGTAACTCAAGGTCCCTGTACCAAAGGAGCTTCCGCCAGAGCCAAAGAACCAAAGTGTTCACCGGAGAGCTGGCGCGTTCCCACAGATCACAGTGAGAACCAAGTGAGTCATGCTGAGGGCAGCGGCCTCCTGTGCGTAGGGTGAGCCGAGAGCTGCCATTTTCTTTGGGGGTGGGTGACCTGCCCTTCCAAACCCATTCCTTCTCATAACCACCAGCCTCAGAGATTGCAAAAGAAGGCAGAAAATGAACCATTTAAGGTAGGTTCATGTATATGTTAGGACAACTGGGCACATTAAGCAGAAATCTCACCGCTGGGTACACTGCTGCACTTCAGGATTTGCAGGAACGTGCAGTGTCTTGGGGCAACTCTAGCTATGAGTCTGTTATTGGTGAATCGTTTTGGTTTAAACTGTTAGTGTTGAAACTGGCATTTTAAAGACGTGGTGAAAATAGTAAGCGAGAAGTCAGCATTGTCTAAGTGTTACTGATTTTGAGAACAGTTATTTTAAATCTGCTGGAAAGTTATGGCTCAGGTCTGTAAGCTGATTGCTGAAACAACTGGAAAAGAAAAAGAACTGCAGCTGTACTTATTTCTGTTTTGTGGGGTTGCAAGGAGGAGGAGGAACAAGATTAGACAAGTAGTCACCCTTCTGAATGAGTGTGGTAAGACAAACAGCTAATGAAGATTAAAGACCGTGTAAAAACAGCCAGCGTGTGTGGGGAGGGCAGAGTGGTACACTAGTACCACCCCAAGGTGTAACTGCATCGGAAGATCACGGTGATCCACTTAAACAAACCCAGCAGTGAACAGCGGCTGAACAGCGACATCCCTTATACGCTCTCACCCAAAACGCTCGACCTACCTGATGGGTGCAAACAACAAAAATACTGCCTAAGCAACATTCAAAACTGAACAATACCACACGACCCTATGCCTAGAGTCGCCAGTTTAATACTTCCAATCTTACCACTATTTTTTCTCTTGAAAACCAGAAAAGGTATCTATTAGGTACACAGCAGTGCCCAACGTCATGTTGGGGCACAGTGTTGCTGTCTCTCTGTTTGCGTTCGGTTTACAGCCCTTATGAAACCACATGCCAGACAGCTACTGATTAATTAACCAGCCTGTGCAGAAGCCATTTCAAGCATTCAAAACTGCAGGCATCTGAGAGACACATGCCATGGGACACTGAACCGATTTTTTCTGGCTTTTGTTTCCTTTCCCTTTCTAAATTGAAGTAGACTCCCGAGAATGAGGTACCCCAGAATTTGTCCCACTGTGACAGAGACAAATATTTCTACCTCAAAGTTTTTCCCCATCCAACTCTTATCAGAAGATGCATATCCCATACTGTCCCCTCTCCTCTTCCACAAACAACGCAATTTCATGCCAACCAAGTGCTCCTTCCAGTGTTCTCACAGGGTTAGTCCATGTATTTAAACTCTGTGTGGTCCAAACGTACCCATGTACGTACGTACGTACATACATACATACATACATACATACATACATACATACATACATCATCCATATGTTCCTACAGTGTATGTTTGAGTGCATATATGCTCACACAGAGAGAGAAACAGAGAGAGACAGAAAGAGAGAGGAGAGAAAGAGAGAGTTGGGGGCAGTGTTAAGGACCCTTACTAAAATGTCAGTATAAGAATATGTATGATAATGGGTGGGGAAGATGGTCAATTTGTACTGCACTTGCCACTCTATCTGAGAACCCACAAAAAAGGCCAGGCATGGTAGCTTCAATAATAGCAGGACTGTGGAGACGGAGACACGTGGATCTACTGGAACTCTCTGGCAGCCAGTCTGGCCAAACACCAGCCTCCATGACAGAACCTGTCTAAAATAATGAAGCAGAGAATAATCGAGGAGGACACTGTTGACCTCTAACCCCCACAGATACAACAGTCACCTATGATCAGGCCTGTGTCCAAACATACACACAGAAAGACAGACAGCCTGTGGCAGGCGGGCAGGCAGATAGGCAGACAGACAGACAGACAGACAGACAGACAGACAGAATACAGACAGATGACTTAGAAAAGGAATGGTGGGAAATTTAAAGTGGCACAAAAAGGTGAGTTCACCAAACTCTCCCACCCCCACCTACTTCAATACTGGAAAACCTGAAGCGATTGTACCTATATGGGAATCAGGACTAAAGAATTAAATATGGATCCCCTCATTGTAATCCTGAAAGAACAACACTCTCAGTGAGCAGACTAGAAAGAAGTTTCTCCCCTGAGTCCTCATACCACACTGAGGCTGTCCAGCACCAAGTGCAGTGCAGGCAAAGCCATCCTGCAGAGGCGGGGCGAGAGGGTGTGATGGAGGTCAGGCTCACCACTCACTTGAACATGCTCCCCTACTACCACTCCATTGATAAAGAAAACTGTATAGAGAAGAAAGGCATACACAAGGAAACCTGGTTCTCTCTCCCCAGTTAACGTGATTCTAACTTTCAAAACGTCCTTAGTACCAAGTTGGTTGAATCATTTATAAATAGCCTTTGGGCCAATAAAAGGCACCTTCTTATGGCCTAATCTAATACACCAACACCAATGAAAAGGAGAGTTTAAAGATTCTGAAGAAATAAACATTTCAAATCAATTATAAGTCATGGCTAAGTTGTAAAATTCTCTATACTCTCAACAACAAAACAAGAAACAAAAACAGAAAAGGAGTCACCCAACATTTTACCAGCTTATAGATTTCAATTAAAGAGAAAATGCCATCAAAATAGGGGGAATTGATAAAAATGAAGGGAAACCCTGGGATTGGCATCAACCAACTAAGTTCCTGGTCCTGTAAAGACTGGGAGAAAATAAGGAGAGAGATGAAACGAGTATCCTCTCCAGACAAGTTATATTTGCTCTGTCCTGTCTAAAGACAGGATTTAATGCCCATGCAGTTTTATCTGTCAATAAATCATATGGTCTACCGCAGGGGACTTATGAGTGTCATTTAGCCCAGGATGTGAAAGCAGCTGCCCCTGCATCAAAGGCCCCATTCCAACTCAGTCAGCCCTCTGCATGATGCTCCTTGCTCCTCAGCTGCTGGCTGTGATCTCTTAGCAGGCTGGGACTATCCCTTCTTATATATGTCACTGCCCTCGCTGACATAGCCTGGAGTGACCACCAGCACACCATGGGTACCAAAACCATTTGCATGGTGAACAGGGAAGACATCCAGAGGGCAGCATATAAGTTAGACTTTGAATAATTACCAACAACCTATGTAGCAGACAAAAGAGGGAGTCCTGAGAGAGAAGGCCTTGAGGGGTGCTTTAGAACAGCCAAAGGACAGGTGGGCAGGGGCAGGTAAGGGAGATTATGGAAAGCAGTAAACGGCGAGGCTCCTAATTCCAACTGGGAGTTACCATGTTTATCTGACAACCAGAAGAATTAGCTTTGTTCAAATACTACCCATCTAAGGACCATTGTTACAAAGTACTATGAGTTGAGAATACACTCAAGTAGGAATTACTTTGAGAGATAAATGTACAACATGAAAGGAGTTATATGTTTTCCCCACATGTAACTGTGGGGATGGTGTGTTTGTTTTCTGTGAGAGAAGAAAAATGAGGTGCGGGGGGTGGGGGGGGAGTTTGATGCCAACAAAACGCATAATGTCTACACAAGCTAAAAACTCCACTTTGGAATTTTCAATTTGCTAATAAAAAGGTGGGGGCACAAATAAAAATGTTCTCTTAGGTTAGGTACTGATTCCATTAATGTAAATAACATTAAGCTTAAATATGGTGGCCTAATTACATTACGAAAAGAGGAGACTTAGAACCAGCAAGGTACCTTCCCTCTCCCCCAGATCTTTAGCTGTGCTAGTACATTAATTTTTGGAAATATTCATAGTTATTCATTTATTATACCAACCCATGAAACTAAAAAGGATTCTTGGGTTAAATCCTTAAATTTCAGAATTTATTCTTCCTTTCCGCAGAGGCTTTCTGCCTGATGCTTTTGTGTTTTTATCTTTACCACCGCAGTGTAGGCCCCCACCAGTATTCCTTCATGTCTTGTAGGCTTAGTGTACTCTCCAGCAAGAAAGTAAACAAAACATTGTACCCCAATTCTCACAATTAAGAGATGTGACTTTCCTGAGACAAGCTGCAAAGCAGATAATCAGAAGGAGACAAAGATAGATTTTGTCACTTGAGATAACCGCCACCAATACCAAGTCTAGAAGCTTAGCAGCGACTGCACTTTTAGCGGGGTTTCATCTTTCAGACTGTGGCCAGACGGTCAACAATGCAAGTTATGAAGAAGCCCACAGTTGCTGTCCAGCAGGACACACCTGCAGGCTCCTCCCACCCAGGAGGGAGGGGTTCCCTGGCTTGAACAAACAGCTCCCCACCCAGGCTGAGATCCAACCCAACAAGTTTGAGAACAGATCAGGGCTGTGTGGACTACAGAGCTGAGCGTCCACAGCAGCAGTTCACCGTCCTGCTTGATGAGTGCCCTCTGGTCATTCCATCACCTACGTGGAGAGCAGAGGTCTGACTCCAACACGGGCCCCTGTTCCATCACTTGTAAATTAGTAAGAGCAGGACGCCCATCTTTCTGATCATGAAAGCAGGATGGAGATCCTAATCTTCACTAATGGGCCACGGTAGAGGGTTAATCCTAAGTCCAGCTCCAATAGGACAGGAGTAAAGTCTTGGCTGTGAACTTCAGAGACAGCTCGGGGTGCACCAGCTATTATGGTCTACAATCCCAACAACACCAGGAAAAATCACCTCTTAGGTATGAAAAACCATGATTTCTTACATCCTTTTTTTTTCTGGTGACCAGAGAACTGGGACCATTTTACAGCATTCTAAATGATAGCCACTAATGCAAGAAAAATCAGGAATTGGGGTAGGAAAAAAATATAGCCATATTTATAGTTTCAATGTAGCCACGTAAGGGTAAATGATAACTAGAGCAGACCCAGGGTTGAGCAATCAAGTACCTGTAGGCCGGAGAGGCAAAGCTTGGGAGAGGAAGGCCTACCAGGGAGTGCCAGCACCTGTGGGCAGGAGCCTCTCCCATCAGAAATAGGCGGTTGATGCCCAGTGTTAACTGCTCTGCGGAAGCTCTTCTCGACTCTCAGGACAAGATCCCATCTGGTTTCTTTGATGATTCCTGATACATGTAACAGTGTTCCTGCCAAAGAAAACTAGACTGCATCTGGAAAGATTAGCAGTTCCTTCGTGCTTGGGTCAGGAAGACATCATACCCCTTCCGCTACCCATACCCCTGGCAATTTCCTAGCCTCTAAAATAAAATGAAGACTCAAAATTCATCTTCTTTTTGATCCTACCACATTATAGCAGCAAGAACTGTGATCAGCTTTCGTCAGACTTGACATGAATCCCAGCTATATCCAGTACCTGCTGTGTGAAGCAAGGCAAATCAATTCAAGTCTCTCAGCTTATCTTTCTACAGGGCCAGGAGGATAAAATATTTAGGTCACGGGACTGTTCTAGACAAGCCTTGTGCTCAAGAGTCTAAGAGCAAAAACTACTGAGCATGCATATATATATATATATATATATATATATATATATATATATATCTCCTTTCCCTATACCCTCATTTAAAAATAGCCAACAGAAAAGCACTGTCAACTAGGCAAGGCATGGTATTGGTGGGTAGCTGAAAAGAGCAGGTCAGGTCTCTAGGCACCGATACCATCTAGTCCCGAACACCTGAGAAATGTTCTCAGCTTGAATCATCAAGCAGGCACCACATTCTTCAGTGGTTTCATCAACTGTCAGCTAGGGGAGCAGTAGGAGGCAGGACAGGAATCCCACCCATGAATGAGTTCCTCTGGAACACAGCCCTTCACTCCACCCGAAGCAATCTTTATAAGGAGCGGTGGGTGTCAGGACATGCAGAGGCTGCAGGGCACACCGCCGTGAGCACTGCTGGAGGCTGAAAGCCGAGATGCAGATGAGGTAGAGTGGCAGCAGACAGAAGGGATGGGCAGTGAGTGTGAAGGAAGAGCAAGCTACCAGTTCCTTCCTGAGAGGTAGCTGAGGCTACAACAAAGCGCACAGCAGTCACAGCTCAGACCAGAGGGCAAGAACCCATTCCACCCTGTGCCTTAAAGTCCATCTCCAAGTCAAACTTTGTGTCTGTGATATACAATAGTAGGAGCACCACAGGCAACTATGCTGGCTTCTATGCAGAATGGTTCCTGGCCTTTGCTCTCATGTTTGAGAAAATAGAGAGTCGGGAAGTTCAAAAAGCACCAGGCTGGAAGTCATCCAAACGCTTGTTTTCTGAATTTTATCATGGCATCACCATGGCTAGAAGGCAGGATAAGTCGTTTGGATTTTTTGTTTACTTGCTTGCTTCTACTCACATTGGGAAAGTATAATTTTACAATGACAGGCACTAAACGGTATGCTTAACAAACTCTTCCATTAGTCATAAAAGCAGTTCAATAACACAGACTTGCTTTTATGCCATCTCCACCTCCAGCCTCACTTTCTCCTTCCCAGAACAGTCACAGTTAAAGAACTGTCTGCAGTTGCTTCTCCGCCATGCCAGTGTTACTCAGCCCTGGGTCATCAGACATCTGCCCCACCAGCCTCCTCTACACGATCCTGGCACACATGAACAGGACTCCTTCCCATGCACTGAGCTGCCCTTTGTCAATTGACTTCCCTATGGCAAAGTGAAGTCACGTGTCCTCCTTTCTTCGATGCTCTTTTTGGTCGACTTGACGTCACTGTCTTCTGATAATTCCGAGTCTCTGGTACACTGTGTGCACTCAACCCTGTGCACTCCGCTGCAACTGGAGCCGTTCCTCCAGGGCAGGTCAGCCCTCTGTGCAGCTACAGTGATGCTGATGAAATGTCCAGCTGGACAAATCTTCCTGTCTTAATCGTATGGTGTCCTTCTTTACAGTTCCTTTGTAAAATTTCGCACATTCTGAATGCAAATATCCCATTAGAATCTTGAAACGGAAATGTCTTAGAGTGTTCTCATTTCTGCGCCCACCGTCTAACTCCCTGTTATCTTTCTACTGCTACTGATGGGCCTGAGGAAAGTGAATCAGGAAAGGAAGACTGTATGACCTGGGAATTTGCTTAAATGGTTTTCCATTTCAGGGAACAATAATGTGGCAACTAAAAGTAGGATTCTGACTACTTGTGTTACATTAAAAAGAAGAGGGACAGCATTCAAAAGAATTAAACCCCTAAATATCTATATTCTAGTAATCAAAAAACTTCCTTCTGAAGCCTGCTCACCCCAGATACTCGAAGGATTCAAAGGGAGGTACAGGAGCAGACATCGTCTAATTTCTCCAAACTGCTGGTTTTAGAGGGAATGGAAGGGATCCTTAAATTTGAAGGAATGAACAAACAAACAGTATTTCTTCTATCTCCTGCCACACTCCAGACTTAATGTATGTGATGCTGCAGACAGGAACGCCTCAGACAAGTCTCCCCTCCTACTTCTAGGACTCCCACATCCCACAGTGCTCTGTTCCTGCTGGCTCAGCAAGCACTCAGGGGAAAGCCCGGAGTGTGCACTGGTGGGGATGGCAGCACTCGGACGCTCTCCACAGCTTTGTGCATGGGAACGTCCCCAGTGCGGGTCATGAAAGTCCCACATGGTTTCAGTTCATAAGAAACAGTGTGACTTCCCTTTGAGCAAACTGCTCACGTGCAGGTTTCCTTTAACTATACACTCCATAGCAGTCCTCATGATGCCTTCGCTATCTTTGTCAATTTCTAAGAGAAGGCTAGGAACCCAACATACACCTGGTTATACAGGAGGAGTCAGGAGAGAAACTTTCAAAACGTGTAATACTGCAACGGCACATGCTTTCTGCTAATCTTTTCATAAAGCGTCTGAAGGACGGAGAGCAATTTACACGAACACATTACACACCAGACACTAAACCCAGTTACATAACGCTCTCTACTCTAATGCTGGGATGAAAAGGAATATGGTTTTCACAAGGCAAAACAAACGAGGCAAATATTCAAGTGATATTAAATCCGTAATAGAAATCTACTTCTGAGGAAGACACATAAACTCATGTGACTTTGAATCTGAGATGTCGGCACAGTTCTGAAGAGGTCATGTGGACTGAAGTCACGTGGCTGATTAGTTTACAGGCACAGCGGGCACCCCGGGGATCACAGAGTGCTAAATCATCACAATTCCTCTAGGAGACGGCTCACCAGGCTCACCAGTTAGAAGCCCCGTCTGCGCTTCCAGAGAACCCACGTTCTATCTCCAGCCTCCGCTTGGCAGCCCACAACCATCTGAGGCTCAGATCCTACAACTTTTCAAGTCTCCGTGAACATGATGCACGGACATAAAAATGATACATCTTTTTTAAAATTTTTTTATTTTAAACATTCTTATACTTATCAGAGTTAGGTCTTTTAGAAATAGCCATCTGCAATTATATATTGGTCTCATCATATATATGCGTTTATTATGTGATCAGTTTTTTTTTAACGGGATGTGATGTAAAGATAAAGTTTAGACACATAAGCGGGGACTTCAGTCTGTTAGGACGCTGTAACAGAGTATTCCGCACAGTCCTCACGGTATTCCTATGAGACTGTCATTGGCATTACTGTGTCAGAGATGCAAATCCCTAAGTGACGATGTTAACTAACTTTCCCGAAGTCACACAGTGGCATCCAGGCGATACCACACAGACATGGTCATACTTCATAGCAAACTGGAAAAAGGTATAAAAGTAGGTTAGTCTGATGTGGCAACGGTGTTCAAGTCCACACTATTTTTTCCTAATCACAGAATGTGACAATGTTCCTTTTGTTGGTGGTGGTTTATTGTTTTCACTGAAAGAATACTATGCATGAAAAGTTCTTACCAACGCTCCCCTGTTTCATTGTTCTCTCCCTAGAAATCAAACCAGGAATAACCTTTGCTGAATCCGGGCCTCATCTGTCCCTGAATGTTTCTTGACATGTATCTTGACTTACCGTACATCACAACTAGAGAATGGGGCTCAACCTGACGCTTGCAAAACTACCAGGTAAGCCAACAAAAAAAAAAAAAAAGACACAAAAGACCTGAACTTTTAACGTGGCTTACGGGAGCTAAGTGGTAGTTTAGAACCAACTAAAACCATCTCCCATTCTATAAACAAGAGCAGTCACGCAGGAGAGCATCACAAAGACAAGCCCTACTGTAACTGATTTAAAACTTGAATCTCAACACTATCTTTAAAATGGAGAATGATTAACTGAATATTTTAGAAAGATCTGTTAAGCCCCAAATAAAATACATATTACTTTCCATATTTAATAGTCTCCATCAAGGTTCACTGAGGCTCCCCAGGAGGCCAAAAGCAACATCTACCTGCTAGACTAGATAACTAATTAGAAAACGATCCTACAAGGGCCATTGTGCCATGGATCGGCACCCTATAATTTATACAACTTTATTATTTCACTCCATCTGGTAGGTAGGGCAGTGACATATGTTGAGGCTTTGATAATTTGTGTCAGAGGGACACACCCCAATGAACAATGGAGTAGATTCACCTGAGGCAAAGGTGCTAAGATTCTGCACCTCTGCCTTAATCCCTCCCACTCAAACTGCATACAGGAGAGATTCTAAGAGTAAATGGTCATATTACACATAGGCTGTGAGGAACAGTCTACCTGGACTGGGCAACATGGATGTGGCCATCGAGAAACCTGAACAGTGCAACAGAGAATTTGTAATTGTGCTAAATACTGGGCTAGATTTTAATCTAAAAGTCACACAGAGTATACTATCTGGTACACACACACATACACACACACACCACACAAACAACACAAATATTCTCTTCTCTCTCTCTCTCTCTCTCTCTCTCTCTCTCTCTCTCTCTCTCTCTCACACACACACACACACACACACCACCACACACACACACACACACACACACCACCACACAAATTTCTCTCTCACTCTCTCACACACACACACTATATCACACAAACACACTCTCTCTCTCTCACACACACACACACACACACACACACACACACACACACACACCACCACACAAATTTTCTCTCACTCTCTCACACACACACCCCCTCTTTCTCTCTATCTCTCTCTCACACACACACACACACACACCACACACACACACACCACCACACAAATTTTCTCTCTCACTCTCTCACACACACACACTATATCACACAAACACACTCTCTCTCTCTCACACACACACACACACACACACACACACACTATACCACACAAATACTCTCTCTCTGTCTCTCTCTCTGTCTCTCTCTCTCTCCCCCTCCCACACACACACACACACACACCACCACCACCACCACCACCACACGAATTCATTCTCTCTCTCTCTCTCTCTCTCTCTCTCTCTCTCTCTCTCTCTCTCTCACACACACACACACACACACACACACACACACACACACACACACAAAAATAATTCACAGGACTAGATTTCTTACTTGCAATTCCATGTTTAAAGTTAACCAAGAAGCTGTGGGGGTGACAAATTGTGGAAGCGTCTAGCAAAGAGTCATCCTTCAGTACTAAACCCTGTCATAAACAAACAGGGACTGCCATCCTAGTGAGCACCGAATAGTCTTTCTACTTTAAAAGCAATTTCAAGTTTTTCTCATTGAATTACCAAGCTATGAATCATTATAGAACATCCCTAAATTGGCTACATTCTTTACTAGAAGAATAACGAACTTAAACCCGGAGGGAAATAAAGCCTTTTTCTTTTAATGACTGATGTTCCTAAGTAGGAATGATGAAGATGCAAATGTGTACTTTTCCGGGGAAATGTGAAGGACCACGGAGAAGGCGTGCTGTGAGTAGCTGACAGGGGAAAGCAGGAGGCTGACTGACTTCAACTACAGACAAGCACCCCCACCCCCACCCCATGCTTGCTACACTAAGCTCTGGAGCCTGTCAGAGCAGCACACCGTGGTTTATCCTGCTCCTTGGGAGCCATGGTTGTCTACCATTACATTCGCAAAACTGCCCAGAAGAGGCTTAACTACCTGCTTGTTTGAGACCTGTTGTAAATCTGGAATTTGTGAATGAAGTAATAACCTGGGCTAGGCTGATCCCATGGAACTGGGGAGGTCTGTACTCCCAAACACTAATCCTAATGCTGAGCTAAGGTAAATACTGCAAGAAAACACACCGGCAAGCAAATATGAGGCTGTCTCAAAGCCACAAACAGGTCCAAAACCCCTGTGAAGAAGTTACTCATGCTAGAGGGGTTTTTGTCTTTGTTTCTGATTCTGCCTTGCATTTTGGTTGTTTGATTCTTCTGTTTGGTCTTGTTAGTAGTTTTTTGTTTGTTTGTTTTTGTTTTTAAACAAGACAAAGCTCATACGCAGACTTCTTCTGATATTCTGATTAAAGACTATCTTTAATTTTAACTACAACTGCTGGGTAGATTAGCCTTAAATAAGAGTGCTTGTGTCTATAATAAAGCCTTGGGAAAATAATAATAATGATATACAGAAGACACAAATCGACCAGGAACACTGGGCTAGCATGTGCTCTTCTAGGCCGCAGTGGATACCCGCCTACCCAGGTTGCTAACACTAACAGCTGAAATCCGCCATCCCCAGGAGGATAAAGCTACTGCATTCTAGTCACGTTTGCAATGGCTCTGAAAGTCAACTCCTATCTCATTGCTACACCACACAGCCATCATTTCAGGAGATGACATCTCCGTTCCTTCTTAAGGTCTGCCCCTCGGCTGAGCCCTTTAGTCATGATTCAAACTTACGTGGCTGGCTGCACTTCCCTACGAGCACGATCCGCTTTGAGATGAAAGCACCCGTTAATAGCTTAATTGGGTAAATCAATCCAAGTGGTATCTAAGCCTCGCTAAAGCTGTGCTTCTTACCCTTTGAAGGGCTTCGAACGCCGATTTGGATCTTCTGAGACCGAAGCCAAGACTACACTACTTTATTAACACACAACAGGCCTCAGTGACAGGTTCAAGGCATCAATCAGTTCAAGCTGGAGGCTGGACAGGGCAGCTGAATCAGGCATTTTTAACTTGTAAAGCTTAATAGTACCATCGGTCTCACAAGAGACTGGCATAGGTATAAATTACTAACCTGTGTAAGGACGTTTAGGCCAGAAAAACCAGTTTTTAAAAACACAGCAAGGACCAGAGGGAGGAAAAGCCATCAGAGAGGGAGAGGGCTCCTGAGGAGGCCGCTCTGACTTCAGGTGGTAATTTAAAAACCTGGTTTTGGATCATAACCAGCCGCACTGCCTTTCCTAGTTCAAGAAAAGAAGACATTAGCTAGTAAACATCCATGCAGGCCAATAGGAGCTAAATACGCACTGTTCCTTAAACAAACAAACAAAAACATCATTCCAAACCATAATTAAAATGAAGTTCTTATGAACTAGTGGGAACTTAAATAATCAGAACAATCCTCCTTATATCCCTACATCTGCAACAAGAGTTTGTAAGCTGTGACAGTTTCTGTTGTCTACAAGAGCAGATGGCGAGATGTGCTTGTCAAACAGCTGAAAGAGTTACTGAGGAAATGGCTTCAAGACAAACTGGAGAGGGAGGAAGCTCCCAGAGCATCAAATGCCTGTGCAGGGAGGGAGGCCAGGAGGAGGGAGAGTGGGGAGGTGACTGCTCAGTGCAAAGCTCAGTGGGCAGCAGGTCTGTCAGCCTCAGAGACTCTGCCTGAATGCACTTCCCATGCAGCTCACCTCCCTGCTGGAGAGTGCTGGGAACCAGAGAGACATCAGGAAGAGTGGCGATGGTCCAAGGCTGTGCATCCCTCACACAACCACCATGTCTCCCACAGGACGTGAGAGACCGCTCACAGAAGCTGCCTACATGCCGTCTCATCAGTTAAACAAGGGCGGCACAATGAAAACTTTAATCGTGTACACCAAAAATTAAAGAAAAAAAGCTAAGGACCTCTGCAAATTCATAATAAGAAGAATAGAGGGTATGAGCTAATCTTGCAAATAATAACAAAAACAGTATCCCGCACATAGTTTTACATAATTTGCTTCTTGATAATAAACTTGAACACTTAACAGAAATGCAGTTTCTTTGTTTTCAGAGGTTTCTTTCCAGAAGTAAAGAATTTGGTGCTTTACTGGTTTATGGTTTACTCCGTGGTTTTCTGTGACTGCAGAGCTTAAAACATAGGCAGTGGTAACGGGACGGACTGTGTCTAAGGATGCACTCATGTAATTTCCATGCTCTAGTTTTATCGTCTTGGTAACGGAAACTTCAATTCCCTGCCCCAGGTACTGTTGATTCTATGTGTATCAATAGTGCAGGTACAGTATATTCATTTTTAATAGGATGTCACAGAGACTCAAAGGATCTTGAAATGTGGGGAAGGGGAGTCACCATTTATTTGGCCACTGGAAAAAAAAATTAACCAGAAGGTACTTTAAATCTTGGCATCAGGGGCTGGAGAGGTGGTGTGGAGGTTAAGAGACCTCAGACTCTTCCTGGGTACTGAGTTGACAAATGAACTCCAAGTCAGGAGGTCATAACTGCCTCAGTTCTAGGGGCTCAGAGCCCCTCTTCTGATCCCTGTAAGTGCTGCATATGCGCGATAGACACTTACAGAGACAGACACATACACCTGAATAAATCTTTTCGACAGTTTGTATACCCATTCAAAACAGCTCAGTGCTAAGGGAGGTGGCTGTCCTGACATGAATGTTTCTCCTTTTTCAGGTAATGAATTGTACAGCCAAGCAAGTCACGCTGCAAACAGCACAAGCCTGGGACATGGGAAGAACTCCACCCATCACAACGAGTTTGACACCATCATCCTGCCGGTGCTTTACCTAGTTATATTTGTGGCAAGCATCCTGCTGAACGGTCTGGCTGTGTGGATCTTCTTCCACATTCGGAATAAAACCAGCTTCATATTTTATCTCAAAAATATAGTAGTAGCTGACCTCATAATGACCCTGACATTCCCGTTCCGAATAGTCCGTGATGCAGGATTCGGACCTTGGTACTTTGAGTATATCCTCTGCAGATACACCTCAGTTTTGTTCTATGCAAACATGTATACATCCATCGTGTTTCTTGGGCTGATCAGTGTTGATCGCTATCTGAAGGTGGTAAAGCCTTTTGGTGACTCTCGCATGTATAGCATAACCTTCACCAAAGTCTTATCGATTTGTGTCTGGGTGATCATGGCTGTTCTGTCCTTGCCAAACATCATACTGACTAACGGCCAACCAACTAAGGAAAACATTCATGACTGCATGAAGCTTAAAAGTCCGTTGGGAGCCAAGTGGGATATGGCTGTCACCTACGTGGACAGCTGTCTGTTTGTCGCTGTGCTGGTGATTCTGATCGGATGCTACATAGCCATCTCCAGATACATCCACAAATCCAGCAGGCAATTCATAAGTCAATCGAGCCGGAAGCGGAAGCATAACCAGAGCATCCGCGTGGTCGTGGCTGTGTTTTTTACCTGCTTCCTCCCGTATCACTTGTGCAGAATCCCCTTCACTTTCAGTCACTTAGACAGGCTCCTAGATGACTCAGCACACAAAATTCTCCACTACTGCAAGGAAATGACACTTTTCTTGTCTGCCTGCAACGTGTGCCTGGATCCGATAATTTATTTTTTCATGTGTAAGTCATTTTCAAGAAGGTTATTCAAGAAATCAAACATAAGAACCAGGAGCGAAAGCATCAGGTCGCTGCAAAGCGTCCGAAGATCAGAAGTGCGTATCTACTATGACTACACCGATGTGTAGGGACTAGAGGCCGGGGGCCTTTTCCTGTTGGAATCAGTATGTACAAGTGTAAATAAATGTCTCTTTGTATTATTCTGGCTGAAGCCCATCAAATACACAGATTTCTTTTTTTTTTTAAGTATAGAAATGACAAGATACTGGGACATAACTTGGAACAAAGAAAAAAGTTAGGAAACGAAAACTTGTGGGATATCTTGGAGCCTACAGGGGTCGAGGAGCAGACTGGTGAGTGGTTGAGTGGCAGGTGAACGTCTGTACCTGCGGCCAGGAACTCACTCACTGCTGCTACAACGTCACTTCTGAATAGAGAATTGTTGAGGTGAATATTTGAAAAATAATTAGGAGGCCTATGAATTCTAGATACCTCACACCCTTTGGCCATTTCTCCCCAGTGTTCTTATCAATGATGTAGTTGGTACAGTGGGAGCGTAGCTGAAGGGACAGTCACCCATGTTTTCACAGTGGACACTAATAATGTCACCATCAAGTAACTCACTTTAAATAAGCTATCTCAAAGAAAGAAATAGGATTGGATACTATAAAAATTTCTGATAAAATATCTGACTAATATTTGCCAGTCTTTCATCCTTGATGACAGTTTCATGAAATATTTAAACACTCGCGTGGTAGAGAAGAAAATATGGAGGCCTAGCTAACAAGTATATTCAGTTTCTCAAACAGTCGTTCATCACTTCTGTTTTAACAAAAATAACATGTTAATAAAACATTCTTCCCAATAATGTATGCCCAACAAGAATATCACTAGCTTAACTATGCAACTATAAAGTGAAAGGTGAAGTTTGCTGTTATATCAAACAGCCCAACGGTAGTCATTTAAATGCTGGGCTATTTTCTCTTGGCCAGTAACACACCATTGAACGACTGTGTTGCTCAAAAATGTACTGGTACTGCCAGAGGGTCACATCTGATTTCGTATTTAAAAAAATGTATTACGTTTATTTATTTTGTGGGGGCGGGGCTGTGGGATTTGTGAGTGCTACAGTACTCACGTGAATGTCAGAGGACAACTTGCTGGAGTTGGTTCTCTCCTCCCAAAATGAGGGAGTTAGGACTGAACTCAAGTCCTCAGGCTTGGAAACAAGTTTCTTTATTAGCTGAGCCATCTCTCCAGCCCCTGGTCTATTTTAACACTGTACTCTAAGCTGCAGAAAACCTCAACAGGAAGAGTTAAGATATGCTTACTGATTAAAAGACACTGTATTACAAGGAAGATGGTTCAGTGGGTGAAAGGGTCTGAAATCAAGAAGAAGGTGGGCACAGTAGCATGGCCCTGTAATCCCTTTTCTCCTACAGCAAGACAGCAGACAGAGGCAGGAGAATCCCCAGAGATTACAGCCAGCCAGCTGGGCATATGCAACAGTGAACAGGAAGGGCAAACACTCAAGGTTGCTTTCTGACCCCCACGTGTATGCTGTGACGTGCATGTTACATTGATATAAGCACATGTACATGCATGCATGCATACATACATACACACACACACACACATACATACATACATACATACATACATACATACATACATACACACATAACTATACATAAAAATTATTACAAGCGGGCACTATAGTGACCAGATAAAGCGTACGCATATTACTGACTATTGTACTTCAGTTATATTCTAGCAAACGTCAAAATTCTGAGAAGTGAGCAAAGCCAAAGTTAAAGTGCATGATGAGGGCCACCATTAGGCACAGAAGGAGTGTAAAAGTCCAGCCCACTGAGGAAACATGCCAATTTTAGCAGAGGACATTTTATGAAAGGAGGTAAAAGAGCTGATAACTTTTATCAAAATACTACTCTCTCAAGATTTCAGCTCCCTAAAATGAAAATGACTCAAGGAAGTTAATTCTGTAGACCCAGTTTGGTCACTGGCATAGTTAACCCTAGCACCAAATGTGTGATATAGTCAGTAGGTCCACACGGTGCGTTTTCGGTCGGGTGCTGAGAGCAGATGGCAGACTAAGGCCTCCTACTGCCTTCTTCAGAATGGCCAGGAAGAGGCTCCGCTACCTGGGCATGAAGGAAGAACACTACGTCTGCCTGGAAGTCCCTCAGGCCAGCCTCTCCTCTCCCGCTCTATTTCTCTCTACCACAGCACAGCGCCCAGTCAGAGAGCTCAGGACCAGCACTGTAAGCTTCGGTGCTGGGGGGACATTGTTAAATGCATGGCCCTCTAGAACCTCGGTACCGGAAATGACTTCTTTCCTGCATCGACTGCCTCTCTGCAGCACTGCAGTCCTCCCGGTTTTCTAGCCTAGGCTTCAGCTCGACTGTGGCTCAGGCTTCAACGCTAAGCCTTTTAAAAATGTGCTAAATCTCATTTGCTATCTGTAAGCTGGCTACCCCTGTGGTTACTGGGCACATTTAATGAGAAGTGGGTCTTACTTCTCGGAAATGGCATTGTCAAATCAGCAGCACGACTCCAAACACTGACTTACGAAAGAGTGGGCAGAACTATCTCCACTTACAGAAGTCATAAAGTCTATCTAAACTGTAGCTTCTGCTTTACAGCAACACCCAAAAACGACTTACCCAGGCCCAACGCTGAACAACGTAACAGTAGCAGTGATACAATTTACGCTGCTGGAGGTAGAGAGCAGCACACAGCGTTCCACTCAGAGCAAAGAACTATGAATTCTATTTGAGGGCTTTTTAAAATGGAGGTTCTAAAGTAGCCTCAAATAGAAGACAGAATATTACTTGGGGCTTTTGAGTCACATGGGTTGCGAAACCTTTATTTGAAATTGTCGGGACGAGAAAGATTTCAGGTTTCAGGTGCTGGGTGTGGGAATATTTGTACACAGCTGACAGGAGAACATCAGGATTTTCTGAATTATAACCACGAATTCATTTTGCCTCATGTGCGGCCTCCCACACGTCCTGGGAACACTGTGATGCCGTGATCAGTGACCGGTGCTCTGTGACTGGTGCTTCTGCCCTGCTGAAGCCGCTCACATGGCGGCATTTGTGCTATCGAGTCCAATGCCAGAGCCTTCCAAATTTCTCATTCTGGATTAGGGGTGGATACCTGCCCAATGTGTAGGCAAAATTTTACACTCCTCTCATACAGAAATAAATACCATATTCCTTCTTTCTTAAATGGAGAAGTTCAAAATGAAATTTTAGTATTTTTTTTAAAAATGATATTTGAAGAAACTGATTTTATATACTAAGTTCAGTTGATTAAACCACTTCTTATCTCCTTATTTCTCATTATAAACACTATGCCAGTATTTCTTTCTCAGATAAAGCTTCAGGGACACAGTGCCTAGGAAAACACATTCATTTAGATAAAATACTCAAGATAAAATGTGTGTGGATGTGTGTGAGTGTGCATGTGTGTGCCCACGCATGTGAGGGGGGGTAAAATTTATTGGCTTAAACTTACAACCACATAGAGGGACATATATTAGGAAAAATAAAGATAGGAGGCATTAAAATCTGATGACCAATTCAATGTTCTAAACAGATCGATCTCTCTCTCTCTCTCTCTCTCTCTCTCTCTCTCTCTCTCTCTCTCTCTCTCTCTCACACACACACACACACACACACACACACTTACTTAAAACTCCACAAGAAACCAATAACAAATCAATAAACACCTAGCACATGCTACACAAAAGAACAATGTGTTCAACGCGATGTAGAACAATCTTTAATTATCCCTAATGGTTTCTGAAAGGAAGCACTCCTAAGACAGACCGACCGGTTTGAAATTTCAGCTGGTGACAAAGCAGCTAGAGCCTTCTCTTAGCCTCCACCACCATCTAGTGGTAAAGCTAATAAACCTTGTATTCTATGTCCTAGCCCTTATGTTTGCAAGTTTTTAACCTGGAGTAACCTTGAGCAGGGTGAGGGAGAAATGTCTGAGAGGCGCCATCAGTGCCATCAAGAAGTTAACATATGTCTGCAAAGGGAAACAGTCTAAAAGTTGTAAGCCACCTGGGGACTTGACAGAATCACGGAGCAAATGCTGACTGCTCTTTCTGAATTAACAAAGAAAATGTCCAAACAATAAATCAACTCTGTGCTCTTCAAACATTGCTGTGTGCTTTGAACGCTGACCACCTTTTACTTACTGTCTGTGCTATGGATGCAGATTGACCATGTTTTCTGTAGCATGCAGAACTACCATGCTCCTTGCAGACACCGAATCGGGCACATTTCAAATCAACTGTGTATTGTGTACTGTCAATACCACGAGACACACGGGCGCTTCTTAGGTCACCTGGACACTCATCACTCATCATTTCCCTCAACAATGCCCAGAAGTCCCTAAACAGCTGAAGTCATCTGGCAGAACGCAGTCCCAAAGCCGGCTGTTAGTTTTATTTTAATTTTACTTTCGTATATTATTTTCATTGTCTCTCAATTTCACATCTCAAACGGTTACTTGTCATTCTCATGAGGTGCGTCACCCCCTGATGCTCAGTTCTCCCTTCTACAGCCTATCTTTAAAATGCCCTGTTACTGCTGGTAAACAGCAACACGGGTACCACACAGCTTTAGCTGGGGTGTCGGTTACTTTCTGTTGCTGTGATAAAACATCAGAACCAAAGAAACCGACAGAGAAAAGCGTCTTTGGCCTTATGTTTCCGGGAGATGAGTTTTCTGTGGTAGGGATGCACGGCAGCCAAAGGCAAGCATAACCACAGATCTTGAATGCTTTACTATAAACACGAAGCAGAGAGGGTTTACTAGACGTAGGGTATGGACCTATAAACTCTATAAAGCCTCAACGTCTAGCCCCATAATTCACCAGCAAGAGTGCACCCCCTAGACTTCCTCAACAGTAGCACCAACTGGGCCCCTGTGCTCAAACGCTCAACCTGCAGAGGGCGTTTCTTATCCCAGTCACCCCTGTGGGTATGCATAAAAATAGACTTCACTGTGAAAGCTAAATCCTCTACTGATGTATTCTTCATTCATGAGGAAGTTTAATGGCTTGCTAGCCACAGGAAGCAGGACAAGCCTTGACCGTGGAGGACTGCCCCCTATTTTGAATATGCCAATTCACCAAAACCAGCCATCAGGCACTAGGAGGATAACACACCCTCCAATTTCACGAGATTTCCTCTAAGGTGCTGGAATATAATGAGAAACCTGGAACACGTTCCTGAAACACCCCAGTCGGAGAGAACAGCGCGCCTGGGTCTAGGTCACACGGAACACAAGAACCTGCTCCTGCTAGGTCCTGGAGTCAACACGGATCAGTGGTCAAAGCAAGAAATCAGCATCTTTTTAAAGCCCTGCTGTCGTTTACTCATAAAAGCGATGTGAAGAAACAACCCAGAGACCTGGTTAGTCAGTTCCAAATTCTGTGCTATTTACAAGACTGTACAACCTTTCCTTGACTGTAGTCAACAGCCCCATCCTTCACCTGGCCTGGTCCTTCTTCCTCACTGACATTAGGAGCCCCTCTAGTGACCAGGACCGGTGGAAAAGTCAGTCCTATACAGAGCCTGACCTGCAGGTCTACTTCAGGTCTGAGGGCAGCTTTCAGGTCCCACAGAGGGGCAAGGGTTCTGAAAATGAGCAGACATGGTTCCTGTTATTTATTGCCACGACCTGAAGTTGATGATGGCACAACTACAGACAGCACCACATCCGAGGCTGACCGCTGCCGTGATTTCCCTGCTTCTGCCTGCTTCTGTGCACCCACTTCTCAGACTTGAACACTAATGGTTATGTGCTAATGGAGTTCAAATGGTTCCCATTTACTGAACACCCCATACACACTCTGCTGTCAACTGTGTGACTAGTAATATTCCCAATCACAACATAAGGCGACTTGCCCCAAGGTCACACAACCAAAAGAGGCCATGGTGATACTGTGCCCATCAATTTTGCCTTCAAATGCTTAAGGCATTAGGAACAACTTTTTACAGCTCGTCTGCTTATATGATCAACTGTTGATAACACGGGTGGGTGGCTGAGATGTGCAAGTAACATTTGGGTTTGAGTTAAGAGGCCTATTTTTATTTATTTATTTTTATTCCCTCAAAAATTATCCTATAGTTTATTCTCAAAACACAGATACTTCGAAGTAAATGTCATTGTGCTAGCACCGCAACAGAAGTGGAAGAGAAAGACCAAGCACACGTGAGTCCATGTTCAAAACACGCATGTAAAAGCATGTCCACATCAGCGCTGTATAACTTGTAAATATGCACCCTGGGACAGGAAACAGGGACTCAATGAACCTAGACATTCCCTCGATGAGATTCTACCATGTGAAGAGAATGACAGACCTCCTGCAATGGTCTACCGATAGGAAGTCTGTGATTCCCATTATGTCCGAGATGGGTTCTGAGCTTACTCTCTTATGATGTCACACGGCATATAAATTCTAAATCTTCATTCTCAGTTGAAAGGCATGCCTTCTGATAGGTCATATGCTATGAGCATACATTCTTATCCAAACCACTTGGCTTTTCTTGCTATAAACGCATGACCTTAAGCTGGATAATGTATAAACGAAAGTGGTGATCTAATGGTTGGAAAGTCCCAGATGAAGGAACATGTAGATTTCTCAATGACAACACATTAGGGAAGAAATGTGAATGACAGATGTTGGGGAACACCGGATAACACTGTTTCACCATCCCTGAGACTCACACAAAAGCAGAAACAGGGATGTGTCTTTAATGGCCCATCCCTACAAAGAAATTTGAGCTTCTTTTTTTCACACTGATTAAACTACCTGGTCCAGACTAAGCACCTTGCCAGCCTTGGTGCTGCATGTTTGTAAACCCAACAAAGGAGAGGTGGGAGAAGAAAGGTGAGCTCAAGGTCATTCTTGACTACTCAGGAAGTCTGGGGCCAGCTTGAACTCTATGAGATCCTGTCTCAAATGACAAAAGATACCCCAAACTATAAAGAAGATAAGCTGTTACACTCAAGGTACCAACTAAAGAGATGAGCAATGTGTACAGGGTTAGTTGCAAAAACCCACACACAATCTAGAATTATGTGCTTTGCCAGTATCAGTTTGCTGAGGAGAGAGAAAACTCCCCTAAACAGTTAGAGAAAGCACACGGCCTGGCTTGTGATCACTGGAGCACTTCCTCTAACTTGAACTTAACCCTCAGGCAACTTCCTGAAGTCTCCACACCACAAACTTGCTGAGCCCTGCTCCTCCCAAACGTCCCCACAGCATGACAAGCAGCCTTTGTTTTCCAGGACAACTCGGAGTTTATCTCCTACATGATTTCTCCAGTTTCATCCCAGCTGGGGACTCATCGGAGACTTTCCAAAGCTTCCTTTCCAAACCTGTTCCATCCACTGACGGAAGAGATCCGCAGTGAGAGTCCTAATAAATGAACCACCTCACCAAGAGAGTTAGTTGCCTTACCCTCCCATCCCCAAGCTGTCCAGGGTGAACTGTTAAGCATGTCTGGCTTCAGACCCCTACAAAACAGGCTCTGAAGTGCAGAGACAGGAGCAGAGAGGTGATGACACGGGAGGATGACAACTCACTGTCTGCAGACTAATTCCACGCCTGCACCTCCCTTCACTTACATGTAGAACAGAGCACTCAGTGACCGGCCCCTGCTCCCACGAGAGGTTTCTAGTATTCACTAAACAGTCTTTTAAGTACTTCCTGTAGTGCGGGACACTGAGGATATCACACCAGACAAGCCCTCAAGGACAGTCACTGCCCAGCCTAGTTAAGAATGATTCCATAGCAGAGGTCCCCTTAGAAGTATCCAAACACTTCCAAACATGGTGACAGTTAAGTTCCCTTCTGGGATCGAAGCGGGTAAGGGAAACATGATGTTTCTGACTTAAGTTAAAACACAGAGGGTTGGGGATTTAGCTCAGTGGTAGAGCGCTTGCCTAGCAAGCGCAAGGCCCTGGGTTCGGTCCCCAGCTCCGAAAAAAAGAAAAGAAAAGAAAAAAAAAAAAACACACAGAATACCTGCTTCTGATTTCTTGACATCTTTTTCCAAAAGGACGCACAAAGATGAAACAAACACATGTGCTCGAGTTTCCGGTTTATAACAATTAAGGTTCTCAACTTTGAACTTTTGCTGACATCAGGGCTTGAACTTGGTCAGATTCCAGGAACATCAAGATCCTGCTGGAGTGGCATCTGGCTGACACTGAACTGTGCTTCATCAGTACCCACATCCAAGTGAGGCCCTGTGAGCTGTCCATTACCATGTAAATGCCCCCCACAGGAATCGTTTTCTACACTGGCATCCTTCAGCCTGCCAGAAGGTGGTGGCACCACGTTAGACATTTGCTCCTCTATCCTGCTCACACGAAGGAACAAAACGACAGCCGATGCCTAAGGCTGTCCATCTTTAGCAGAGCCGTCAACTGACAACACAAGACTTCTATCACAGGTCAGAGAGAGAATAATGCCCCCATGCTTTATTACTCCAAGACAGCAGGTTCCAGCAGGATTTAGTGTGTCACACAGGGAAGCACAGCCATGCTCTGAATGCAATGTTTCACAGCAAGGTCAGACTTTTTAAAAGCACATTTCGAATTACTTTGGCAGACGTCCTTCAAAGGCCCAGCACGTGGAGTCATGAAGACCACAGCATGACGTGTAAGACCCCATGCCTGCGCCATAGAGTGCTCACAGTTCTTTCTATACCATGTCGCTGGCCAGGACTCACTCCATGAACAGCATCTTCCCTTCCATAAGCACTGCACACGCTGGGATCAATGTTCAAACTTCGCTCCCTAGGACTACCAAAGTTTATACACACTGGCCCTTGCCCTAAGCTGCTGTATCCTTAACCCAGAGTGCTTCTGGATGCCTGGTGGACTCCTGTTTACATAAAGCCAAGCACCTACAGACACATGCACTACCATAAGCCACATAACAACAAAGCCTTTCTTAAAAGAGCTTTTAGAAAACTTAGATAACTAGGGCCAGTAAGATGGTAAGGGGGTGTGTTCAGGCTCGACCACCTAAATGCAATCCCCTGCTCCCACAAGGTGGCAGCAGAGAACCAACTAGTAAAGGTTGCCTGATCTCCGCACACATGTGACAGTATGGTGATGCCTACACCCACACTCACACCCACACACACCTACACTCACACCCACACCCACACCCACACCCACACACCCCACACCCACACTCACACACTCACACCCACACACTCACACACACTCCACACACACACCACCCACACCACACCCACATCCACATCCCCTCACACCCCACTCCACACCCACCTCACACCCACACACACACACCACACACCCACACACACACCACCCTCACCCCCCAGTCCACCATATCACAACCACACACATCCACACGCTACACATACCCCCATCCACACACACACACACACACACACACACACACACACACACACACACACACACACACACACACACACACACACACACACACACACACACACACCCTCACACACACACCCACACACACACACTCCACACACACACACTCACACCCACCCACCCACACACACACACACACAAACACAAACGCTTTATAAAACATTACACGATTCAATATATGGATACTATGTGGTTCCAACTGTGTCATTAGAAAATGCATACTTATATAAATATTCACTAGCAGAGACTAATGAAACATTCTGAAATGCTAAAAAGTTAAGAGAAAAACTAAGGTCTGGAACACTCATAAAAACCAGTCTCCAAACCAATACACGCCGCTGAGGCAATGGGCATCTCAACTCACTGCAGCAACTGGCAAAAGGTAGACAGGAGAGTAACCACAGCACTGTTTCCATACTTGCAAAGGAGTTTTACCAACTATATAACATTAGGAACGATACGTAAGAGGCTGGGGATGTGGCTCAACGGCTAAAGTACTTGCTCTGCAAGCATGAGTAACTCAATTCAGATCCCAGCACACATATAAAATGCCAGGCCCCACAGTGCATGCTTGTTAGCCACCTCAGGGGAAGCAGTGCCAAGAGCATCCCTGGCCCTCCCTCCCTTGGCTGCTGGTCTAGACAATCAGTGATTTCTAGACTTAGAGGGAGAAGACGTGTGATGAAAGAAGATGAAGAAGATACTGGACACTGAGCTCGGGATTTTACACAATGAGCTGCATATCCACCCATGCGAACGAACACACACGGACACACACACACACACACACACACACAGGCACACCCAGGGACACACCCAGGAACACACACATCCAGGGACATACATGAACACATGTGCATGTGCACACATGAAACACAAACAGGGCTGGTGATAAAGCTCATGAATGAACCAATCTTTCTGGAGGGCTTGATCTTTGCCACAGGTACTGCTGAACCCTGCCCACCCCCCACCCCAACACACATACACAGCAGATAATCACAAATAGTTGAACTTTTGAGTAAAGAACAAGATGGAACATTCACAGAATCAGAATGTAAAAAGGAAAGTTGTTCTGAGCTGCTGATGACAGGCCAGATGAGAACTGACTGGAAACAATACTAGAACAGAACCTTGAGATTCCATGTGTTAAAAGCTCTCTCTCTCTGTTTGTAGTATAAATACACAAGGGATATTTATATATAACCAGTCTTATTACTAACAAGGCAGATCCGCTGCCTGGAAACACTACAACTGTGAACATGTCCTATTGAGTGAGTCATTAGCAGGCTGGGCTGAGGGGGTGGAAGTTTTGAGGAAAAAATAAACAGGGGTGAACTTGAATGTCACAATTCCACAAAAGGAAATGGGAAGATACTCAGGGAACAAGAACTGTTTAAAATAATTCAAAATATTATAGATAAACAAAAAACCCATTATTTTAACTTTTTTCCCTTTTGATACCATGCCCTCTCTTATTTTATAGTTTATACACTATTTATTTAATATGTGTTAGTTAAAATAGAATTATATCATGTTCCCTCCTTCCTTTCCTGCCTCTAACCCTTCCCAGCTACCCACCTCAAACCTCTCCTTACGTCAAAGGCCTAAATGGGATAGGGTCTAAACAGAGAATTCTCAATAGAAAAAGAAATGAAAATGGAAAAGAAGCAACTAAAAAAAAAAAGTTTCATTATCCTTAGCAATTAGGGAAATGCAAATTAAAAACTTCAAGATGTCATCTCACTCCAGTCAGATGGGTAAGATCAACTTGACAATAAAGGCTGGTACAACTGTGGGGAAAGAAGATCCCTCATCCATGGCTGGGGAGGATGCCAACTGGTGCCGCTACTCGGAATTACTGTGGAGAATCTTAAGAAAACCCTAAAAACTCCTTGGCCTGTGTCCAAAGACTCAGTATCCCATTCCACAGACATGCTCAGCCATATTTGTCGCTGCTCTATTCACAAGTAGGAAATTGAAACAATATAAAATATCCTCCAAAAGAAGAATGGCTAATGAAGGTACGCCACATATACAATGAAGTAAAGAAAAATAAATTCAGATAAATGGATGGACCTAGAACAGATTAAATCAAGTATTTGAAAACTGAATGCACCAGAGATAAATTCTGAAGAGAATTCAAGATGAAATGGAAAACTTAAGAAATGAATCAGAAATTTATGGGAAAGCCATACAAATAGAATGTATCAAATAAAAGAAAGGGAAACAGAAACTGGAGATAAAATACAATTAGACCACACAAAAATGTGAAAAAAAAATTAAAGTACACAATAGGAATGTGCATAAATTGGGGGTATCCTGAAAAGACACATAATCAGATCATATGAAGAAGAACCCCAAGTCAATGGTATAGACTAGATATTCAACAAGATCATAGAGGAGTACAATCCAAAATTAAGGAAAGACAAACCCACAGAGATGTAAGCAGTACACAGAATACCAATTAGAACTAAAAAAGGAGATCCTCATAGACTGTTATAGTTAAAACACAATATATGCAGAACAAAAAAAGAGCTTGGAAAGCTGCAAGAGAAAAAACACAAGTTACATATAAAGAAAAACCAATCAAAATAACCGATTTCTCAAAGGAAATTTTAAAAGCTAGAAAGGCCTGGAGCAATGTACTACAAGTTCTAAAAACCATGGATGCCAACAAAGACTACTATACCCAGCAAAACTATCTACCATAATTGAAGGTGAAAGAAAACTATATATGTGTGTACACGTACACACGCACGCACGCACGCACGCACGCACGCACGCATGCACGCACGCACGCACACACACACACACACACACGCACACACACACATATCCATGCCCACCAAGTGAGCCCTAAAAAGAATACTGGAAAGGATTCTTCTGACTAAAAAGAAGGGTAAGTACATATAACAAAGATACATGCTCCACTATGTTCATAGCAGCCTTATTTATAATAACCAGAAGCTGGAAAGAACCCAGATGCCCTTCAACAGAGGAATGGATACAGAAAATGTGGTACATCTACACAATGTAATATTATTCAGCTATCAAAAACAGTGACTTTATGAAATTCATAGGCAAATGGTCGGAACTGGAAAATATCATCCTGAGTGAGGTAACCCAATCACAGAAAAACACACATGGTATGCACTCATTGATAAGTGGCTATTAGCCCAAATGCTTGAATTACCCTAGATGCATAGAACAAATGAAACTCAAGAAGGATAATCAAAATGTGAATGCTTCACTCCTTCTTTAAAAGGGAAACAAGAAAACCCTTGGCAGGGAATAGGGAGGCAAAGTTTAAAACGGAGGCAGAAGGAACCCCCATTCAGAGCCTGCCCCACATGTGGCCCATACATATACAGCCATCCAATTAGACAAGATGGATGAAGCAAAGAAGTGCAGGCTGACAGGAACCGGATGTAGATCTCTCATGAGAGACACAGCCAGAAGACAGCAAATACAGAGGCGAATGCCAGCAGCAAACCACTGAACTGAGAATGGGACCCCCGTTGAAGGAATTAGAGAAAGGACTGAAAGAGCTGAAGGGACTTGAGACCCCATATGTACAACAATGCCAACCAACCAGAGCTTCCAGGGACTAAGCCACTACCCAAAGACTATACATGGACTGACCCTGGGCTCCAACCTCATAGGTAGCAATGAATATCCTAGTAAGAGCACCAGTGGAAGGGGAAGCCCTTGGTCCTGCCAAGACTGAACCCCCAGTGAACGTGATTGTTGTGGGGAGGGTGGTAATGGGGGGAGGATGGGGAGGGGAAGCCCATATAGGGGGATGTTGGCCTGGAAACTGGGAAGGGGAATAATAATTGAAATGTAAATAAGAAATACTCAAGTTAATAAAGATAAAAAAATTTCACATATGTTCCTAACTGTATAAAGATATCTAGAGCAATAAACTCTTCACAGAAAAAAAAAAGAAGGGTAAGTGCTGAGAAAAGAGTATAGAAGGAAAACACAAGATGATAGAATTAATGAAACATAAAAGAGAACTAAGAACAAACAGCAAAACAACAAGAAAAGGACAGCAACCAATATACACCTTCCAGAAATAAACATTAGTGGCCTCAACTCTAAATGAATTAAAAATCAAAATCCATCTGTCAGTTTTCCACAGGAAACTCATCTCAACTTTAAATGTAGGCACCACCTTAAGGTGAAAGGATGGAAAAAGTATTCCATGCAAGAGAGACCAGGAAGCTAACAGAAATAACTATTAATGCCATCTGATTAAATGGAATTCAAAACCAATAGAAAGAAATGAAGAAAGATACTTTATTTCTATCAAGGGAATAATTAAACAAGGAGACATTAAAACCCTAAACGTAAATGCAGTAAACTCTGGCATACTCAATTTAATAAAAAGTGTTTTATACTGAAATTAAAACCATAGATTAATTCCAATTTAGTAATAGTAGGTGATTTCAATACCCCACTTTCCCCAATATACAAGTATTCTAGAAAAAAATTAAACAGAAAAGTGACAGAATTAAATGACATTATACATCAAATAGAACTTACAGAATTATCTACCCAAATACAAAGGACTACATATGTGCATACGTACATACATACATACAAGTAAACATACATCTCAGGAGAGCACGGATGTGTTCTTTACAATAAACTACAAAGCAAATATAGAGAAATTCAAGAACACTGAAATAACTCCATGTATTCTATCAGAGCAAAATAAAATAAAACTTACAATCAATAATACACAAAGCTCTGGTAAGTGAATAAACTGGCAGAGATTAAATATTACAGAATGATGAAGGAATAACAGAAAAAAAATGAAAAAAATTACTAATCTGTGATTAAGTGAAACTGGCTACATATGATCACAAAACTTCTAGAATACATTAAAGGCAGTCCAAGAGAGAGTCTAGATGACTGTATCAAAAAATATCACAAAATTTATTATTACTTTAAAAAACAGAAGAACACTTCCACACTCATTTTATGAAACTAAGGCTATTCTAATGCTAAATCCAGGGAAAGATATAAGAACAAAACCCCAAACTATAAGTAAGTATCCATAATGAGCATTGGTACAGTAATCCTCAAGAACATTCTTAAAAATTATAGGCACATAACAAAAAGATAATCCAACACTTACATGTTGACTTTATCCCAGAAATGCAAGGATGTTTCAACACATATAAATGGATAAATATAATAAATCATATAAGTAGATTTAAAGACAAAAACCCTATGATCATCTCAATAGATTTTTAAAAAATTGCCTTTGACAAAAATCCACTGCCTTCAAGAAAAAAGTACTAGAATGAATAGTAGAGGTAGCACGCTTCAACATAACAAGGTAGATGTCTACATGCAATATATACAGGTACACACACACACACACACACACACACACTCACACACATGCACACACACACACATACACACACATCTCATACACACCCCACACCCCCCACACCCCCCACACATATATACACACTACACACACACACACACACACACACACACACACCCCACAACCAATATCCAAACTCCTTTTCAGTAAAGTGCCTGAAGATCTAACTAGAGTAATAAGAAATGAATTTAAGAAATTACAGCTTTTCAAATAGAAACAGATATCATCTCTATCCCTATTTGCAGACACATTATTATACAACAAAATCCCCCAAATTATACTAGAAACCTACAAATTATCATCAGTCTCTGCAAAGTAGCAGGACACAAAATCAGGTTACAAAATTCGGTAGCCTTTCAATACACCAGTAACACACTGATAGAAAATACCATGGAAACACTCTTATTTATAATAGCCTCAATGAAATTAAAATATGGAGGAATAAACTTAACCAAGTAGGTGAAAAACCTCTACTCCTTTAAATCTCTGAAGAAAGAGTTTGAGAAGGATACAAAAGAACACAGAGATCTCTCATGTTCACCGTCCAGAAGAATCAATAGTATGGAAATGACCATTCTACTAAAAGCAATTTACAAGCACAATGCAATTTCAGTCAGAGTTCCTACAACATTCTTCACAGAAAAAAGGAAAAAGAAAGAAAAGAAAATGCTAAAATCCTATGGAACCACAGAAGACCCCTGAAATCCAAAGCAATCCTGAGCAAATGAATAATGCTAGAGAGATCACCACTAAAACTATACTGCAGAGATACAGTAATAAAAACAATATGGTATTAGCACACTGTATAGTCTAAGTGTAAATCAACGGGACATAGGAGAAGGTGCAAACATTAATGTAAGTAACTACAGTAGTCACCTAATATTGACAAAGATGCCAAAACACACACTGGAGAAAGTGTCTTCAACAAAGATTGCTGGGATTCCACATACAGAAAAATGAAATCAGACCTGCGTCTAGTACCCTACACAAAAAGTTGGCTCCAAATGGATTAAACACCTCAATGTGAAATCTGAAATGCTATATGTAACCTGCTAGAAGAGAATATAGGTGATATTCTAAATGCATATCTTTGCACCTACAGGAAAGTATAGCCCTCACACCTTATCAGGAAGCTTCTATGGAAAAAGGATATCACATCGAAGACTCCATTCTGATTTACAGATCAGGACTGTGTCCAGGTACTTCAAACTCCCTCCTAGGAGGCAGTGAATCGTCTCACATCTGAGGTCACGCTGACTGAACTTTAAGGGTGCTGGACATTCTCACCTTCAGCACCAATAACAAATCAAACATCTCATCACCCTTTATGTTTCTTAAATAGTCTTGTAATTACATTTCAAATTCCATCTGATAAATTTCTAAGTGATAAAATAATATTAGTCTTATCATTCAGGGAGTTACAAATGAAAAAATATTTTCTTTCATTGATAATAACAGGCTAATTCTTTTTATGCAAATGATAGAAAAGACATCTATATTTAATAAAACAATATTCATGATGTTTTATATCTTTAAATACTAATGTTTCTTGATTTAATTTATATCTAAAATGCTCTATAGAGCATTAGCCGGGAGTTAAAAACTTAAACATTTGTATTTTAATAATAAAAGAAGAAAATACTATATTTACTTCTTCACAATTCTTATTTCTAAGCATATAAATATAAGAAAGATAGCCCATAGAATACAAATAACTGTAAATATAGTGGAAACTATATATTTAATCTTCTTTAAAATATATGTTTCAATCTCATTAAACATACATAAATTTTGGTTAGAGGTTTGTTTCACCTGTAATCTTCATCATGGCAAAGTGTGTTCTTGATTCCTTAATTTTACATATGTTAATCTATTTCACATGTAAATGTTACTTTTCTTGCAAATCTTTTATTAAACAGAGACTGCATTAAAAAAACTGCAACATCAGAAAGGTTGAGAGCCACTGGTTTAAAGGATGGCAAAGTAAGGGGAAAATTATATAATTAAATTGTAATCACCAACAAGAAAAATGAATTCCATTTCCAGAAATATTTATTCTTCTCTCATACATCATATTCCTCCCTCAGCTTCACCTCCCTCCACTCTCTCATTGCTCTGATCCTCCCTTATCTCCCAAATTCATTCCCCTTCCTCTCCTCAGTTTCCCTTCAGAAAAGAGCAGACCTCCCAGGGATATCAAACTAACACAAAGGACAGAGAGGCAGCTGCATGCAGGTGAGTTGGGAATCATGAAGAGATTTGTAAACTATCTGGCAAAATTATTTTATGAATGGACTAGTGGCTTAAGATTGTATTGCAATAATTCAATGGCTTGATGTGCTTTCCTATATTTGTGTTTATTTTGGACTAAAAAATTACAAGAGTAATTAGAATAATAATTTACAAAGTCTAAGTCTAATCATAGAATACATGTTTTTTTTTTTTTTCAGATACCCCTGAGCTCTTGTTTCACTTCTGCTGCAGTGATGAAAGACCCATCAAAAGGCAATTGTGCGGTTTTGGAGAGAGTTTTATTTGGCTTATAACTCAAGGCTACAGTGAGAGGAAGTCAGTTCAGGAATTTAAGATAGCTGGTCACATTCACATCCATAGTTATAGAGAAAAAAATGAATGCATGTGTGCTTTTTGATTCTTGTCTACTCTCATACAGCTCAAGGCTTCCTGCCTAGGGAATTATGCTGCCCACAGTGGCTGAGTCTTACTGTATCAGTTAACTTGAGACAATACCACCTCTCAATTTTTTCTTCCATTTTTATTAAATTGGGTATTTCTTATTTACATTAAAAATGTTATTCCCTTTCCCAGTTTCCTGTCCATCAGTCCCCTAGCCCCTTCCTCTCCCCTTCTATATGGGTGTTCCCCTCCCCATCCACACCCCATTACCACCCAACCCAACAATCCCCTATACTGGGGTCCAACCTTGACAGGACCAAGGGCTTCCCCTCCCACTAGTGCCCCAACAAGGCTATTCACTGCTACCCATGCTGTTGGAGCCCATGATTAGTCCCTGGAAGCTCTGGTTGGTTGGCATTGTTGTTCATGTGGGGTCGCAAGCCCCTTCAGCTCTTTCAGTCCTTTCTCTGATTCCTTCAACGGGGGTCCCGTTCTCAGTTCAGTGGTTTGCTGCTGGCATTTGCCTATGTATGCTCTGGGTGTGTCTCTCAGGAGAGATCTACATCCGGTTCCTGTCAGCCTGTACTTCTTAGCTTCATCCATCTTATCTGGTTTTGGTGGAGATACACACACACACATACACACATACACACACACACACACACACACACACACACACACACACACACATATATACATATATATATATATATATATGGAGAGAGAGAGAGAGAGAGAGAGAGAGAGAGAGAGAGAGAGGTAGATGTAGATGTAAATATAGATACAGGCCACATGTGGGGCAGTCTCTGAATGGCCATTCCTTCAGTCTCTGCTCTAAACTTTGGCTCCCTATCTCCTCTTATGAATACTTTGTTCCCCTTTTAAAGAAGGAGTGAAGCATATGCATTTTGGTCATCTTTCTTGAGTTTCATGTGTTCTGTGAATGAGAGCATTTGGGCTAATATCCACTTATCAATGAGTGCATACCATGTGTGTTTTTCTGTGATTGAGTTACCTCACTCAGGATATTTTCTAGTTCCAACCATTTGCCTATGAATTTCATAAAGTCATTGTTTTTGATAGCTGAGTCATATTCCATTGTGTAGATGTACCACATTTTCTGTATCCATTCCTCTGTTGAAGGGCATCTGGGTTCTTTCCAGCTTCTGGCTATTATAAATAAGGCTGCGATGAACATAGTGGAGCACGTGTCTTTTTTGTACGTTGGAGCATCTTTTGGGTATATGCCCAGGAGACCACCTCTCATTTTTGATCTAACTATCCTCACTTTCTCTCCCTCATCGTCTCCCTTTAACTCTCTTTCTCTCTCCTTCTCCTTATATAACAAGATATTAATAAATATATCTTGTTGATTGATTTTGCTATTGGCTTCCAGGAACCAAGTTTGGCTCTATTTTTGTTCACAGAGCCAATTTTGGGTCCCATTTGAAATTTCATTGATCTGATATTTTTTCCCCATACTAATGTGTTTTTTTTTCCTTATGGTCAATATATACATGATTAGTGTTGAACATTTCTTTTATCCTTATCTGCATATAGTGCCATAAACATCCTTCTGGTTCCTGTTTTAGCTCTAACCACCCCATTTCAATACAATGTTCATTTGATTCAAATATTTGCTCTCACCCTCAGTTAAAAATATTTTATAATAATCATTTAACTTTTGACTTATTTGTGTCTGCAAAAGTAAAATGTGTTCCCTGAGAGTACAGTTAATATATTTATATTATGTCATATATTTATAAACCCGTTATGAAAATCTAACTTCTAATTGGAGCATTTAAGCCGTTTATAATTATAAACATTTATTATTTATAAATAAAGTCATGTTCAAATTAACTATTCTTTACAGTTGTTTCCTAGTAGTTCCATCTGCTTTCTTCCACTTTGACTCATTCTGTCTGCATTCATATTAATTAAATATATTTTATGATTTAACAAAAAAAGCCTTACCAGTCTCTGAAAGCTTCTGAAACTTTTAAAATCCTCAAGGTTCTTCACCAAGGTTTTATAACAGTGACTGGGGAGAAAGAGTCCCTGGCCCACAGAGCTGCAGCTGCCCTCATGAATGTCAGAACCACAGGGATGTAGTTTTCACGCTGGGTAGTTTTACATCGATACAGATGCTCCTGTGTCACTCAGGTTTCTCCAGTAATCCCTGACCCTTAGTCCTTTAAGTAACTCCAATAAACTCACTGTCCACTAAGCTAGACAAGGTGACTTATTCCTTTGGTGTCATTAGTTCTTATCTGGGGTAACTAAACATTCAATAATGCTTTCCCAGGAAAAGTCACATAACAAAAGCCCGTGTAAACAGCCCAGAGTCTTGTAGTCTATTTCAGTTTTCTTCAGAAGACCTCCACGCTGACTTCCACGGTAGCTGCACCGGATCCTACTCCCAGAGGTGAAGAACGGCTCCTTTCCCACACTATCACCAGTGCCTGTCAACTTGTCCTTGGTTTTCTTGGTAACATTCATGCTGACTGGGGGTAGATGGAATCTCAAAGTACTTTAAACTTGCATTTCTATGTAGTCTATGGATATTGATCATTTCTTCAATTATTTATTGGCTCTTTGTAATTCTTCCCTTTGAAATGCCCACTAACTTTATCATACAATTCCACATTATGATTTTTGTTGTTGAGAGACATCTATAATTGGCAGAGAGTACTCTCTTACCCCAGGGGGGGCTCTCTTCACTCCTGCTGCCAGACTACCTTTGCAGTGCAGATTTTAATCTCATGCAACTCCTTTTGTCCCCTATGAGGACTTCCTGTGCTGTCTGCTTCCTTTTCAGAGCATGCATGTCCATAAATGTACCCTGAAGAAGTTTTAGCGGTTTCATCAGTTTCAGAATTCCAGGTCTTACTGGAAATCTTTGATTCATTTTGAGTAGATGTGTGTGCAGTGTGAGGAACGTAGATATGGATGTGTTTGTTTGTAAGTGAACAGCACTTTCCCAGCACCGTTTGAGGAGGCTGCCTCCTTTCTGAAATCTTTGCTACGGACTAGGTGGCTGTAGCTGTTGGTTTTGGTTTACTTTTGGGTCCCCTATTCTAGCCCACTGACCTATGTCTTGTTTTGCACCAGTGCCAGGCTGATTTCAGCACTGTGGCTCCAGACAACAGGTTATGATCAGGCACTGAAGTGTCCTCATGGATCTTAGGGTTGCTTTAGCACTGTTGGGTCTTCTGTGCGTCCTAAAAACTACTAAGAAGACCTTTTCTAGACAAAAGGCTACTGGAATTCTGATGGAAATTATACTTAATCAATACCATGCCTTAGGTAATAAAGTCGTTTTCACAATATCAACTCTGCCCAATCCATGAATATGGGAGTTATTTCCCTCTGATAAATTTCAAAATCTGGAGGACCATGTCTGGTCCCAGGTATTTCACATAGACGAGTAGGAATCGATACGAAGCCTATGGCCCCAAGAAGAACAAACTCAGATGCTACACTGCTATGGCAAAGCTCCTTCCGATGTTCTTTCTTGGCTTCACTAATCCATGATCCTCCAGTCTCTCTGTCTGTCTGCCCCCTCCTCTTTCTCCATCTCTCTTGCATATCTTTCTCTCTTTCTCCTCCTTCCTAATATGACCCTGACTAGCATTTTGAGCATAACATTTCCATTCTTGGGGCACATGTCCACGCAATCATACAAAGCTATAGCTAATGGTTCCAGCCACTTGAGTGAGCTGAACAAAGGAAACAAGTGCACACCTGCCTGACAGCTCTTTCTACAGGAATAAAAACAGAAACTTCCAAACAGGGAAGCAAGGACGCCGACACCCAGCAACATTGCTAAAGTACCCGTAAAACAGAGCATCGTGTCAGTCAGCACGTGAACGGAGAGGCTGCTCAGATGGTAGCTAGAGAAGAGGCAGAAAAGAATCAGGGCCAGGTGCATCTTCATACGGCCCAGTGACCTACTTCTTCCCTAGCTCCTACTTACTACCCTCCCCAATAAAGCCATTGATGGGAAGCAGAGGCCTCAGAGCCAATCACTTTATCAAAGACATCAGCTGATGAGTGGGCCTTAAAGAATTAGACAGCTACTACTGCCTACTTGCTAGACCAGCGTTACTCCTGACTACATTCTTAATCTAACCTTATAGTTACAGATAATTGTAGCTCCTAACCTTCATCAAAGAAGTCTCTCTTTACAGGAAATAAAGAGCGACACAGAAAACCATAACTAGAAAACAACAGAGATCAATGTATCATGGGAAGTCCATCCCCAATGGATATGCCTATATTATAGCTCTTGGAAGACAGGACAGAACAATTTGCAAGATCCAGGATGCCGAGAAGTCTGTGAAATAGCTGCATAGACAGGGCTGCATAAACAAGATCTGAACAGTACAATAGCAAAAGACATGTGAAAAGAGTAGAGGAAGTCCTGAGAGAATGAGGTCTTGAGTGACTGTGTGCTGTGGGCACTGGTATATCCATGTCAAGGACCCTAAAGCCACAGGCTCGGAGAGATGCCAAAGCCATCCTTAAGGGATCAAGTGCAGGGCTGAAAGCACGTACACAAAATATCACCCGTGGTTTTCTCTCCCTGGATACTTATGGCCTGAAGACTGCTCCCTTAGAGAGATTGTTCCTACTGAAACTAGCTAAACAAGCCTCCTTTTGTAATCTGTATGCAATGACTGCCTCCTTGTCCGGCTGTATACAAAACTCCACTTCTCTGTTTAATTGTGTAGAGTAAACACTCTGATTTCTGGACTGCTGTGGTTTTTCCAGCAGAGAGCTCAGTCTAGCTGATCCAGCTTTTCTGTGTATCCATCCGTCTTTTGTGCATCCCCTCACCATCCCCAATCACACCCAGGTCCCCAGAGCTCTGTAAGGATGCAACACACATGTTAACTCTTAAAGGGGGGAAAAATCTCATGGGATCACAACCCTTGACAAGAACGATAAGGCAAATGGTGACTACTGAAAGAGGGGGAATTAACCTATCCCGGGGGTGTTGCCCAATGTTGGTTGTCCAATCCAAAGTTATCAGCCCTGAAACCCTATGCACAACAAATTATAGTTATATATTTATGTATGTGATTGGAGAAGAAGCTGTCAGCTAGAGAGTGGAGAGGTATGGAAGGAGTTAGATGAAGAGGGTGGTGAGGGAAGAAAGGGAAGTGGGAAGTGAGGTAGCTGTCTGTCAATTTTAAACATATACAAAGTGTTTTTAAAGACCATCAGCTCATAACACAAGAGGGCACACAGGAGCCTGCTGGAAACACTTCATATATAAGCTATAACAAATCTGTTATACCCCCACCCCTGGAAAATTGTGATAGCCAGTTACGCATATTAACCATGGCCTAGAACAAGTTAGGGAGACCTGCAAGAGAGTCAACAAGTAAGCAAGCAGAAATGGGATCATCCTGAGACCCAGCATGGAGAGGCAGCAGATGCAGGCATTTCTCCCTGAAAAGTTCCTCAAGTACAAAAAGAAAACTCACAAGACCAGACCTTGTCTTCTTCTCTGGAAGTGTCTCTGAGCAAGTGCCCCTCCCCCCTAAAAAACCACCTGTCTTGAAACACATGGTCTTAAGAACATAAGACAATAAGATCCTTCGCAAGAAATTACATGTTCATCTTCCACCATCCTAGGGCTGTTTTGTGTGTTGTCTGTTAAGGGACTCAAGAGGAAGGAAGTGCTCTTAACAGTGTGTGTACTCAGGCCTAGATCAAACCTTTATATGTGGCCTCTCCTGGGAGCTGAGCACTGCACTTCATATCACCCTTGTCCTACTACCCCCATCAAAACTATGTAAGACGTTATAAACTGGCTACGTATCGCTGATGTTTTTCCTGTGTATTAGTTAGGCTGGTGTTTCAGCCTCCAAGATGTGAGGATGATACACATTTGCAAAGTACTGAAAATGGACTCTGGTAAGTAAAAGCAGGCGTGTAGAAAGGTAGGGCCAGAACATGGATTCCAGGAACGACTCTGCCATGATTCAAATACTAATTTCTAGGAGCTGTGAAACCTGGACGAGGGATGGAACGGCTGTAGAATGTCACTAGTGTCACTAAGTGCTTGGAGTAGTATATGCAGAAAGAACTCAGTGTTCTCAACTACCCTGGCTCAAAGAAGCAGGAGGTGAAGAGGGAAACTCGAAAGCTCTGCATGGAGGCTCACCCCATGTGTAGAATGCCAGCGCTCCACTCTACTCCCTTACCCCTAAGGATATACCCTCATTTCTGCCACATGCTGGTTTAATCCTCACACTGCACATTTCCTAGAATTACATGGAAAAGTAAATAGCTCCAGTTCAAGGGAAACACAATGCCCTTCCCAACTGCACTCTTTATCAGATAAGATGAACACTCTAGAGGAAGGTCAGGAAGGTACGAGAGTACCAGAACGTAAGTGGCTGCTCGTCAGACCATCAGAGTAAGCAGTGCCTCGTGCAGTCAATCAGGGAGGTCTGGAGAGCTGCTACGTAGAGACTGTTAATGTCAAATCATCCTTTTAATCACAAAATGCTTACATATGGGAGACTGCAATGTTCCCTGGCAGTAACCACCCTCTAGAAAGTTCTGCTTTCTTCTGTGCATCCATAAATCTATTTAGCCAGGAAACGTCAATGCAGCTGATTGTAAGATGCCCCCCACCCCCTCCCTCTCTCATATCAGTCTCTACCAGAGTCACGTAATGAGCTTCCCTCAACCAGCTCTGGTCTCAATGCCTCTGTCAGAAGATGTGCAGTGACGAGGTTTGCATATGATACACAAAATAAAAATCTTCTGTTCCTAGAGAAAAAATACGCATGATTGCTTTTCCATTCTCAGTGTCCAAAACACTGCCTACTGTTTAGTACCATGAATCCAGAATAATGGTGCTGTGCAGTCAGTGTAACTGTAAACACCTAGGTTAAAACTTTAAGACAAAAATAAATTGTAGACATAAGTTATTTGAGCATAATGTAGGCAACAGAACCTGTGCAAGCACATTGGAAATGTAGGAACCGTTAGTTCTCCCTCTCTCAGAGCCCCTTCCACTGCTGGGGTTTCTTTCTCATGCTCCCTTGGTAAACCTACGTTCACTCAGCAGGGAGGGAAGAGGAGGGGAAGCCAAAGAAAAAGAACAGAAATAGAAAAGCCTCACAAAGAGGTTTATAGAACAGTGTTAGTTACCTTCAAGTCATTTTCACAGTTTTTAATACCATTTACTGTGATACCATTATACATTTAAACTGCTCAGTATTATAAGCTCTAGGGATGATTTAAAGCACTTATATGAGAATGCGTATAGGTCTGTTAAGTGCGAATATGTCACTTTTCATGAATGACTTCCTATAAATGTAAATCTCCAGAGGACTTGAGCGGCGGTGGGTTTTGTTAACACGCCAAGGGAATTCAGGAATCAGTCCTGCCACAAACACGAAGGTTTCTGTAATCAGTTCAGTGGGAAGGATATAGAACTTTTAAAAGCTATTCCTACAGAAGCGGGGATGAACTTAAAGTATGAATCATAGCATAAACAATACAAACCTACCAGAATTTTAATGTGATGTGTTCATCTATAGTCCTACTTAGATGAACACATCACATATTAGTAGATGCTACTTGCCAGCAATAATTAAATATAAAGAATATGTGGAAAAAAGAGACCCACAACAGCCCTTATGTAACAGATATGGCCAGAGTCAAAATTCATTACCCAATTTCTAGGCAGCTCTGATACCACCGCACTCCTGAACCTGCGGTCTCCATCGCTGATAATCTCCTCTAAGGAGTGTGTGTCACGAACAACCAGGTTCCTCTTGCTCCCCATGGCTCACTGCACTTAACTGTCAATGGTGAAGTTTACAGAGGAAAATCCCTGTGAGCTTTTGCCTGTGTGTTTATGCACCTATTGATAAGGAGGCATAGGAAGAAGTAAAAATGGGGAAGGGGAGGGCAGGAGATTTGGCCAGGCTGCTGCCCCTTTGACTCACAGAATACCAGCAGAGGACAGCCTGACACCCACACAGAACAAAACGTTTCTCCCTGCCCTGGTTCCACTTTCTAGCCTTGACTTCATTCTAACTGCCCTGATTCAGTGACAGCCAACCCATTATCTTGTGGCTTCTGCCAAGTTCCTGATTTTCTTCTCTTCTTGAAGATGAGGAAGAGCTCTGTTTAAGTGCCCTCTGGAACCTATGCTGAGACGTATTCCAACATCTGTGGAGTCTAGCGTGCACTACAGGAGCCAGAAGCAGGTAAGGAAACTCTTCATGAAGTAGCCCGGGTGTGAGAACGGAAGAATTCCGTGACACTGGGCAATCCTCATGTTCTACCAGTAGAGTCAGTTTGTTTCAAACTTGTAATTGTTTGGCATGTTAAGTATTTCTCAATGGCAACTTTGGGGGCCAAACCTTAAGTGTTAAAATTGATTACCTGGGACTCCCAATAGTGTTTAACATGTCTGTAAAGATTCAGAAGAAACTATTTCACAAGTGTCCATCTCGGACATTTCGACTGTGTGAAAGGACACGAGATGGCTTCTCAAAAGTAAGTTCACTGTCGTATTTCTTCTTTCAAAACTTCTCACTGTGAATAGTTTCTCCTTTTCTGTAACTGCACGCATACTCACATAACAAAATTGTGTCTGTTTGAATGTATATTTACACAAGTAAGAGCTTTTAGCTTGGTCTTGCCGGGAAAGTTAATCCTAATTGCATCTAATAAAATATGAATTTGTTCTTAAGGAATATGTATGTATGTATGCATGTATGTATGTATGTATGTATATATATATATGTATGTATGTATGTATACACACACATATCCTATATATATAGCAAAAATTTGCATTCATTAGATACTTACACAGTTTATGAATAATCTGCTAAATTACTTAAAATGCTTGAACTATTTTCAATTCAACATGTAGGACCAAGCATGGACCTGGTGTCAGTACACTCAGTGAGTCCGTGTAAGCCACCTAGAATACACTTTTTATTTACTGTTGAATTTTGGGAAGGTATTGCTTTGAGGTGTTTTGGTTTCTTGGCTTGTTTTTTATTTGTTTTGTCTTAGGAAATTTAATTCTATGGAAGAAATAAGAGTAAAGAAAAAAAACAATGTACACATATATCATTTTTAAAATACACAAAAATCAAAAATACATGTTAGGAGTGAATTATCTAAATCCCAATTTAAAAATAGGAAAACAGGGCACTCACTAAAAATATCAAAGTAACATTTTAAGTTCTATAAACACATAAAATCTTTAATAAAACTTATAAATACATAAGAGCACATGTGTACAGTTCCGCACTCACAGATGCATGTGATGCACACACGGTTATGCCTATTAAGCCCAAAGAAGAAGAGAGGAAAGACCAAGGTGCTCAGAACTTCAGTGAGGGGAAGTCAGCAGGCTGTGGGAAGTGAGCTACCACTTGCTGCCCTGTAGCAGCAGCACCTCAGAGGAAGCAGGGCCTGAAAGAATGAGGCTCTAGCTGGAAGGCAACAGAGCTGACCCTACCAGGATCTAAACCCCCTGCATGCTAAGCGGCTGGCCCTGCTGCTGGCTCCTGCAGACAATGATTCCTATCAGCTTTACCCTGCAATGGCTTCAGCTGCTTCCTCTTCTGCCTTATAATCTACCAGTCATCCATGGGTCAGCATGCCCTCCCAGGCTCCTCAATCCACTGTGGCCACCTTCTCCCTTAGTCATGTATTTTCAGGGTTTTTTTTTTTTTTTTCTCACTAAATTTATCACTGGCAATTTTCCAAAAAAATAAAAATCACAGCGAGGAGGACACAGCAATAAGGAGAAATGAATCTCAAAGTAGGCATAAGAAATGGCAAAGCACTCTGAAACAGTTCATGTTAAACACTAGGCAACAAGGTACCGAGCACTAGGTACTAAGTATCATCCTAAGTACCTGATCCACCAAGTTCCCTGAATGGCATTCGTATTTCCTAAGCCACAAAACATCAATTCAGATAATATCTGTGAAGTCATTAACAGACTAATGTATGAACACAGTATAAAGTAAATGACGGATAACGCTGCTGCTTTCAACATTTCCATAGAGATCAGGATCATCAAAAAAATGACCTTTATACAACAGATCGTTAGAACACGTAATCAATGGGTCAGCATGTCCTCCCACAGAGTGCTTAACCGTAATACCTCTACAGGATTTTCAATTCTTTTTGTTTTAGGTTCATGTACAAGGCATCCCCTGGTGATGCCGAAACTGGTGGTTTGAGAGCCACTTACTCATGAGTGACACTACCATTCACATGTGTCCTACCTGGTTTTTCACTCAATCTAAGCTACCTAGTAAATAAACGAATGCTTAAAAAATAAAACGCCCAGCACCTCTCCATGTAGTGCATCAACCCTGAGGTAATTAAGCTTTGTGCTAGTCTTTAGCACGAGACAGTGGGTGAAGAAGGGAAGGACCATTGGATAACACACTTCTTATGGTACAAGATGCTTCTGAACTCAACTCACTGAATACAATAGCGAAGATGGCTTGGAAACAGTGTTCACTCTAGTAGATGCTTTTAGAATGAACTTGGTTGTTGAGGCTTCTCTAAGCCTAAATCTCCGATAACCCAGAAGTCAGACTCATTGAACCAGGCTCCTGCATTTCCCTCAAGTCAGGAGCACATGAGTTGGTGTCTCAGCATGAGCAGACTCTACAATGCCAAGAACAAACCAGTCTGAGATGATATATGACACCAGCACAAACACTCTACCGTGGTCATCTGTGCTTCCAAAGGACCATCTAGTCGAAGAGAAGCAATAAAAAGAAATAAAAGTCACATCAGCTGAAAATTATGAGTTCAAGAGTGCCAAGTAGGTTCAGGTCAAGCTCTCAAAGGATAGGCCCATGAACCGCACTAGTGGACTTCTTTGATGTGCAAGAGTTGACCCTCGACCCACTGACCCAGAAACCCTGGGGACAGAACTCTGCAGTCAACACTTGAACTAGTCCTACTGGTAATTCTGAAGTACACATTTGAGCTTCAATAGGAGGATGATCATACAAATGACACACACACCTGACAACTGGGCAAACTTGTAAAGAGTGCTTTCTTCTATTTCAAAGTGCCTGGTCACCCATGGTCAAACTGAGTGCTTTCCTCAGAGACAAAGTACTGCCTACGATTTCAAATGAGCTGTGAGTCTACTGTGAGATCCACAGTACCTATGAATGTGAAAAAGGAGCACTGTCTCACAAGAGTCTGGGCACATCGGCTTAAAAAAGCCAATTACAGCACACATGTATTACTTTTTATTGGTTATTTTATTTATTTACATTTCAAATGTTGTCCCCCTTCCTGATTCCTTCCCCTCCACAAACCCCCATCTCATCACCCCTCCCCTTTGCCTCTATGAGTGTGCTCCTCCACCGATCTACCCATTCCTGCCTCACCCCTCTACCATCTCCCTAAGCTGGGGCATCAATCCTCCACAGGACCAAGGGCCTCCTCTGCCACTGATGCCAGATAAGGCCTATCCTCTGCTACATATGTAGTTAGAGCTATGGGTCCCTCCACGTAGGCTCTTTGGATGGTGATTTAGTCCCTGAGAACTCTGGGGGTCAGGTTGGTTGATATTGTTGTTCTTCCTATGGGGTTGCAAACCCCTTCAGCTCCTTCAGTCCTTGCCCTAACTCCTCCGTTGGGGTCCCTGTGCTCAGTCCAATGGTTGGCTGTGAGTATTTGCATCTGTATTAGTCAGGTGCTGGCAGAGCCTCTCAGGGGACAGATATATCAGGCTTCTGTCAGCAAGCACTTCTTGACATCAGCAATAGTGTGTAAAGTCTATTTTAAATTCTCAGCATCCTGAGCAACATACAGGCAACAGGTACACCAGATGTACTTTCTCCCAACACACAATTTCCCTCAAACAGGTCTTAAAATCCCCTTTATTAAATCTTCTGGCTCCTCCTTATGGTTCAGATAGCATCCTAGAAACGCATATCACTAGCAAATAAACCACTTCTCCTTCCAGTAACAACTCGGCTCTCATCACTCACAGGAAAACCAAGTCTACCAGGAGGCTTCTCAGTTCACCTGTTCTTTTAATGTCAAAGTCACTGTTTGGCATCTACTCAATTTCTGTTTTCTTTGAAAACTTCTGACTGTACCCAGCCCAAATCAGACGGCTAGCCCTTCGCTCTGCGCACGAGTGAGCCACGTGCTGTCTGTGAAAAGCCTCAAGCGTCTTACATGTCATGTTCTGACCACCCGCTCTTCACATAGAGAACAACAGGGGTTGGTGGTTTCTATCTAGTTCCAGAACATCTGATGTTGAAGTTAAGGTTTTAAAGAGAAAAGGATCAGCTGTGAGACATATGGGAGCTGGCCCACAAGACACTGCTGTGCTGGTGTGCTCACTGTGGCAAGGATCTGGATGTTTGCTTTTCCAGGATCACAAAAATTAATTTCTATTACATCATTCAGAGCTACTGAACTCTACATGTGGTTTTAAAAAAAAACAAACACAGAATCCTGCACATATACTGAAGGAATTGAATTGAATTTCATTCTATAAACACCAATTCCCTACCACACGATGGCCCCAATTCTAGACGCTATAGATACTCTGCATGAAGAACTGTCCTCTGGACCGTGTTCTAATGGGTCACATTAGACCTTACTTTTACTATAACCAATGCTCTTATGCTAGGACTAGCTTTTAAGTCACACTAATGATATTTGAGCACATAATTTCTTAGGACATGTTTTTACTAACTTTAGAGAGATTTGGAGGAGATTCTAATCTCACAATGAATATATGCTGGCTTGTTCTAACCCTGCTGGGAGCTTACGGCTCTGCATTTACTAATAATCAAAAGATAATATAGAAAAGGTGGGCCTTGGTAGTCAATGTTCTCTTCCTCTCCTACCTCCCAAAACTGTCTTTCTGCTGAAAAACCTAATTGCCTTCAAGCACCACCTTTACAGAAGTGAAAATAGGAAGGGAAAGGTTGGGGTCTCACATGAAAAGAAAACCTAGGGCCAGATGTCCCCGGCTATCACCAAGTCTGTGATGAGCAGAATGCAGCGACTACCCTCTTAACTGGCACTAGAGCAAACCGGTTAGCTAAGAACAGAGTAAGTAACCAAACCAGGCTTACGAGGAGTTATTTCTGGAAAACAAATATTTTTCTTAAACTATATTTTATACCTAGTTTGTGTGTGTGTGTGTGTGTGTGTGTGTGTGTGTGTGTGTGTGTGTGTGTGTGTGTACAAGTGTGGATGAACTACATGAAGGTAAGAGGACAAAGTGTGGGAGTAGGTTCTCTCCATTCACCACGTGGACCCCAGGGATAGAACTAAGGTCACCAGGTTTGGCAGCAGCCATCCTTACCCACTGGGCCATTTTGTTAGACTTTAAATGGGTTATTTCAACTTTGAACACACAAAGCTATTTTACTGCTCAATCTTCTGATATTGTGGCAAAGCCTTTTACTGACAAACTACAGATCTGTATTGATTTTCTTTCCTACAAATGTAGCATATCCTCAGTTTAGTCTGGTTCCTTAGTATAATTCAAATGAGTGAGAGGGTGTTTTAGGCAACCAAGGAGCCACACGAATAAAGTAACTGAGACTTAGATTAGATTTTAAGTCCCTGAAGAGAAGTAACTCTGCTCGTGACAATTCATTTTCCCAGACAATGGGCAGAAAGAAGCCAAGCCTTGCACCAAACTGGCAACAATAATCTGAGGTTTTGGCTAAAGTGCCTCTCTGCTGAGCCACCTTGGAGAAGGCACAGCGTTCAGGGCTTCCTAATACATACAAGTGTGCATTCTGGAATCAGATTCTCTAGCTTTAAATCCTGACTATGCCACTTAGTCTGATACAATCTTCATCAAGCTATTCCATGTCTCATTTTCCTCACCAAAGTATCATGCAGAGTAAATGAGTTAATACCTAACATCCCAGAACAGTATTAGGCCTGACATAGAGATCAACCTCTACACCCTGATGCCAGTGCCAGCCTATTCTTTCTCAATCTGAGATAAATATAAGAAAAAGAAAAACCAAAAGTTATGTGAGCAAATTACTTCTGATTGTCTGTTTCATTCACTAGCAAAAGTAGAATGAAGAGTAGAAAAGAAGTAGAAAAGGAGAATCATCGTAACAATTATCAGGTGGTACGACATTACGTTACCTATTATACTTCACACATACACAAAAAATCAACGCCATGGCTCTTACTGTAGTTTCACACATAAAAGATATTCCTGCATCTACCATAATTCAGGCAGATTACCTTCCCTGACCAAGCGATTTATGAAAAAGTACAAGGCATAATTTGGGAAAACTAAATATTACACTATGATATCAGAACAGGGAACAGGCAGTGAGTGCTACCTCAAAAGAGGCAAATAATGCACCGATTCAGGAAATTACAGACTGGTACATGGTCTACGGAAATGATGTGCCTGGTAAACAAACAAAACACCAACTAGTGTCCTGAAGGACCCCCAAATTCCTCATTTGTAATATTGTCTCTCTAACCCCCAACATGCTGTATGACATGTTGTCCCTTCAAAAGCCGTTAAACACACTCTGGCTTTCATATGTCTACAGCATTGACAAATGAGGCAACAGTCTGGTCCACGATGTTCAACACCCACGCTGCTTCAAGAGGAAGTATTTATGTCTGTGACTTTGTGCCTACTTAATTTAAGATATAAACTGTATACCAAGAGAAACAAGGTAAATATATAATTCAAAGAAGTTAAGCCACTATATAGCCACTACCCCCAATCAGGATAAAAGTCCCACAAGGCCCAGGGAGTTGTAGAACATTTGCCTGGCATGTATAGGTACCGCCGAAAGGAGAATTAAGGTCACCACGGCAATTCCCTTGCAGGTCTTTCCTAGCCCAAGCCTACACTCCACTCCAACTTCTCTCACCACAGCTTGGTTACGTAGCAGCCACATAGCACATTGGTTATGTGCCTCTTACCACACAAAATCTATTCCCCTCCCCCCGGGCCTGAATTCTCTTACTTATTAAGATTTAATCAGTTACCTGACATGCACAGGGCCCTGAGTGGTGTTCATTTCTGCTAGCATATCACGCTTTATTTCCCCCCTTTAACCCACTGATGGACGTATGGGTTGCTCCCAGGTGGGGGCTACCATGAGTAAAGTTGTGACAGTCATCATAATCAACCTTTTTATAGGCAATATCCACTTCTGTTTCTCTTGTGTAAATGAAAAGAGTAAGATTATTAGGCTACACGGTTATGTGCTTAACTTGATTACAAGTCACAAAGTAGATATTCCATTTTACATGACTAGATATACTCATGAGTAGATATACATTATCAATACACAACTGACTTGCCAATTCTTAGTCCTGTAAGGTTTTATGGGTGAATTTGGGAGAGAGAAATTCTGAGGGTGGGGAACTACTGTTTCTTGTCTTTTTTGTGGTAGCTGTGTCTTTTTAAAGTTTTCTTTTTAAAGGTAGGGGTTCAAGTCTGAGGGCTTGCCTCAGACTTACAATCTAGCTAAAACTGGCCTGGAACACTCACTGCCTTCCACCTCCCACGAGCTGGCCTTACAGGCAGGTACTATCACACCCACATAGTTTACTGTCATTTTTAATCTCCACTTCCTTTAAGAATGCTATGTCTCTTGTCATATGCTCCCAAGTCAAACAAAGCTTATGAATGTTTCTTCAAATTCTTCACTTACTTTCTTAACTGAATTCTTGTGTTTATAATAAACTTGGTGAGGAAGGGTCTATAATTACCTTAATTATTTTTTAACCAGAGACATAGAGCACATTAGTTACTTTTCTATTGCTATGATAAAACACGAGACCAAGGCAACTTATAAAAAGAAAATGTTTAACTCGGGGCTTACAGTTCCAGTCCCACCATCATGGTGGGATCGTGGTGGCAGCAGGCAGCAGGCTATGGCAGCAGTGCCTAATGGAACTCGAAAGCCTAAATTTTAATAAGGCACAAAGATACCATTTTCTTTAATCATTAGCGTATTTTGCATCCTAAGGAATCAACTATCCACATTTGGAAAGATATTCCATTTTTTCCTAGAAGCATTGCTGTTACAATTTTATATAAGTATATAATATTTCTTGAATTAGTTTGCTTATAACCAGCTGCAAAAAATATAAGAGATAACTGATTTATAAATATTCTGTAGGTCTGAAAACTGTATTTTCTGATGGAAAATGGTCTCTAGAAGGGTACATGCTCAGCTTCAGTGACAACTAGTACAGAAAACACAGAAACCAAACACAAGATTAAGGCGAGAGAGATGGCACTGTAGTTAATGGGCTTGCTGCTCTCACAGAGGACCCAAGTTCACAGCATCCATGCCAAGAAAAATCACCACTGCCAGTAACTCCAACTCCAGGGGATTTGACACCCTCTTCAGGTGCATACTCACTCACGTGGATGCAAACACATCCACGAATTAAAAAGGCACACATACATTTTAGCCAGGCCTGTTGATGTACACCTTTAATTCCAGCACTTGAGAAGCAGGAACAAACAGATCTCTGAGTCTGAGGCCAACCTAGTCTACAAATAGCAAGTTCCAGACAGACAGAGATACAGTGAGGCTTTATTTAAAAGAAAAATAGATATAAAATAGATATAAAAACCAAAGACAACAAGACGCATCTCTTTAGGATGAGAGCCATGCTGGCCTCACCCCAGCATATGCTTCTCAGAAGACTGGGGAGACAAAGTCGCTGCCGGTTACGGTCAGCAGTTTAAACCAATACAGAAAACAGACAGGGTGGCTCTCAAGGAGTTTTCTTCCTTAAACACACATTAGAGTAACTGCTGTGTCGTTGGTGTGGGCTGAGTACTTTTGTATGAATTCAGCTCCACAACACAGAGAACACAGCAGCTCTGATCAAAACCTTCCTATGAGTAAGAGTGAGATGTTTGAGGATCTGTCTCAGAAGACCTGTTCTCCGCAGCCTAAGTCATCCATGATCTTGTATGGGGTTTGGATGCTCTTATGTTTATTCTTGAAAAACATCAACTTAGAACACAAAGACCATCATTGCTGCTCTTCAGATAAAGGCATCATCATTCATAAAACATGTGAAATTAGAACAGAGTCACTCCCTTGAGATGTACTGTGGAGTTAGAAGCCTTGTGAGAGTGAAGTACTCATCGCAGTGAGTTTTGGAAAAATAACGTATTTAGTAGAGCGACAGAGCGCACACAAAGATAAAAACGCTGTTCTAAATAGCTGTATTTTGACAGCTGCTTCCTTGTACGGAGCTTGTTTAAGCAAGGTCCACATCTTATCCCAATTTGGAGTCTGGCCCCTTGCACTGCATGGGAAGCTGTCCTGGGAAACACTATCAAGCAAAGGCCCATGAACTCGTGCATAAACGAGTCTGCTGTTTTCAGTAACTCTCGGAGCTAACATTTTTTCAAGAAAACGTCAAGTAAACTACTCAGGATCCTATGAGCGTGAGCCTGTTCCCTTGAAAGAAAGAAAGGAATGAGGCATTTAATTTCCTGTTTTCAAGCATATCAGCTATCAACATTCCCTTAATAGTAGCTATTTTTATGCCTTTCTTTACATACAATGGGCAATCCTTTTCATATCCAAAGGGCAAAAAGTGTAAAGGGAGCAAAAATTAATTAATTAATTAATTTTAATTAAATTAAAAAACAAAAAAGCAAATACCCTCCCAGGAAAGATTGTCTTCAGTCACATAAATGTTTTGAAGTTTTTAATGATTTCAGTCAAAGTAATTTGTTTTTAACAGTGTAAGAAAAGCTTCCATGTAAGAAATGTTCTTGAATGAGCTACCAAATATTAAATTAGGAAAATTTCTCATACTTTACAGTATAAAAATAATTCACTATCACTAGCTATCAAGGAAATCTAAGCATCCTAGATCTCTGAATCATGTTGCAAACACTGCAGGAGAGACTGGAGTCGGCTTGGTTTCCCTGGACCAAGGACCAAAGCTCTGCTCCTGTTGCCGGAACTCCCTTCCAGCCATACGTCCACGCTGCTTGCTCATTCACTGCCCCGTGTCCTTAAACTCTTCCAGAACATCAAATATTAAACAACTGAGTAACAAAAATACCTATCTCATAGAGGTAACACTAATATGGAAATCAGAAATGTAACAAAAAACAAATTATTAAATGGGTATTTTATTAGTATAACTCTAATCTATATGAATTGTGTTTGATGCTAAGTTTGCTCATTCACTAAAAAATTGTTTTCTACATGCTTTGTATTATATATATACACATATACGCACATGTAAATATAGATATATAAACATACATACATACATATATATACATAGATACATATATACATGTGTACATGTATATATGTATCAACCCAAAGTTTCTCTTGTTGGAGACACTTCAAGGCACATTCAATGATAGGGATCAACTAAATTCATGTTGTCTCTGTGTTGTGAGAGTGTAGCAGGTGCTGGGACTCAAAGTCAGACGTTGTTCATGCTGAACACATGCTCTAACAGGGAGCAACATCTCCGACGCTCTTGGTTTCATTTCAGCAGAATATTTTGAATATGGAAAAGCTGAGGCTATGAAGATAAATCTTATTAACGGAAATCCAATGGGCCTTTATAAAATGCTATATAGAGCCATCATTATAATACAGTGTCTATGGCAATATTGTACCACAAAGAAAATTACTTGGGTGAAAGGGGTGCTAAAGTGAGGGCAGTGACCTGGAACTGAATCAGAGTGCCCCTGTGCATCCTGTCCAGGAGACCCTATGCTTTCAGTTTAGGCCCTCCTGCAGTGAAGTAAAGTCAAACGCATCCAAGCCTCCTTTGTCTTTTTTGCCACTTTTAATCCCTAGGGCCACGAGATATGGTTGCACAGCTTTCCCTAGGCCCCTGAAAACGGCCCATACACTTGGAGTTGGAGGTACTCCAACCTATTTTCATCTGTCAGGAGAAATACTTATTTCAGCAAAACTACACCTGTATATAAGGCATACCAAACAGGAAGTGTTTCTGGGGAGGCCATTCCCGTGGTCCCCTGGAACACTGTTTACAACCCCCTCCAGCTTGTCTCACATTAGGAAGCTTTGTGCTTCCCACTCCATGGACAGAATTCCTGAGTATACATATACTACAGAAACATGGCCACTGATCTGACGGAAGTTAGGATCTACAAGTGGGAAGGGTCTGCAGGTGTGCCCTTGAGAAGATGGGAATGAAGTCTGAAAAGCGGTTTAGGATGTAAGAAAATAAACAAGTAAAAGCTGGCAGGTGCTGGGCAAGGTTTAGTGGCCAGAGCCTCTCATGGGAGGACTAAGGCAGCAGAGGCAGAGGAGCACCATGTTGAGGAAGCCAGCCTGCTCTGTGCATTAAGTTTCAGGCCAGCTAGGTTTTACTATGAGCCATGGTCTTAAATAAGCAGGTAATGTGCTAAACAGTACAGAATCAGGCCATGGGGTTTCTTCTGCTTCCTGGAAAAATCTTAGAGATTCCAAACCTACCTTTGAAAAAACAGACTCAGTTTCTCTAAGTGTACACAGACACTTAGACAGTAGGTGTAGACATGCAGAATGGCCCAGGCCAACAGCATGTGGAGGTCTGAAGACATTCTTCCATGTTGCTGGAGAAGGGGTCTTGTTGCAGTTTTTCCACTGTATGTCAGGCTAGATGACCTTTGAACATCCGGGGATTCTCACATTTCCACTTCCTATCTCCCCATGGGGGTGCAGGAATCCCAGCGCTGTCTTTTACATCACTTCTGGGGACTCAAACTCACTCTCAAAACCACAGCATCAAGCATGGTAGTCTACAAGTATCTAGACTCCTCCTCCTCCACCCTCCTTCATTCTGAGCACTGTGGTAGGCATTACCTTACGACACTGGTCCAATCATCACCAGGCGTATGACCCTGGAGAAAGACCTCCAATAGACGAACAACCAACAGCATCAAGAACGGCGGCCAGCAGCTTCCCAGGTGAACCATTTGGGACATTTTAAGATCACTATGTCAGAACCTGGTTAGTGATGATAGCATGCTGTCGTGCAAAGACTGGGGTCAGAAGCTTGATGTGATGTGGAGAGCAGGTTGAGGCCCTCCCATAATGGACACAGTAAAGCCTCTCCTTAAAAGAGAAAAATCTGCTCTAAGTCTAAAGTTACCAGCCTGAGCCATGAATTGGGAGGAAAACTGATGACACTGAATGTCATATATGGAACCCAGTAGAATAACTCCCCAATACTAAGAACTTACAAATATCAATGGCTCTCTGCAGTTCTCAAGTGCCACTCACTCCTGAGTTCTTTTCCTTCAGACAGGGTAACTTTCCTACTCTCTCCTCCAGGAACTGCAAGTCTGCCTTGCCCTGCTGCCCTCGGGCATCTCCCTCCCTCCTTCCTTTCCTCTTTACTGAGACTCTGCATTTTCTCTTGGGAAATCTGGCTCTACACCCCAGGAGCCATTTTATGCTGAACCATCGGGCTGGGGGAGAAGAGAGTGTAGGAACCATGTCTGTGAGAAGTCAACTGAGATTGCTGTGCACACTACAGATCTGAACGGAGAGCTGTGAGATGAGGCAGGCAGTAGGGAAAACTACAGGACATTTTCCCAGGCATGGTGACATCCTGGGTGGGAGGTCAGGGGCGGACGCATCACCAGAAAGAGAGGCAGAGACAGCTTGCATAAAGGATGCAGATAGTGTGAGGAGAACATTGATTGGGTAGGAGCCGCAGTCTTACAGAGCCCTGTAGGCTGGCTTTGAACCCTGGATTTCATCCAACAACCATGAGTCAATCAGAGCCCCAAACAGAGATGAGAAACAAGAAGGAAAACTCTTCAAGATTTTTTTTCACTCTAACTGAAGGAAGGTTTTCAGTAACTAAGCACAACTAAGCAGCAATAGTTTTATTGGAAACACATGGATTACATCCAGTCCATATGTGAAAACCCTCTATGCTAGTCAAGGCTCTGCTAAGAGATGGTTACTTTGTGCAATCCTAAGCCAACTGCCAAGTCTCTGCCTAAACTTCCTAGACTGCAAGAAATCTTCGATAAAAGCCTTTTCGTCATCTGACAAATGCATTGGTTGCTACTGCTTTCCTTGGTAAAGTGTCCAGTTCCTAGGACAGCACAACCAACGATGGCTTAAACTTGACACTATGTGAGCACAGACTCTTTGAAGTACATCAAACAAATAATTTCTAATTAAGGGAAGGGAATAATTTCTAAATAGGATCACAGCAGTTGTGTATGGACAAAAATCAAAGCGTAGTCTTGGAAGAAGAAAGTGGAAGGAGCTCATAAAGGACTGGCTCAACCTGATTTCTTCCATGGGCATCAGCAACACAAAATATAAGGGGAGAGCTTCTAAGCCTCAGAGAAAAGTCATCCAGAGGGTGGGGTAGGGGAATGCAAGTGACCCCACTAGGTCATGATTTTCTGTTTAAACACTGCTTACTGACAGCTGGCCACACTAACATCAACACTGCTGTGTGGGTATTACCTCTCTAGATTCTTTCCACAGCCTCGTGGGATACAGAGATTTTTCTGCCAGTTCACTGATGCATAGAGAACTTCCCCAGTGACTCTGCAGAGAAGCGGGGGATGGAGTGTTGGCGCCTAGCAATTCCAACCCTTAACCTCTGTGCTGTATTAATCCCTAAGAAATGAGTCCTTGCTCACAGGGTATGTTAAATCACATTGCTCTTGGATTCTTTCTTTCAAACACCATTAAAGGAAGCATTAAAAGTTCCACTTAATTGTTCTAAGAAACAGATCTAAGGAAATTCAACTAATGATGACACTTTTAAGGCTCTGATAGTTGGCAAAGTTGATAGGACCCACACTGCCGTCAAGCTTGAGGGCGAAGTCCAGAATAACTTCGCAAATGAATGCTATTTATAAACAGTGGACATTTTGTCAGCCCTTGTTAGGATAATGAACTGTGAGTGCCACATTTGTTTATTTCCTGCTGGTTCAAGATGCTTATAAATTTCCAGCCCTACAAATGTAGTGTCATACAGTTTAAACTCAAGCAGATGCCCAGAATTTTAGGGCAAGTTGAAAGGATTCCAATCCTTTCATTGTTTGGGAAGTTCCACATGCTCATCACACGTTGGAATGAGCACGACTCCAGGTGACTCACTACAGGGCACTGAGCTGTCTCTCTAGAGGCCCAGGACCTGCTGCTGGTCTACTTACACCTACTCCTACCATGTAAAACTACTGGCTTCCTCGTTGATCATACTGACACTCACACAGGGCTTCCCCTTCCCACACCACCTACCAGTCATATGCTCCAATGATGCCCTGGGAATGAGGACAAATAGTGACAGTAGATGTTGAGTGTGAGTAACTTAGTTTATTACAGCAAGAATGACACTTCAAAGAAAAATAGTCATTTTACAAGATAAAAAAGGAAGTTATTACTTTTGAAGCATTAAGCCCTAATGTTCCTACTGGTCCATATGAGTGCTTTGGAAGATGTCACTAAAAACAGGCTCTTAAAAAGATGTTAGACCTCGGGTCAAAGGAAATGAACACTGATAATAAGACTGTGATGTTTTCTCACAGCATAGACCTCGGGTCAAAGGAAATGAACAGTGGTAATAAGCTTGTAACGTTTTCTCATGGCATCAGTCAAGCAATTTCCTCAGGCTTCTTTCTCCACTTTCACAAAGAAAGCCTGAACTATTCATACCTAGGAACAGACTTGTGACCTGACACCCGCCCAGGACCTTCCCAGGCCAACTCATTCAGGGAAGTGAGCTGCAGTCTGTACTTGACTGACGAAAGGCAAAGTGTTATGAGCACACCTGCGTGTACACACACACACACACACACACACACACACACACACACACCCTTTTTACAGAGCTTATAAGTCTCATTTATATAATATAATGAATGTGTTTATCACACAGCAATACTGGGATTTGTTTCCAAAACATCAGAATCAAGACCTAAGATTTAGAGAAAGCAAAGCTCAAAGGAGACCCACGGTCAGATGTGCCACAGAGGAGAAGGAACCAAAAGACAAGGGTGCAGCAAGAACATGGTGGTAACCACTGGAGACCCAGATGTCTTTGTGGAAGTGTCATGGACTCTTCAAGTAGTAGATGAAAGAATTCAGCAGAGTATTTATACTTTAAACATTTTCAGCAAAGTGGTTCCCAGTACATGTCAACACTATATTACACCAGCACTCACTATATAAGAGGAGACAGCCCAGAACTGCCTTGAAGTTCATCTAGGCATCAGTCAAACACTGGGCTTTCAAAATATTTTAGTTTCCATGGATCCTATTCCAACTCTCCAGTCTACTCATCCTGGTGTGAGTATGTCCCCTGGTCTGCCCAGGACACCAGCGCACTTCTGTGGTTTCACACTCCCAAGTATCCTGTTATAAACTCTACTTTTTCTCTTGGTTAGGCCATGGATAAACGAATGATTTATTTCACTTCAATCCATATAGCACATCAGAAAAGTCCTCCTTAAATCTCATAGGCACAAAGGAAAGCTAAGCTTGGTTCAAAGGGAGCTTCTGCTTCCGACAGAAAGTCAGATGCTACACTCACAGTCACTTAAGTCCACAGCGGGCAAACAGGCACAGTCAAGAGTGGAAATAACACTGTGCTAGGTGAATCTCAGCCCATTTACTAATGCTCCTTCTTTGTATATTTAAAATGTCAATTGCTAAATGCTCTTGAAAGCATTTTATTAGATGTATTTAATACTGGTAACAAAACTGCACAATAATCATATGCACGAATGTGTGAGGTGCACATGTGCATCACTTAAGAACAACCAAAAGTAGACAAGTAGCACAGAAATAATTTTTTAAAAAAGTCAAGATTTTAGTGGTTGCATTCACTGACCCTATGTCTGTCCAGCTTACATATGTACACAGAGCTGACCCAGTGGCTTCTCTCCAAGCACAAGCCCATCTCAGACATGCTTGAAGAACGTCATAGTGTCAACATAAAGCTACTGCTTCAACACAAAGAAAACAGCAGATAGTTTCTAATCAAGTATGAATCACCATGACCCAGGGACACTGAGTCCAGTTGTTCTGAATTATATGTCAAACATGGCAGCAGACTCATGAAGTTCTTTATTAGTTAAAGAATAAAGAAAGTCATAAATCAAGACATTTAATCAAACATATGAAAACACTGGGCAGGCAGGTGACAGGAAGGAGGGAACCCTCTGTATATAGGGCTCAGATACCACCTGATGACATCCTTAGCCTTGGTTGGTGGAGTCAGTGGTCTGTAAATACACCCCGAAAGGTTACACCCAATAGTCACAATGATGTTAGTCAAACACAGAGGGACTCAAGACAGTCCAAGATAAACTGTCATTAGGTTCTATGCCTGCAACATTCCAACCTCCCCACAGTCACTGAAGTGCTATTGAGTCCGGAGGTTCCGCTGACATGTGACTCTTTCCAGGAACTTCTGAACGCACTATAGGCACGAATCCCAAATATCACCCAAGAGATAGGAGATCTGTGTTCAAACACATCACTCCATGTCACATGACCATGGCCCAGTATCCATGGTTATTCAGCTTTAAGTATTCAGACCTACAAAAGTCTCTGACCATACCAACATCTGGGGCTGCACTGTCAGGGAACAACTGTAGAGAGGGGAAATTCCAATCTCTTGGTCACAGGACAAAGCAGAGTCCTGAAGACCCAACAACACACCAGTCATGAGGAAGAGATTTCCCAAAGCAGAAGGGAAAAAAAAGGCTTTATTTAAATGTCTGTTCTACTGGAGTTGTGCAAATTCTGAAGAAGCAATCTAATACTCTCCTCTTCTGTACCATCTTAATTTCTAAATGTTAATTCAGTGTCTTTTGGATTTCAAAGACCTCTGTGAGGCCATGGCTGGGAAGCACATGCTGGTCTCATTCTAAAACAGTGGTATTTTCAGAACAACCCGGCTTCAAACTATTTTGCATAGCCTCAGAGAACCACAGTAATACTTGGGGCAGCAACCACAGCCTCCTCAACCAAAGGTCCATTTACTTCATTGATATGGGCCTTCTGTCGAAGACTACAACTTTAAAGAGGATGGGAGTCTGCTCAAAACAAACGTTTACAAGCACACACGTAGACACATGTGTACCCACTCATACAGTGTCTTATAACATGCTTCTAGAACAGGGGAATCTTGATGCACACTTTAGAGTGCTACAGAAAATGGTAGAGGAAATGAAAAATTAGAGAAGAAAAAAAAGATCCTGAATTCATCACAATGAAAGCATAGCAGAGCTTTGAACACCTCTACCACATCCCACTGTCTCTATCCATCCACCCACTCTGAGCATCCACTCCCTGAAGCACTATGAAAGTAACAAGCTGAGGGTCTAGAAAACTCTTATGACCGCAACCGTGCTCATATCTTGCTTGGAGATCTTTATGATTCATCTCATGGTGGCTTTAAGCAGTTTTGTGCCTCTTAATTCAGAAGGAGCAAGTCACATAAAGGAGCCTGTAAATACACCAAAGCAACCCAAGGACAAAGAGTGAAATGATGGGATGCCCAAGTTGTACCTTTCCTATCTAGGCACATCAAAAACAGAGCTTCTTCATGGGCCAGCGAGATGGTTCAGAGGGTAAAGCCATTGCTAAATAAGCCTGATGACTTGATTTAATCCTCAGAACTCAGGGAAAGGTAGAAGGAAAAACTAACTCCACAAAGTTGTTCTCCGACCTCCACATGCACACTGGGACATACACACACACACACACACACACACACACACACACACACACACACACACACACGGGCACACACACAAAGAAAGAGAGAGACAGGAAAGGGAGAAATAGATACTATTTAAAACAATAGAACTTCATATCAGAAAAATTGAAACTTAATCCAGTGTGTGTGTGTGTGTGTGTGTGTGTGTGTGTGTGTGTGTGTTTGTGTGTGTACACATATAGACTTAAAGGGAATAAGAGGAAGGCAGTGAACAGCCCTGTAAACAGAAGGTAGCCTAAGCACTGCCCTGAAAAGCACTGTGTTAAGCCATGAACATTAGATTTAATTGCCATTTCAAAGCCATGCTTTCTTGAGACAATCGTTCATTACCTCTTAGAAATGCTAGGTGACCCCACAACACATCTCCCTTTCATCATTTCTTCACATGGTAACCTATATTGATGAGGGCAACAAATATTTGCCCTTCTACATGCCCAGCACTCACAATGTTTCTCACAATGATGTCCCAAAGTGGCTCCCATCACTACTTTAGTATAAGGGATAATCTATAAAGAACGGAAACACATCGGGGTTAAGTAATGCTCCCACATACATACCACACTGAGTGAGCAAGAGAGCTTTCTAAGTAAAATAAACTTATTCTAGAGTCTGTGCTCCTAACCACACAAACATATCTCCTCTCAGATCACTAAGACTACAGGTCAACAAATGCTTCAACCACCTTAAAAAAATCAATACACAAAAGCAAGATCCTGTGAATGTTTAAACTGCAGGAAGCCAACTGGCGAGAGTGCAAGGGAGATCACACTGAAGCCGAAAACTAAGTGCAACAGAGAAAGAGGAGATACACACTTCCCAGGCCAGCTCTCTTAGCAAAGGGTTCTGAGCAAACAGATGAAAAACGTGAGCATCTCCAGTGCCCACTTTTCTCACAGGACACTGACTCCTGTCGTTGGAAGAGCCCATGCTTTGGGCTTCCTCTTTATTTTCTTCTGCTGTCTCCAACAGAAGTGCAAGCACCACCCTAAGCCCTCCCAAGCCATGAAGACTTTGTACGTGGACCCAGTAAGTGATACCTGATTTAAGTGAAAAATTTTGTAAATTCAAGTATCATTTCCTCCCGTGGTCCATGGGGGAGAAAGCTGTCTGCGGGGTTTCCAGTTTCCGGCACTGTGCAGATACTACAGTCCCACACATTTCCCCAAAGGAACAAAATTATGTCAGAAAAACTGTAACAGCCCATAGAGTTATCAAGAGCACTTGCTTTTGCAGATCACCTATTTCAGCTAGACATTTTAGTAAGAGACAAGAGACCATGCTTCCTCTGAATGTTCCAGCAACCATAAGGAGAGAAGCAGCACCGTTTAACATATGAGGAAAGAGATTTAGAGAAAACACACAAAAAGCACAAGTCTTCTCTAACTCGGGACTTGGGGCAACCTTTGAATCCAAATGGGATGTCAGCAGCAGACAAGTTACACACAGGAAGGGAAGGATAAAAAAGCACTCACACAGATGTGGAAGACTTTACAAAGCCACAGTGATGACAAATGGCTAAAAGTAAAATGTCTAAGACCAGACAACTAAAAGGTTTCTGCAGTAAAATAGATAAAATGATTTACTACAAGGATTTGTCAACACAAGTTTCTGTTGAGATGTAACACTAAGAAGACGCGATATAATGGTGTATGCGTGTGTGTGTGTGTGTGTGTGTGTGTCTGTCTGTCTGTCTGTCTGTGCGTATATTAAAACATAAGAGCTAATATTTTACATACATGCTAAGTATCTTATCTTTGGACTAGAAGTGCTTTTTAAACTTTAGGTATTTCAGGTTTTATAATATTTATATATATGTAATGAGAAACTCAGAAATGTAACCAATTCTAAATCCAAAATTAAGTTTCATACACGACCCATGTGACCTGAAGGCAGTTTTCCACAGTACATTTAGTGAAGCAGTGTCTGGGCTGGGACTTATCATGGGAGGATGTCATCCCATGAAATCATTCGTTGTGTCTTGTCACAAAGTTTTCTTTATTTTGGAATACGTACAATTTCAAATACCCTCAAATATACTCTAAACTGTCCTAGATTTATATACCTTCACTCAATTGAATGGGAAGTGGCCACCCAGAAGAGGGAGGGGACACCATCTCATATGCAGTGGACAGGACTTACCTGGTCACTGGAGGTGACAGGGAAACAGCAATGCTTAGGAATCAAGCGGAGAGGCTCGGCCATAGATAACAGTCACCCTGCCTAGGCAGTGCACACAAGGGATGCCAGTTTCTCTGAAAATAGTGGGTGTGGCTGTCTAGAGTATCAGAGAGTGAAGATGATGAGTGCTTTTCTTCCCCATCAAAAGGTCAACATAAGCCATACTGAGCCTCAAACGGTACCTGTGTAGCTAATACGTTAGCGAGGCCGCTAGCGAGAAGTGAAACAGGTAGCTATCAAGGACGGAGAAGAGTTACTTGGCCTCTTAAAGAATCCTAATGTGTGGCATGGATCGACATTTTAAAATTTATTAAAAGAAGGCAAAAGGGAATGAGGATCAAAATGTCTCTGCTGGGAGAAGCGTGATGTCATCAGCGGTTAAATGCCAGTTACTTCCTTGCACCTGAGAGACTTCCTCTTTTCAGCTAGAGTCTTGGGGCCCCATGTCCACAGATTAACAAGCGAAGGACAGGGAGCCAAGGTCAGGGAGCCAATCTGACCAGCCTGTGAGTGCTGCCCCTCCTCCTAGCCAGACTGGCCAAATGACTTCATGAAGCAGATTGAGAAGGCGTCAGCAGAAGATCTACCTTTCCTCTAAACCTATAGGGACCACCATTATCATCTGGGACACAAGAACCAGTGGGCGGCTCTATTAGAATATAAGGATAAGCCACGCTTCTCTCCCCCATTCTTAGTAGGAAGGTAAGAGATGCTCTATAAAGCGAAGAAGCAGAGCTAGGTTTTAAGGATACAGAAGACTTCAACAGGCAAGGAACAGACCTTTTCCAGGTGAAGGTATGAGACCGGAAGACACAGGATGCACGGTGTGTCTGGAAATGACGTATGGCCCAACCCTCATTAAAATGTGGGTGTGGCTGCTCTACTCTGTTTTGGGGGTAAAAAGGGAATCTACCAGGATAGGAGTTAGTGGGGTGATGACTAAATATAAAATACAGATTGGACCAAGTCAGATACAGTAAGAAGAGGTGTACCTCAAATTAGTATGTAGAAATGTACTCTCTAGCAGGCAGGTCCAACCTGTCACCTCCAGGCTGCATGCATCTCACGTCCAGTACTTGTTGGTGCCTCGTCATATGGTAATGTCCAAGGCTGGAGATTCCCCATGTCTCCTCATGTAAGCCAGCCAATTTTATTTGGTACCAGGTCTTCAATCCCAGACGATGGCATTACCTCACTGGACACAGCTCATGTCCTGTCCCCGGTCAATGCAATTCCTTAGATATGTAGCTCTGAACTTTAATGAAGTTCAAATAAATAAATAAATTCCGCTCTCACACCCTATCAGTTCTCCTTTCAGTTTACAAAATATAAAACAATTATGGACAGAATTCTCAACGCCCACTTTCCTCCAGGCATGTTCATGGGTGGCTGGCTTCTTCCTGCAATGCTTCTCTATGCTAATCCAATAAAAGTGAGCCAGGTTGGAGCCACTCACACCCCAAGCTCCTTGTCTTAATAAATATACATGTATCTTACTCAAGGATTTCTAGCTGTCTAGGCACATTCTGGTAGTTAGTGGGTTTCAGGAGAACAAGGCTACTGCTGCATACCACACAAGTATATATATTTTTTTAAGCTTTGTTTTATGCCGTAGGTCACCAGACTTCAGAAACATGTGAGCATATGCCACCTCACTGTGGCTTTCACAAATACACGTTACAGTAATGTGAAAGAGAAACAAATATGCAGAAGTGTCACTTACAAAATGCGCATCACGAGTAACATGGAAAAGAAAATGAAAACTACTGTGTCTCACGGTTTATATTCTTTTAATTCCATGCATTAAAAAAAAAACAAAAAACTGGTAACCAGCAGAGATCAAGAGTCAGGGACAGACTTGCCTGCTCTCACAGCTCAAGATCTAGGCAGGAGAAAGCAAGAAACAACAGTTGTGGTCCAGAGCTGTGGTAACACCCAAGGCCCCTGAAGTAGCTATATCAGAAGATAGTTAGGAAATGTTAGCTGGCCAGCTAGGTGGAAGCAGAAATAAGCAGCCTTTTCTTGCTGTTGCTGTGAACACAGAGTTACCCTGTATGTCGAAGTAAGAGACAGGGAAACTACTTCCAGACTGGATCCAAGATAAACTGAAGGCGGGCTTACTGGAGTCCTGGCATTATCTCAGTGTTATTTAAAGGATGAACTTTGCATCAATGCTCTTTTGTTTGTTTGCCCAGGATGAGATTAAGCCCTTAACTTTTAAGGTGATATACTGAGAATGATATAAGTCCCACTTAGGAATTGCTCATTTATGGAATTTCCCATTTAGTATTTAAAACCACCACTAAGGGGCGATCACTGTGCATGAACCACTTAAATCCAGATCATTAGTGGTCGTATACCCTCACAGTCTCGGGATACACAGGAGTCAAAAGGAAATGATGACCACGCATCTTTAGAAAGCACAAAAGTCTCTATAGGGAACATGTGCATGGTCTGTACACATGATGCAAAGTTATCCGGCCTAAAAAGAAATGTGATTCTGCTACATGCTTCAGCATGTTATGAACCAAACTCATAATATACTAAGTGAAATAAGGCAACCATGAGAGGGCTGAGTGATCCCACGTGTCTAAAGTACCTGCTGAAGTCAGATCCACGTGGATAGAAGCAGAGTGGCAGTTTCCAGAGACTGAGAGACCGTTTTGTAATTTTGACAGGGTTTCAGTTTTGCAAGATGAACAGATCGTTTCTGAGAATGATGGTGGTAGTGGTGACAATGAAGTAAAACAGATGTCACTGAACCATCCCTTAGAAGTGGTCAAGAGACTGAGTGGGGTGGCTTAAACCTGTAATCCCAGCACTGGAGAGGCTGAGGTAGAAGCATCAGGCACTCAGGCTCAGCTCTGAGAGACACTATTTAAAAACCCAGAGGCCAGGCGTGGGTCACACCTCTAACTTCATCCAGGAGGGCAAAGACACAAGGACAGCAAGCACCGAGCTGCTGAGCTCGCTGAGGAAGCCCAGGTGGGCCTGATAGCCCCAGAGCAAAACAGGTCAAGATGGAACATCTGTGTGCACTTTCACAATTAAAACAAACAAACAAATGCTGCCTAAAAGTATCTTTTTAAAATAACTGGCAGGCTGAGCAACAGGCAATGGGGATAGACTTGTGCAGTTTCCAAGAAGTTGCACAGGAAAATAGATTTTACAAGGTAGAGGGGAAGTGAAGGCAGCACACAGGAACCATTTTCTAATGCATCTGCAAAGGGTGTGAAAAGAACAGTTTGATGGTTGCTTAGGAGATACCAGGGAGTTTGAGGAACTTTTACTTTTGCCTCTGTAAGTCAGAGATGGGCAGGAGGGGGAAGGGGGAGTGAGGCGGGTCCAATGCTGGTTGGAAGCCTTCAAAGTCAGCCTGAGCACATTGGTTGAGAGATGGGGTGGTACTGTGTTAATCCAGAGAACAACTGGAGAGCAAAAAACCATGGCAACCATTTATTAAATACTCAGAAACGGGTCCTTCAGCAAACCAAGATGGAAATACGGCTGCCCAAACTCCAACTGGAGTTGCACTGATGGACTGGAGAAAGGTCAGAAGTTCCTTGCCTGTTGAAGTCTTCTCTATCCTTAGAACCCAGTTCTGCTTCTTCGCTATAGAGGGCAGGGCACCCGAGTCCCAGAAGGGGAGACTGGCATCCTTTTAACCACTCTCTGCTCATCTGTTGCTACACTGCCAGTACAGGGCAAGGATCCTGTGGACACCCACAAGTACAGCCCTCCCATGACAGGAAAAGCAAGCACCACAAGTGTGCTTTATTCTCGGAGAAATGTTCAGTTTTCCAGAAAAAAGGAAACAACAATAACAAAACAAATGAACAAACAAAAAACGTTAGTTAGTTAAAACCATGTGAATCAAAACTTTAAAATCTGTCCAAGCAGAGAAAACTGTAGCTATTATCACTACAGCTTCACACAAAAGGTCATGGCTAGGCTTGGGAACGACCCACCCTCCTGAGGGCTGGGTTCCTCTCCCTCTCCACACATCCTTTCATGCCATTTACCCTTAGGTACCCTTAGGTTGGGCCTTGACAATCTGTAACTCTTAGCAAATCTACATCAGCTCCAACTTATATAAGCACAACTTAGAGCCGGCCTCCAAAAGCTGCTGGAAATCTGAAGTGCTCGATGCTCAGGCATTTGGCGAGCCGTCAACATTTCAGAGGGTACTTCAAATGTTTTGGTTTGAGACCTAAAAGAGTATTTCCCGCTTGTCAACATGCACAGCCCAGGCAAAAAAGCCAAGTACATTTCCCTCAGCACCGGTCAGATGTTATACTCAGGCACTGAACCAATCTCACCTACAGGGGCTGTGGAGAGAGGAAGGATCGGTAAGTGGGAAAATTCCATCCAGTTCAGGGTATGGTAAAAGACTATCTGTAAGTCCCAAAGTAGGAGGGCTTTCTGCACTTTCTGCAATCTCCAAGAGTGTTCTTATGAGAGGAATGGAGCACTACTAGGTTTAGAGGTGAGACTAGACTTTTCCCACGATCAACAAGGTAGTGGAGCGTGATTTCCTTCCGGGGCTCGTGCACTAGGAATTGAGAATTTCCCTTTTAAGCAGGCTGTGCAGCTAATGCAGGACGGCAGCGTGGGTTAGCAGAGATGGGGTTAAACGGAGTTATCTGATACTGTAAAGTGGACAAGTGCAGCTGGGTTATGACGCAATCCTCAGAGCAAAGGCAGTCCAATAACTAAAATGCTCAGGAAAGAAAACAAATGCAGAGCATGAAGGCCACAACCCCACCGGGGCTGACGCCAGACGTGAAGGACTTCATGTGAGGAAGTCCTCGTAGTCTTCTCCGAAACACTAATGCCTAGGCTACTGAGGTGGGCGTACTGGTAAGTCACATTTTAATTTCAAAAGAAAGAAACAGGAATTAAATTAGCTTGATAGTGCTGTGTCTTCGGGCTTAAATTTTCATTTCCTTGATTCTTAAGTTCCGATTTCTTCCTCTAAGACTTGGCAAACATGAAGAGTGGTTTTGGTTTCATGAGTGTTGAGGATGAAGGTTATGCTTTTAAAGTTCAATCTATAGTTTACTTTTCCATAAACTGTAAAGTAACTTAGATGCAGCCTGACTAATATTTTTTCTAACATAAAATATGCTTACAGTAAACTTTAGTTTATTTATTCAGCTACCTAAAGATGGATAGTTTTTTAAAAAGCCCCATTTGATGGGAAAATTGTAAACTTGCAACTGTATGGAGAGATGTCGAGACTCGACCACAGCATGCCCTCATGCTGAAGAAAGTTTAAACGTAGTAAATTCAGCATTTACTCTCTCCTGACAACTTTAGAATATTAGCTAGCCACAAGAAATTATCATGGGGGGTATAAAAATACCTGTAATTTGATCATTCTTTCCAATAACAAAGGGGAGACCTTTCTCTTCCTTTAGCTCCTATCATGTGGACAAGAGCAAAGGGACACCTTGACATTGTGCATGATTTTATATGACAGGGAGGATTTCTAGTCAACAGTCCCATGCTCTGAGCTCGTCAGTCTTTGCCCTCCAACTTTAAGACTTCACACATATGATATTAGATCACCGGATGTTCCAAACAGCCAGGTGACACTGGGAAACCCTCTTTATGTCTCTGTCTTACCAATCTGAAAAGGAGGTTAGCAAGTTTCAGGGACAAGGTGATTTGTCTAATTAAAGGGCAGAGGAGCCAACCAACTGGTTACAAATCTACTTCCTTGCCTCTAGCATACAATGATTCTGTCTAATAAAAATTGTAATTTATGCATAAGTAGAAGAGAAATGCAAGACTGTGCAGAACTGGTTAGCCCTTTATAGCTGGATGTTTACATAACAAGGGCAGTAATCGCATTATATAAAATAGTCAATATTATTGGAGTAATAGAAAAGGGGAAGCAAGCTTTGAAGATAAACAGCTAAATCTTGATATACCGAGATGCTGAATAACATTATTTGTTTGGGTTTTTAACTTTTTAACCGGCTTCACCACTGTCCTAGCACCTATTAAAAACAATATCTACAATAAAAAAAAAAAAAAAAAACAACTAAGGTTTATGTATCTGGCCCATAGCAGCTGTTCAATAAAAATTTAATTCCTTTCCCATCCTCTGCACTAATAAGTCAGTGAGAGGTAGTACTGCCAAGGGCAAAATCAACACAAAATCATTCAAGCTGTAATCCAAAACTGAGAGAGTTACAAAGTCATTTGTGAAACTAAGGAGAAAGGAAACCTTTTGTACCAACTTCTGTTAACTGCTACAGATAACCAAACAGTGTATCAAAGACCAGGTAGCAAACAGCTCCCCACCAGACCCACCAAGTACAGCCTGCCCTGTGTAACCTGCATTGCACGCAATCCAGTCACTCCTTACCATCCTGTTAGGTGTGTGTGTGTGTGTGTGTGTGTGTGTGTACACATGTGGTTTAATTACTTCATCAGTCTAATGTTCCTTTTTAGTATTTCTGTTGCTCAGTATACACTGATTAGAAGCTAAAGTTAAGACTAACAAACTAAACAGAATCTTAAATTCTTTTATTAGAAAATACAGTTAAATATACTTTAGCCAGTGTGTTCAAACTTTTTTCCTTAGGATCACTTTTTGCTCTTAAAGATTGTGGCAGACTCTTAAAGAGCTTCTGTTCATATACCTCTCCGCGCTACTATTTGGTAAACTAAAGTTGTGAAAAGCTCGAAGATATTAATTTTAATGCAATTTAAAAGAGCTTGAAATATTAACCTAAATAGCATGAGTTCAAAAGGAGTTTATATAGGTAAGAGGCATTCTGCTGTGTTTTTGCACACCTGTTTAATAATGGTCCATAAAAGGCAGGCAGTTCTTAGAGCCATGGACCAATATACGCTGTTACAGAATGATGTCTTGGCTAAAGAATGGCAAAGATCTAATCCCATGCAGATAAGCAGATGAGAGTAGCATGCCATGGTGCATCAAGCTGCATTAAGACTAGGCACCCCCTCTCCTACTGAGGCTAGACAGTGCAGCCCAGTGGTGCCTACAGGAAAGTTGGGAAGGGAAGAGGACCCAGCTCCCTGTCATACAGAGACCACAGCCACATTAGGTGGAGCTTGGGGAATTCTGCAGAAGAAGGGAAGGAAGTATTGTAGGAGCCAGCTGGGTCAAGGACATCACAGCCTCAACTAAGCTGGGCTCACAGAGCCTGAACTGACAACCAGGAGTGGTTTCTTACAGGTCAGCTATACGGTGTTGAAGTTCCACCTACAATTTACGTTCTGTTACACGGAATGCCTTCTGCCTTAATATTTAAATAGATCTCTTACTCATATTTAATAGGCTAATTATTTGGAGAATATACATTCACATAGAACTTTCTAAGCCTAAATGTTCATTTTACCACGTTAGAAGCAGGGATCACGGTGTTACTGGTATCCTGTCTCAGTATCAGGAAGTGTCAACTCGTGACGTTAAATCATAGTTTTCTATAATTCTGTTCTCTGAAAGAAACTAACTAAAGGAACTGGTAAAGCACACAGCCCGAATGAATAAATTATAGCCACAGTTACACACCGGATCATATGTAGGAATAGAGATGTGACTCCTTACGTCAACACTCAGAAGAAATTCAAAGTGCTATTATTAAATTTGAAACTTAGTGAGCATTTAGATTTCAACTTAGTCTTCCCAGTAAAGTTTATGTAAACATTTAAAAAAAAAAAAAAAAGAGCCTCAAACACTGAAATCTCAAGCATTTCTGGTCCCAAGGATTTGGGGCAAGAAGGATTCAAACTGAACATATAAAATAAGATCTTACCTATTTACCCATATGCATGTGTCAAAATGATACAACAATCACAAAAGATTACAGCATGGTGACACTCTGAATCACAGCACTGGCTTTTTGTGTTGTTATGATTGAAAGAGATAAACATTAATAACAAAGTAAATTTTTGGGGATGAGAATGTATACTAAATCATGAGCCACAATTATTCCAATCTTGTGACCAAAGATGTCTACATAATTTGTCTTGCTTACAATGTGACAATTTACAAAAGAAAACATTTTAAAACTCTGCAGATTTTGACTGCCCTCATCGTTTGAGAGTTAAGTGCTTAACTTGCCCAGAGCTGTGCGCACAAATTCATCCAAAAGTCAGTGAACCCTGAGCTGCTGTCAACGCAATTCTGAGCCTTCCTAAAGCAGAGGGCAGCAGTTAACCCTGCACTCAGGGGGCTCGTCCTTAGGACGATGGTATACATACAGAATCCGGAGAGGTTGGAAGTATTATTTAATTTTAAGGATGTGTTTATCTTATGTGTATAAATGTTTTGCTTGCATGCATGTTTGTGTGCCTTCCCATCCTGGAATGGGAACTTATTAATGGCTGTGAGCTACCATGTGGGTGCTGGGAATAAAGCCCAGGTATCTGCAAGAGCTATAAACCATTCTTCAGCCTAGTTACTTTAAATAATTATGAGAGAGAACCAATGGGAGGAGAAGCCCTTGGTCCTGCCAAGGCTGGACCCCCCCAGGGAATGTCAGGGCAGGGAGGTGGTAAGGGGTGGGTGGATGGGTGGGGAAACACCCTCATACAAGAACATACAAGAAGGGGGATGAGGGATGGGATGGGAGTTTATGGACAGGAAACTGGGAAAAGGGGATAACCTTTGAAATGTAAATAAAAAAAATCCAAGAAAAAAAAAAGAAATACCCGCCCCCCGTGAGGTGCCAGAGGGCACAAGTAGGGGTGCGCCTGGTGCAGCCTTCACAGAGAAACAGCTCCTGAGAAGGTGCCATTAGGCCTGAGATCAGCAGGTCTGAGGCAAAAGTAAAACAGAGACACAATCCCAGGCAGACTTCGGGGCTCCAATTGCCTTTGCCCCAGTGAATGAATTTCTGCTCTTTTAGAGTTCATTCTTGCTAGACTGACAGTATGGAGGCCCAGTCAGCCAGTTATTTCTGTTACTCCCTGTAGTATCTGACAAAGTCAGGTGGTCACTCTTTCAAGGCCCTACCCGTGGCCCATCAATTCACGGAGACCCAAAACCTTCGAGACTGTGAGGCGGACTGAAACCATTCATGTGCTCCGTCCAGCCTGGCACAAAAGGACAGAGCCTTCAGAAGGTAGCCAGAAGATTAAACTCTTGTCCTTCAATTTTAATTTCAACAGGACCAAAACCAGCTAAGTAGCTAATTTAAAACAAAACAAAACAAAACAAACAAAAAAAAACAAAAAACAAAAAACAAAAAAAACCCAACCCACCTATTGGTTTACCCAAGGCATGAGTATCTACTCCCTTGCTGTTCCCACTCCCACCCCATACCGCACCATGCCACAGGTCAGCTTTGTTGGTGGCTTTTCAGATCTATACACAAAGCTCCCTCACTTGGGCCTGTGGAGCCTGACCATACTGACACAGGGCAGGGTAGGGGCTTCCTCCAGCCATCAAGAGGACAGTGGGCATTGCTCAAGCTGAAGAATTTAGCACAGTAAGTGATAAGCCATTTGCCACCAAGTGAGTCTACACAGGGTGGATGCAGCAGGGACCCTCGAGGGGAGAAGAGCACAGCTACCTGACACATGGCGGATGGGGATGTGCTCGGCACACCATGTTTCTCTTAACCTGTCTGCCTCCTGCGGAAAACTGAGAAGTTCTAGATCAATCAGCTCTCGTGCTACAGCTAGGAATCATTTGCAGGGTTGCCATACAGAACAAACTAGGGAAAAGGATTATTTTTGGCTGAACGCAATAACTAGTTAAGGCCAATTTTAAACCAATTTTAAACATCAACAACCTTAACTGCACTCTGTGCTCCAGGACACACAGTAGGTATGCACCTTGAATCATCTGGTCAAGCTTTCTGGATTATTTTTTTTCCGACAAAATGAGGATTGCATCCATCTTCCAAAACATCCCAAGGACTTGAAGGTTCACAGCTGCAATCCATCCTATTCTCCAAACCACTTTTCACGTACTCCCTTGTCTATTATCCAAGCTACTTCTGTGCTTTTGCTATTACTGACAGTACTTCAATGTTTCAATATTTCCTGATACACACCAGCAAACATGTTGCTGACTCCCCTAGAAGTTGAAATATTCCACCATAGAAATATTCCACCATAGGATAGGTAAATGCTTATTCTTTCCAAATAGTTCCAATTCACTGTCCAAGGTGATTTACTTGGGAAACGTAATCCTGAGTATTATTTTTAAGTCTTAAAACCTTACCTTTAAAAGTCCTGAGCAATTTTTACAATGTACATACAAGTTGAAATCACTTGTTTTAGAAAGGGAGAGGATGAGAAACACACAATTCTGGACAAGGCCGCCTCTGAGTGGAAGATGGAAGGCTGAGGGAGCAGGGACGGGATGCAGGAGGGCTGGGGGAGCAGGGACGGGATGCAGGAGGGCTGGGGGAGCAGGGACGGGATGCAGGAGGGCTGGGGGAGCAGGGACAGGATGCAGGAGGGCTGGGGGCAGGGAAAGGATGCAGGAGGGCTGGGGAGCAGGGACGGGATGCAGGGGCTGGGGGGAGCAGGGAGGGATGCAGGAGGCAGGGAAAGGATGCAGGAGGGCTGGGGGGCAGGGACGGGATGGGAGGGCTGAGGGAGCAGGGGAAAGGATGCAGGAGGGCTGGGGGAGCAGGGACGGGATGCAGGAGGGCTGGGGAGCAGGGAAGGATGCAGGAGGGCTGGGGAGCAGGGACAGGATGCAGGAGGCTGAGGGAGCAGGGACGGGATGGGAGGGCTGGGGGGCAGGGGAAGGGATGCAGGAGGGCTGGGGGGACCAGGGACGGGATGCAGGAGGGGCTGAGGGGGCAGGGACGGGATGCAGGAGGGCTGGAGGGAGCAGGGACGGGATGCAGGAGGGCTGGGGGAGCAGGGACGGGATGCAGGAGGGCTGGCGGGGCTCACATGCTGAGTGCTCTTCCTAGGTTCTTCCTGTTGAACTTTAGTTCATATTACAGAAGTTAAATGAGGATTCCACTGAGCAGAAAAGCCATTCTGTAAGCAAACTGCACTGTATGTGCATAAAATAAAGTTTTTTAAAGAACAGCGGCTACAGCTAGACACTGTAGTGCACGTGAAGGACAGGCCAAGACAGGGCAGTAACTGGAAGCATCAGGGCCAGATGAGCTCCACTGCAGTGGACACTTGGGTGAGATCTGCGGCCCCTGACCTTCCAGGACACAGAGTAACCCAGACTTACAGATAAACAGAAGGGGATGCAGGGGGCAGGCAGGGATGCCACCACAGACCAGGACCACTACAACTCTGAGCTCCAAGAGGGCCTGGACTAGATCAGTCAGCGCCTTCCTTCACCATAGTCTCAACACCAAGTATGCTGCCAGATAATTGGTATCAATTGGATCACATTTGCAAGGAAATCTGCCTTATAATTGATGGCATTAAAAATTTTCAAACAATGCAGTCACGGCATTTCAGGTGGTGAAGAACGTATGGTAGAGCTGTGGGCCAAGGTGTACCTGCCATGTATTCTGCAACCTCTGGTGACCCCAGACAGAGGCTGGGGCCTTGTACCTCCTGGACCAACTCTGCTCTTGGTGTACGGTTCACAGCAGGAAGTAGCCTTGGAACTAAAGGAATTGGTGAATTTTCTCAGAAGCTTTTGGAGATGCTGTTTACTGTTTACTTCCTGAAGGAGGCACAAAACTGAAAATGCTAGGTGGCCATGGTTGATTGGAAAGTGTGACACTGCCAGTGAGCTCTGTCCTCGTTCTAGAGAGGTACCTGAGTCACCTGAAGAAAAGGCAGAGGTCAGTCAATCTTGTCACGAAGCTGGTCGTCTGATTAAGATGACCCTTCAGAGCTGAACCAACTAAACAGGGAAGGAGTGTGTGAGAAACATAAAACCTCATCGAGGGACACACACTCAAGGGAACGCAGAGTGACTTCATCCAACATGGTGACTGAAGTTAGTGGCACATAAGAGACTTGCAATAACCTTTAGCAATGCAGATAGAAAAGATACTCCTCTCAGCACTATCACGGAGGGAAGACTCCTCAGCAGCCTAATGACTGCAGGTATACACTGTATTTACCTTTTTTCTCCTATAGTAACTTAGGCTAAATAGTTAAAGTAGGCACTAAGCCCCAGTAGTCAGAGTTTGTGAAATTATCAAGGATAAAAAGTGGCTATAAAGATTCCATATTTGGGGCTGGATGGTGGCTCAGTGGTTAAGACTACGGGCTGCTCTTCCGGAGAGGGCTGAGACTCCATGGCCATCACCCACATGACTGCTTCCCAACGTCAGCTCCTAGCATCCTGACACCCGCTTCTGGCCTCCACAGGCACCAGACACACACATGCTGTTCAGATGGGTGAGGTAAAACGCTCATAAACATACATTTTTAATTTTTTTAAAGAGAGAATTCTATTATTTCAGACTGGGAACCTGGTTCATCAGGTAAAGGAACTTACTACCCAGCCTGAAACCTGAGTTCTGTCTCCAGGAGGAAACAAAATGGCGGTGACTTCAGCATGCTGTCCTCTGACCTCCTTGGGAACATAGTAACACAAGAGTCAGCATGTGGGTGCGCACACACACACACACACACACACACACACACACACACACACACACACACCTTTTTAGATCTATAGGTTTTCTACTCTGAATTATGGAGTTTGAAAGATTCATATCTTGAGGAAAAGTAGCACATAGGCAAAGAGGGATATTGAAAACATAAAAGAGCATTACGAGAAAAATTAGAAGGCAGTAAGTACAGGCATCCCTTACTACAAACATACCCCATACATACATACATACATACATACACACACATATATGCAAATATGTATACATACACACATGCAGGTCTATACTTATATACATATACACCTGCCAAAAAAAGGGTCCAAGGAAATCATAAGCATGAAACATATGTTTCAGCTATAGCTACCAACAGAAAGGAGGGCTTATTATTATCAGTATTTTCTCATGCACACATACACACACACACACACACGTATGCACGCAAACACGTTATCAGTCAGCAGTGAAACAGCAGCTGATAGCTGTTACGAAGCATAGCAAGATAAGGACTGTTTTCTAAGATACTTAAATGATCCTATGAAAATCTACTGTAAAGATGGATTGTACAAAAATAATCCCAAAATGGAATGCTGGGAAAAGATACCAAGTGCAACAGAGAATCCCAGTCTGCTGGTCAAGGGCTAGGAAAAGGTCAGTCTTAGATAATCTGAGTGCACCCTGAGCACCACATTCGTGTACCCCCACACTTCAATTCTACAAATACAATTCTGGGGATGGTTGCTCTCTAATCCCAGGACATACTTAGTCAAGCTTTCATCTACGTACTGCTGAATTCACAAGCTAGTGTCGCAGTACAACCCATCAGAATCAGAAGCCACCATTCCCCACCCCACCCCCAACAAGGCTCCATACTCAGAGCAAGGAGAGAGCACACACACTCCAGGGTCAAGCATCTAGGGAACTGTGTCTGGGCAGTATTTCCATTCCCACTGTCACTCCTGGGCTTTTATAGTCCTTCCCTTTGGCTATCTAATCCTGAATCTTAAACAAGCGTGCAGACAAGGGTTGCTATGTATCTGGAGTAAAAGCTATTGCTTTCTCAGAAAGAGAAATCTGTTTTCTGCGCATAGAACCAAAAGATACACACTAATGACCCAAGGCCCACAATGGAAGGTCTCAGTGCAACTCCATGAGAAAGCAAACACCAGCTCTCCAGTGCCAAAGGAGGTCAGGGATTCATTTCCTCGAATAGCTCTAGAGAATAGGGCCCTGATTCAAAAACAACACTTCTGGGAGGGGGAAAAACAAAATAAGAACCCAGGATGCTTGGCCTACATACAAGTTCTAGAGAGAGTAAGCAGATGTAACAGCTCTGAAGGCAAGACTAACAGCTCCGTGCCAGCCTCGTCAAAGAGGAGGGTAGCCACTGGCTGTTGAATATGAGCACAGAGTTCTGTATTTTGCCCTTAGTCCTGAGGGCTACCTTCCAGTAACAAGAATGGACGAACCATCACCTCCCAGCACACACACCCCTCGAGGGGGGAGGGGAAATGCTGGGCTACACACCTAGGTAAGCTCAGACCACTGTAAGCACGGCCTCCGAAGCTTCCTGCAAGTCCTGTATCTCAGTGCAAAAGAATGTGATTCCTAAATAAATATGGAGAAGCAAGGGGATCTGAGAGGCTGAGAGACAGAGCATTCCAGACGCACTGATTACTCTGTCCTTAGCTCACTCACACGCAGTGCTGGTGATGTTCCCACTGACTCACACACCGCCAGTGCCAGGTGTCTGATGCTTACAGCAACAGGAACCCTATGAGGTAGCTCTCAAGTTAAGAGATGCAGAAGCTGATGGACAGAGAGGTGCTTGGCACTTACGGCAATATCAAGACTATTAAGATCGTGAGACACACTTCCAACCAACCAACTGCATCTTACTTCAATGCTTTCTTTCAATCATTTTATTGGCTGGCCTGTTTGTTATCCCCATGGAGCAGTAAATGATGTGATCATCTTTAGTGACAATTTTATTCTCTCTCTCTCTCTCTCTCTCTCTCTTTCTCACACACACACACACACACACACACACACACACACACACACACACACAGAGGCAGGCAGGCTTGGCACCAAAAAGACAGCTAAATTATCTTCGGGTATCAGAGGGACACCATATTCATCTACCATTAAGCAGCTATTCTAGCAAGTAGAGCCATGTCTGGAGACAACCACAGAATACTACTGCCACCTAGTGGACAGAGGCCAGAGCTACTGCTGTACATGTAACTGCATAACACAGACACCAACAGAGCTGGACTCCCTAAAATGTTGAGTCCATAGCTAAGAAACACTGGACTGGTCCAAAAGTAGCAGGTTAGACTTTACCACAGCACCACCAAGGCTGTCCAGATATGATTTGGGATGGCCATTTTCTAGCCTCCAGGGCAGCGCCTCTCAACATTTCTAATGTTGCAACCCTTTAATATAGCTCCTCGTGTTGTGGTGACCTCCCAACCATAAAACGGTTTCATTTCTACTTCATAAATTTAATACTGCTACTGTTGTGAATCAGGATGTAAATATGACATGCAAGATACCTGATACACAACCCCAAGAGGCTGAGAACCACTGGTCTAGCGCTTCATGTTCGGAGGACAAGCAGGACCATGTTCTGGAGGGCACGAGTGCCTGCATCAGCACACCTTGCCCTCCTCCACTAGACTCATCCATGATTTGCAGGCACAGTCACAAGATGCTGAACACAAAGTTCTCAGATAGGTCGGATGTGGCAGTCCATCGTGTTCTTGAAAGTTCCACTAACTGGGTTTGGGGAAGTGGCCTGAACTAGGTTTGGTCACTATCAGTTTATTGTCTGTATTCATGAACCTCCTATCCCCATCTCACGGTTACTCTTCCTGAATTCTGTAGTCTGTACTGCAGTGCAGTCAAGGCAGACCTAAGTTTAAGCTTAGTGGAGGAGTTCTAAAGGTGTGCGATTCGGCCTCAGAGCACACAAGAATTTCTCAAGTGAGAGCTAAGTAACACGGTTGCGCATAGCAAGAGACCAGACGCTTGTCAAATTACAAGTTGTATCGGTGAATTCGGGACACTGCCTAGAGGGACACAGTGGCCAAGAACTAGAGAAGCCAAGTTAAGCTATCCGGGACCCACATCTACCAATGCAGAAAACCAAAGAAAGGGCAGAAGCAGCAGCCACGGCCTGCTAGGACATTCCCAATGTATGCAGCAGGCTGAGTCTCTCCTGCGGCTAAGTCTCAGACATCAGCACGCAAGATTAGAGCTGAATCAAAATCAAAGTTAAAAGGACATCACTTATAGACATTTTTAAAGACTGGCATAGAAAATGGAGGCTTTCTATATACCAGTTACCCTCCGAAAGAAAGGCCAACTCCTAAATGGATTCCAGGAAAGCTGAAGGACCCACTGAACTTGAGCACACATGGACACATGGACACACACACACACACGCACGCACGCACGCACGCACGCACGCACGCACTCACAGGTGCCCTCTATATTGTCTCTGAACTAAGGCTCTGACCTGGAGCGTAACAGACTTAAGTTTAAATACCATTTGGACATTCATAAGCTATCCTATCTACCTTGGTGATTCAACCACTGCAAACACTGGCTCTTCCTCATCTGTAAGGTGGTGGCGAATAGTGACTCCTGGGGCAAGGCTTTACCCATGTTTAGGTAACCAGTGTCCCCACCATCCTATCACCTTTTGTGTCTTCATATCTGTTCCTAAGTCAGTGTCTGTCACAATGCCCTTTCCTCATGGTGTCAAGCCACTTCACATGCCAGTCTTCACTATCACGTGCTCAGGAAGGCTGCCCATCATCCTCTTTCCTGAGGCTACACAGGTCCTTCCTCCTTCATTGAGGCCCCTAACACCCTAGAGTGCCACTGTATTCAGCCACCCAGCTTGGAAGCTCCCTTAGAGTTCTCTGAGACTAATGGTCTCCACAGGGCCCAGCAAAAGTGGATGGTGTTGGAATCTTCACAAAGTAAGGACTGAATGTATACAAGAGCTGAGAGCCACTACTGAATACGGGAACACAGCCTTGCAGTGACAAATAACATCAAACAATGCGGAGATCGGAAAATAAGCCAGCTGAGGCAAGGACAAAGAACTTAGAATTTAGACCCTCTATGGCTTCTGAGACATGTGCTACCAAACCCTGAACACCCTCATCTCTTAAGGAAAAAGTAAAGGGATTCCTTCTCCTGGGAAAAGGTGAAAGCGAGCTTCCTGGTGGCTGAGCTAGCGAAGGCATAAGGAGGCCGTGGTGAGTGTAGAATGAAGCTAAAACAGCTATCCTAAGATCCCCACACGCAGCCAAGTAGGAGACTTTCTGGGAATCAGGGGAATGTGACAAAGCAAAGTCTCTTCCCCGAAATCACGTGTCACGCTCCAATGGCTGTCTGTGCCTTAGCAGCAAAGACTACTCTTCAGGGGTCCCAATGTGGGCAACATAAGTCAGAGCAGAGGTCAACGTGTGCATTCCAAAGTACCCAGAAAGGCTAGAAAACTGAGGGCAGATGTGGGAGGTCTATAATATAACCAACTAAAACAAAATATTTTAAAGCAATATTATGAAGTATCTGAAAACATAAAAGTCCCTGGAAACCACATAGAATAAAGATACCAAGGCTGGGGGTGGGGGGTACGCTAATTAAAGAGAATACAAAAGCAAGTAAGGACATGTTCTTTGGAGAATTTAGAACTGTTCCCGCCTCTACTACTGTGAGCCTCTTCATTATTTTCTATTAAAGTAAGAGTCAAAGGACTTGAGACATGGCTCCATTGTTAAGAACAGTTGCTGGTTTTGCAGAGGACTAGAGCTCAGTTCCAAGCATCTGCATCAGGCCGCTCGAAAACACGTGTACCTCCAGTGCTAAGAAGCACACATCCTCTTCTGGCCTCCACAAGCACACACATGCACACTTACACAGACCGATAAGTACAGCACTAAACCTTTTAAAATTAATCAGGTGAAAAACAGATATTCTCAAAGGTAATCTTTGATGAAAACATTTCCATGTCTGGACTAGAGAAAGGCAGGAGGAAGTATCAGGTTTGTTTCTGTGTCAAGACCCAACAAAGACCAGGAAGAGAAAGAAGGCTTATCACAGGAGGATGGGGATATGGTAGGATTTGAAAGCAACCCATCACCTTTGGGCTACGTCTGTAAAATACATATGAGATGTAAACTAATTTTATCAGCTAGGAAGAGGGTTCAGTTTGTAAAGTGCCTGCTAAGTCAGGGGGAAAAAAAGCTATGTTCAATCCCAGAATCCAGGTAAGAAAGTAACGGTGGATACCAATGATCCCAGCGCTAAGAAGTGAAGGAAAGTGGATCTCAGAGGCTCAGGGGACATTCAATCTACTCTTCTTCTTAGCAAGCTCCAGGTTAACAGGAGACACTGTCTCAAAAGACCCAAAACGTGTGTATCTCCTGAGGAACATGGTAGCCCCCAAATCTTTTCTATGGCTTACATGCAAACACATGTGCACATACATACAGATATACCAAAACTCAAATATTTCTGGTGCTTTAGAAAAGGGGCATTTAACCTGTTATACTTGATTTGGGATTTTAATACATATAAGAAAATGTTCTATTCCATTAGCCCTGCCCAAAGTGCTGAATCCCAAGTACACCACTCTAAACCAGCACTGCTACATGCTGTCATGGATCATGCAAAACCTTCCTACATAAAGACCCATTCTCTCCACTCAGATTACCTCAAGACCTTTCAGGAATGCTCTGGTAAATAGGGTGAGCACTATCCCTTGTTCCCCAGCGGGCTTTGTATCTACACAGTAAGAGATGACAAGGTTGGATGATGATGATGAAGTATTGATACATAAACTAGGCTTTTAGATGACCCACATAGTAATATTGCCCTGATTGTAGCCCTTGCATAGAAAATATGTATCCTTCACAATTTATTGAATATTCCTGTATGTTTTAACAAATAAATAAGCGTGCTACCGGGAGATTCCTACACCACTCATCATGTTGGAATCCGGGGTCAGGGAACCCACGTTCTCAATAGAGCAGGACCCATGGGAGATAAGCAGGTTACAGCTTGAGAAGCAAGTGAGAGGTTAGATGGAGTAAAATGAAATTCGACTACTCTTTTTGCTAAACTTAACCTGTTCCTATAAGATAACACACAAAACCCACACAGCAGTCTCCCCAAATGAACGGGTAAAACTGGGGGCAGCTCTGTTCCCCTGTGGCAGTCCCTGGGAACAAATGTCACAGACTTGGAGTGAAAGGAAGATGGTGTGACCACATTTCCTAGGTAAGAGTCAAGAATGAAGCTATATGTTCTACAAAAAATGGCAACAGAGGAAACACTTGAGAAGTAACATTTTCTCTGGCTGATGTGTCTGTTTCTTCTATCCTGTCTTCAGCATCTGGAATTCTCTCTTCTGCACCCTGGGTTCTGTGGATGAAACTCGCCTCTGAGAATCCTGAACATGGAGAAATAGAGATAAATACCCCAGAAGAGGGGGATTAAGTGTTCACAACCTTGGTGGGTTTCGCCTCCTGTCTGTCCCTCCACTTTAAGAGATGCTGGTCACCTGAAGGCCATAATCTGCGCTCTAAGTAACCAGCCTGCCTTTCTACCCAGATCTTTGTCTCCAGAAGTGAGAACATGGACAACACAACAACCACAGAGCCCCCAAAGCAGCCCTGCTCCCGGAACACCCTGATCACACAGCAGATCATCCCCATGTTGTACTGTGTGGTCTTCATCACGGGGGTCCTCCTCAATGGAATATCGGGATGGATATTCTTTTACGTGCCCAGCTCTAAGAGTTTTATCATCTATCTCAAGAACATAGTTGTGGCTGACTTTCTCATGAGCCTCACTTTCCCTTTCAAAGTCCTCAGTGACTCAGGCCTCGGTCCCTGGCAGCTGAATGTGTTCGTATGCAGGGTGTCTGCCGTGATCTTCTACGTCAACATGTACGTCAGCATCGCGTTCTTCGGGCTCATCAGCTTTGACAGGTACTATAAAATCGTGAAGCCACTTCTGGTGTCTATCGTCCAGTCAGTGAACTACAGCAAAGTGCTGTCCGTGCTTGTGTGGGTGCTCATGCTTCTCCTCGCTGTTCCCAACATCATTCTGACAAACCAGAGTGTCAAGGATGTCACGAACATACAGTGCATGGAACTCAAAAACGAGCTGGGGCGGAAGTGGCACAAGGCGTCTAACTACATCTTCGTGAGCATTTTCTGGATCGTGTTCCTTCTGCTGACCGTCTTCTACATGGCCATAACGAGGAAGATCTTCAAGTCTCACCTCAAGTCCAGAAAGAATTCCATCTCCGTCAAAAGGAAGTCCAGCCGCAATATATTCAGCATTGTGCTCGTATTTGTCGTCTGTTTCGTACCTTACCACGTTGCCAGGATCCCCTACACCAAGAGCCAGACGGAAGGACACTACAGCTGCCAGGCCAAGGAGACCCTGCTCTATACGAAAGAATTCACCCTGCTGCTCTCGGCTGCCAATGTGTGTCTGGACCCCATTATCTATTTCTTCTTATGCCAGCCGTTTAGAGAAGTCTTGAATAAGAAGTTAAGAATGTCACTAACAGTCCAGAATGACCTAGAGACTTCCAAAACCAGAAGGGGAAATACGATTCAGGAAAGCACAGATACTTTGTAAATTCCCACCCCCTTCCGAGTATTATGGACCTTGTTACACGGTAATTAAGATGTATGAAGTGAAAAGCAGGCCTGCGGCGGTAAATACCTTAGCTAGCTATATTGTCCAATAACATGTATAAAAGTCCAGAAAAGTATAATAAAAATGAAAGGTAAGTTCCCATGTAAAGTGAAAGTCTACAGCACGTCACATCTTTTTAGAAATCGAATGGAGAAGTGGCATGTGGGTGCCAGTCTTCGAGTTACCAAAACTAAACTCTCTCTTCTATGAACGGGCTTCTTAGAAGACACCCACCCTTTCAGAAGTTCCTCCCGAGTAGCCTTCTAAGTAATGCTCACCTCTGTTTCGTGCTTTGTACTGTGTATGTGCCAATAAACAAGTTGTCTTTAAAACCATCAGGAATTTTGTCTTATTAATATCGAAGGGTGAAGAGCACCCCCAGAGTTTCCGCACACCCGCGTGTGGGTCAGTACAGTATGCTTAGTCACACACCGCAGGGCAAGAAAGGTGGTTACACAGAAAGCAGAAGCATCCGACCTGTCTCTGACTTTCCCGGCTGAGTAGTCGTATGCCGTAAGCCCTGTGCACACTTTAGCCCATGTGCAGACCATACTGGAAGAGATCGGACGGAAGATCTTGGTGACTAAACACCCTGGATGTGTTTGGCTAAATGGGCATGGGGGATGGGTGGCTGGGGTGGGGAGGCCATGTCTGTTATCTTTCACAGATCCCACAGCCAGAGTACATTTCCTCACCCCAGGCTACTGAAGCAAAGGTAGGAGGGGAAGAAAGGGAGACCAAGTAAGGCTTGGGTCATGTGAGCTGTCTTCAACCCCTCTAACCTCTTTTCTGCACAATACAAATGAAACTTGTCCTTGAGAAAGTCACTCTCCCCTCAGGCCTTTGTAACCACTATGCCCAAGCAGAAAACTAACAGGAAAGCTAGGAGGTTTAGGAAACGACACGTCAGGCAGATAAGGAGGTTGGGAACCACAGCTGAGCAACAGTGGTGCACGGCAGAACTATTATTAGAGGCAGGAACAACCAGAAATGACAGGACTGAGTGCTGGTGGTAGGATTAACCCAATGCTCTGCAGAGAACCCTAGTGTAGCTATTTGTGCTTCTTCTGTAGATGCGGTCACAACACAAGAGTGACCACAGAGGCTCACACGCAGAGAAGGCAACATCAACAGTGATGGGAAGACAGAAGTATGAAAGAGGACATCTATCTGAGAACCTGTACCTCACCAAAAAGCAAGCCTCTGAGCCTAGCCAACTACCTCCCTGTTTTTACAAGAAACATAAATTTACAGGGCTCTTCTATTGCTGGGCCTTAAGTCAAATCAGGTAGTGGACGGTTACTCCCACCAGGCTGGAGTAGCTTGCAGTCACTACCCAGCTGTAGACAAACGGTCTGTGGCTGCCTTGGTGCTAATGTTTCCTGTACCAAAGATACTAGAACATGGCGGTGAGGGCTCTATGTAGGCACCAGTACAGCCTCTCCATGTTTAATGGTTTGTGTGGTGGTGTCTTCAACAACGGAACTTTGCTGCAATCTCGTGAAGAACCTATAGTTCTGACAACAACCTGGGTGGTTTGGGGATCCCTGTGGGGTATCTTTGGCAACACCGGGAGAAGATGTCATCCAACCCTGGTACGGGAAGCTTCCTTTGCTGACAAGAGAGGCAGTTGGGACTCTGTCTCTCCTAGTATTTGGTGACTTCACTGAGATCATTTTCATCAACGTATATATTTTAGGAAATTTCTATTTCCACACTACTCCTCAAACACTCGTTAACTTTAGCTGTCTCTCCCCATACTCCCTCCCAGAAGCTCCTCTCCTGCCGTTCCCTCTTGGTCCTCCCACGCCATCCTCCCCATCCACCCATATCTGTCTATTCTATTTCCCTTTGCTAACCAGGTCCACTCGTACTTCCTTACGCCATTCCCACCCTCTGTGGATCTAGGGACTGTAGCTTGGCGATCCTGACTTAAGAGCAGCCACGTATCAGCAAGGACACACCCGCTTTGCCTTCCTGTGTCTGGGGTACCTCATTTGGTATGAATTTTTTTTCTAGTCCATCCATTTGTCTGAAAATTTCACGACACCATTTTTTTCAGCAGATGAGTGATACTCCATTGTGTAAATTGAATGAAGACTGCACCCGTAGCTAGAACATGATATATATCAGCAGCCACCCTGCAACATCTTAATGCGGAAATCTAAAAGGGTATTTTACTAGGTTTTGCTGTTCCCTAGAGCTAGAAGTCCCCGATCTAAGATCTCGCTGCTTTCTTCCTATACCTGAATGAAGTTTGCATCTCTGTGCTTAACTGAGCCAAGCACCTAAGCAACGCATTCTAAGGTGGGTTTTTTTGTTTGTTTGTTTGTTTGTTTGTTTTTATGAAAGAAGAGCTGCGGCGTGAATCAAGACATGGATGACAGAGCAATGTTGTACACCAAACTGATGTAGGACCACTGAGGGAGGTGAACCCAGAAGATGCCTCATAAAAACCTTCCTCGGGAGCAGGCCCCTGCCGCACTATCCCCTCAGAAGCCACCCTGTCTTCTTAGCGACAGAAGGAAACATTGTCAGCTGAGTAAGCCACTTTCTACGTCCTGCGTCGCACAGCTAGCAGAGGTGAATTAGCGCTAGGCAACGGAGTGGCCAGTCTGACTCCGCCAGTGACAGGCTGGGAGGTGGTGAGATTTAAACCCACCCCAGGTTCACCCTCAAGAAACATCCTGGAAGAGGACGCTATAACGCTGTAAGCCCCCAATGTGCTAGAACTCCTATGTCTCAAAGCTCACTCCATACCACACAGAAAAAGAGCTGGTTCAAACCTAACCCTGGCTTTGCAGTGGATGCGTATGTCAGCCTCCGTTAAAGCCACAGCCACAGGTTAGACACTGGCCGGTGTAGGTCAACTTGTTATATTCTCAGATGTCAACAACTATCACAGATCACATTTGTCCCCAATGTGCCAAGTGTTAATGACAGGCCGGCAGTGGTGGTGCACACCTTTAATCCAGCACTTGAAAGGCAGAGGCAGATGGACCTCTGAATTAATTCCAGTCTGGTCTACAAAGTGAGTTCCAGGATAGCCAAAGCCACACAAAGAAACCCTGTCTGAAAAACAAACCAAATTCAAACAGATAGACAGACAAGACAAGACAGACAGACAGACAGACAGACACACACACACACACACACACACACACACACACAGAGAGAGAGAGAGAGAGAGAGAGAGAGAGAGAGAGAGAGAGAATGAATGAATATAAGAGTATATAATGGTTAAGGACACAGGAAAAAAGTCAGGGTAGCCAAACGGAGAGGTCCAACAGCTCCAGCTTGTCTCTGGGACACCCATACAGCTCTTGTTATAAAACATACTTCTGGCTTTATAAAGGCTGTTGTTTCCCTAACTTCCTTCTCGGCCCATTTATCATATGTATAAACAAGGGCTGCTGGTTTCTTTGAGTTAATTTTGTATTCATCTGGTTTGCTGAAGGTTTGTCAGCTTTAGGAGTCCTCTGGTAGAATTTTGGGAGTTGCTTATGTATACTATCATATCACCTGAAAAGAGCGATACTTTGACTTCTTCCTTTCCGATTTGTATCCCCTTGATCTCCTTTGGTTGTCTTATTGCTTCGTCTAGAACTTCAAGTAGTATGTTGAAGAGAGAGAGAGTGGGCAGCCTTGTGTTCCCCCTGATTTTAGAGGAATCACTTTAAGCTTCTCTCCATTTAGTTTGATGTTGGCTATTGGCTTTCTGTATATTGCTTTGATTACGTTTACGGGTGTGCCTTGTATTCTTGATCTGAGACTTTTAACATGAAGGGGTGTTAGATTTTATTAAAGCTTTCTCAGCATCTAATGAGATGATCATGATTTTTTTCTCTTTCATTTTTTCATATGGTGGATTATGTTGATGGGATGAGGAGGGGGGTTCAGGATCAGGTGTGGGGATGGACAGGAGAAATGGCCAGATAGAATGAATGGAAATCTGCAACTGGCGGGAGTTGGGGAGGTGGGGGAACCTCAAGGACATGCGAAGAGATCTGGGGTAGGGGAGGTACCCAAGGATCATTAAAGGTAACTTTAGCTGTGCCTCAAAATATTGGGGATATGAAACCTGAAGAGGCCACCTCCTGTAGTCAGGCAGGAACCCCAGTGGAGCAATAGTGACACTGACCCAGCCACTAAACGTTCAACCCAAAATTTATCCTGGATGGAGATATAAAGTGCATACATACATACATATATACATATATATGTACATGCATATATACATATGTAAGTACATACATACATACATACATACATACATACATACATACATACCAAAATTAAGTTTCACTATCACAAAATCAGCTCCAGACAGGCATGCTGACACATACCTGTGATGTTAGCAGTAGGAGGCTCAAGTAGGAGGACTCCTGTTAGTCTGGGGCCACCCTGGGTTTATACGGCAAGGTCCTATCTCATAAACCCAAACACCCAAACAGGCGAGTTATTACTGATCTGAAACGGAGGTGCAGGGACAGAGAACCTGGGCACTTCAGCCCGCTCACATTTGACAACCGTGCATACACAGTGGTCTTCAGTTGTAGCAACAGTGAGCTGCTTGCACTTTTTGATCACCTAAACCTTAAAGGGAAGCAAGGAAGCAGGCAGATACAAGTCTACTCAAAATAAAGGACAAAAAGCCTACCCAAAACAAACCTCACCAGAAACATTCTCTCCCAATTTTCCTTCATAGCACACTAAGTCTACTCACCACCCAATCTGCAACCAACTCCATCCCTAAATTCTCTTCCTCCCTAATGGACACGAACCTTCTTTCGTGCAAATGTCTCTCCTATAGAGGCCACAGCTTGGCAGTTACAAATTAAGTGTGTACCAGCCTATTATCATCCTTCAAAATCTGTTTGGAGTCAGACGGTCATATCCACTTTCATAAAGCCAGCCCTGCCCTTATCCACCATCATGGCTTTGATTTCTGGTAACTCCGAAAGGAGAGGGGCAGGGGATAGTGGGAATCCAGTCTCATGAATGAAAAAAAAAAAATCACTAACGAGGCAAAACTTGTCCTTCAGACCATCAGACTATCGGGCATGCTACTACCTCAGAGCTGGGCTCTGCTTAAACACCCGTTAAATTGCTTTTATGATAGGAAGATAATCATGCAATATAAGGTACGAGTTGCTAAATACATGCAACTGTTTGGGCCAAGCTGAGAAATGCTTTTTCATTTGTTTTAAGTCTCAAAACATGGAAAACAGACGAAATGCATCCTACTAACCTTTAGAAATGTAATAGTAAGACTGTGTGAATGCGTGTGTGCCGGAGCACACAAGTGCCAGTCAAAGGACACGTGTACACAGTGGGTCTTTCTTGCCCTGAGTTCAGGGATGGGATTCAGTTTATCAGACTTGCATGGCAAGCGCTTTAACCTGCTGCGCCATCTCCCTGGATAACATGCAATACGTTTGTGAAAGAAAGAGAGTTATATGCACAGTAACATTTATGTGGTTCATGTAAACATAGAAAAAAAAAGTTAATTCTGTAACCCAAGAAGGGGAACGGGGGTTATCTCTCTGTTGTTCTAATGATGTCCTTTTATTTTATTCAAGAATTTTTTGAAACCGGAGCTGGCAATATGGGTTAAAAGGTGCTTGCCACCATGCCTAACAACTTGGTATAATCCTGCATGGTGGAAGGGAAAACCAATTCCTTAATGTCATATGATCTCTACAAACACGCTTCAACACGCATGTACACTACATGTATACATACAAAATAATAAACATAGAAAAATGTTTTTCTGGCAGGAACAGCAAAAAAGTAACTGTATCATACCAGATTCCACACGGTGCTAATTTCCTGAGATGATCTCACAAGATAGCCTTGCCTGGTTTTAAATTCACCACGGAGCCCAGGCTGCCTTAGGTTTGTGGCTATCGCCCTGCCTCAGCTCCCAAATGCTGGGGTTCCAGGTGTCTACCAGCCACAGGGCTGTCATGTTGTTTTTCTAATTAACAAATCCCACAGTAAAGATATAAACTGCAACAATGTTACTCATTACATCTGACCTGCTACTGTGAATAACTATACAACAAGTATCTGTCTAAGTACCTAGGTGTCTTCATTCATACACTCAACACTGTTTTCAAGACTCTAACACTATTTTTAAAACTACTAGGAAACAGAACAGTCTGGGGCACTTTTATTTTAAAAGGATAAAAGAGGCAAGCTATTATAATAGATAATTATTTTCTCTAAAATAAGGAAAGTTATTTCCTCTAAAACAGTAACTGACAAATTTGAGTTACTTAGATGAAATTGTTTTTCTTACAAAAACTTCCTCAGGAGGCTTTCATACAGTTTAAACCATTTGCAAACCACAGTTTCATCTACGTCAATCTCTAACATTTTAAAACCACACAAGAGGGAAAGGAAATTCTTAGTTCAGCAGGCGACCCTGAAAGATGGAACCGCTGCCACTGAAGGTTACTAAGTAGCTCACGATTCTCTGAAGACCTGACCCAGGCCTGCCCAGGGCAGAGAAGACAGCCAGGACCCAGACCTGCTCAGGGCAGAGAAGACACAGCCAGGACACAGGCCTGCCCAGGGCAGAGAAGACACAGCCAGGACCCAGACCTGCTCAGGGCAGAGAAGACACAGGCCTGCCCAGGGCAGAGAAGACACAGGCCTGCCCAGGGCAGAGAAGACACAGCCAGGACCCAGGCCTGCTCAGGGCAGAGAAGACACAGCCAGGACCCAGGCCTGCTCAGGGCAGAGAAGACACAGCCAGGACCCAGGCCTGCTCAGGGCAGAGAAGACACAGCCAGGACACAGGCCTGCCCAGGGCACAAAGAAGACACAGCCAGGACACAGGTCTGCCCAGGGCACAAAGAAGACACAGCCAGGACACAGGTCTGCCCAGGGCAGAGAAGACACAGCCAGGACCCAGGCCTGCTCTGGGCAGAGAAGACACAGCCAGGTACGTCCTTTTCAATGAGCTCATTCCATGTTTTTTCCCATAGAAACCAAAGTCCTGCTATTCAGTGTTGAAGGAAAAAGGGTCAAAAGTTACAAGGCTTTGGGGCGGTAGGGCAACCACTATTAAACTATAATTAACCTGAGCTGTGGACAACTAACAACACTTCCTACTTTCTTTTGATCTCATCCATCTTTTAAGAATTACAATTCAAATTAGAGTACTATTCAAATTACAATACTAATTACTGAAGCTACTGTTTCCAAGCTAGATGGATGATAGGCAAGGCCGTGTTATATCTCTCCAACAGATCTTAACCAGATGTTCCTCTGCCTAAGGAGTGGGCAATCTGTGAGAAAGGACCATAGAGACATTTAAACTCTGCTCTTGATTCTGCGGGAGTACTGCTGAGCGCACCTATTTTGTGTGGATATTGTTGGCTCTATGTTTATCAAGCTCTTAGATTTCAGATTAATGACGGAGAGCATGGGATGTTGCTATAGTACAATTTTGCCTCTGATCAATATATGCACAATTTTGAGAAACGATTTTTCGTGGCAATCTAGACACAATTTAATAGAAGAAAATGCATAGGACTCAAGACTGCATTACTGAATGAGTGGTTACACTGTAACTATTTTAAGTTACTCTACTCTGGAACAGATGGTCAGTTCTAATTACAGAGAATAGCAATCCTGACAAACTATTAGAATACTTTTCTGTACCATAAGCCCTACCAATAAAATGAGAGTTCATCATATAATTATCCAGGCAATAGGGCACTCTCAGAAACAAATAACTATTTTACTGACACTATATAACGTCCAAAATGCCTATAGGAAGTCAGAGAAACCTGGAGTGGCATTCAGACATGGAGAGTCACCTTCAGGCCCACAGGTTGACAGGCAAGACTCAGAAAAAGGAAGAAGGATAAAGGCTGCAGGAATCCGGAGCACTTTGCAGTCTCCTCAATTGATCTGAGGACTGGAAAATAGTCGTCAATAAAGAACCCATCATTAAAGTGCCATGCTTCTAAAATTCCACATGTTTAAGTGGATTGAGTTTAACAACCACCCAACAGGACACATGTTTTTCTTTAAACAAAACTGTTTAGTCCACAATCATAAATGGTTAGTGCATTACGGTTTTCATTATGATTGGTACAGAACAACAATATCTGTGGGCCCCAAATGCCCCGAGTCTTCTGAGGAAACGGAAGAGCTTGTAACCTTTAAGACACTTAAAAGTTCACGCCTTGTTCAAGATAAACACAGCAGGGCATGAGATGCCTCAGCCAGGGAGTGTGTGAATTTGGTCCATAAGCACAACTGAGTTCCACCCCAGCAGTCAGACAAGGGGAAAGGAGAAAACTGACTCCCCAAGATGTCCAATGACCTCCACATGCACACAGAAGCACTCGCACAGCCATACTACATGAACATGCATGATAACAATAAAAGTGTAAAGATACACACAGTAAGTAATACGACTTCAGGAGTGGCTTGAGTTTAAAGAAGGACTTTAAGGCTGCTGAGCCATTCCACCGTCAGTAAACTTTCAATGTCCCGGAACACTGCATAAGACTTTGTTCCTGATAAACATTAAAGCATGAGCAGCCCAGGTTGTATGCTCTCTGGTTTCTGGCATTTCTCAGAAAATTCCATGTAGATATGCATTCGGGAAGTGATATTTTTGACCCTTCCTTTAAACCAAAAGAATATTGTTTCACATGAAAAGGGACTGCTGATTCTGGTGGCGCAGACCAGTGGGATATGCTGAAGAGGCAGAGGCAGGTGAGTTCGAGGCCAGCTTGGTGTGCACATTTTTGGGGATGTAGAGATGGCTCAGCGGTTAAGAGAACTGACCTTCCAGAGGTCCTGAGTTCAAATCACAGCAACCACATGGTAGCTCACAGCCATCTGTAATGGGATCTGATTCCCTCTTCTGGTGTGTCTGAAGACAACTACAGTGTACTCATATACATAAAATAAATATTTCTAGAAAGAAAGAAAGAAAGAGAGAGAGAGAGAGAGAGAGAGAGAGAGAGAGAGAAAGAAAGAACACAGAGAGGGAGGGGAGGAGGGAGGGAGGGAGGGGAGGAGGGGAGGGGAGGGAGGGAGAGAGGAGAGGAGAGGAGAGGGAGGAGGAGGAGAGAGGAGGAGAGGAGAGGAGAGAGGAGAGGAGAGGAGAGGAGAGGAGAGGAGAGGAGAGAGAGGGATTGCCCACATCAAGAGGGAACCACAAAGTAGCATCTGTGGCCCTAAACACAGGAGTCAGGGCAGATCAGGAGTTAGAGCAGACCACCGCAGAGGGAGTTCAGTTTAACTTGAGCTCATAAGTCAAGCTGGTATTCTCTAACTGGACAGACCACGACAAGATCTTACTGTCATTATCAGGTTCAATTGTGGTGGCTCTGTACTGAAAAAGTTAGAAGGGGATTGTTTTGTTTTGTTTTATGTTTTGAATTGAAACAAAGTTGCAGGTATATAACAGGCTAGCGTTGCCATTTAGCAAAGAGTGATCTTAAACTAGTGTTTCTCCTGAGTGCTAGGACTACAAATGAGTCCCGCCAGATTCAAAAAAGTTACATGTTCTAATACAGATGTAACTGACCCTTTTCTGGAAGATGTTGTTGGCAAATAAATATAGGGCGATGTTCTAGAAGCTTTTAAAACTCACTTTCATAAAACTATTCAAAAACACTTCCATGGAAATAGCTACAGCCATTATGTACAGCAAGTTTTTCTACTAATTGAACTAAAACAGTAAAAAGAAACACAAAGTATTTTCGTTAACACGGCAAACATAATGTAACAAGAATATTACATGTGTACTCAACATGACATATGATAGTTAAATAGATTCTTTAATATGTTCATCGTTTAAAGTGTTCACCAGACAAAACATTGACCTTCACAGGTCTATACCATTATAAATTGGTACATGATGACAGAGGTCATCAATTCAGAACCAGAGTCTAACCCTTCAATTCTTCTCACTGAAAAATATGCTAACATGATTCACAACAGAGGGCCCACTTTTACAATAACAGTGTAAACCTGTCTGCAGTTTGCTGTCTTCTCTTTTCTACCATGAGCCTAAGTTCTTGCAGCATAAGCTACAAAGGCTATAAAAAGAAAAGCAGAAAGCCACACTGAAATCTTTTTCAGACAAAACCACAGTACCTTCCTCTCTCCACTTCCCAGAACCTCTGGTCACTTACCTCTGCTGCACAGAAATTTCTCCCCCAACCAGTAAAAGAGAACTACACAACACAAACCACAAGGCCAAAAACATCCCTTCTAAAAAGCTAATTTACATGGGATTTCCTGAAAGTCACAGGAATCAGACAGCGAAGAACCTGGTTTTCCATAATCTAGGATGTTCCCCGCCACCCAGTGAAACTCTTCCTAAACACAAGAAAGATGGTGATAACTTTTGAGTATAAATGGTTCTAAGAAGTATTTTCTGATTTTAGTTAACTAACCTCTCCCTTCTACTTTTTTTAACAGAACCCTGAGGTTGTTTTAAATTATTGAACTGGACCTTCTCCCTCAAGATGACAAACAGTTCCATGTTCTGCCCAGTTTACAGAGATCTAGAACCATTTACGTATTTTTTTTATTTAGTTTATCTCATTGGAATCATTGGGAGTTGTTTTGCAACATGGGCTTTTATACAGAAAAGCACAAATCGCAGGTGTGTGAGCATATATTTAATTAACCTGCTTACAGCTGACTTCCTGCTCACTCTGGCATTGCCAGTAAAAATCGTTGTTGACTTGGGTGTGGCGCCCTGGAAGCTAAGGATATTCCACTGCCAAGTGACAGCCTGCCTCATCTACATCAACATGTACTTATCTATTATCTTCTTAGCCTTTGTCAGCATTGACCGCTGTCTTCAGTTAGTACACAGCTGCAAGATATACAGAATCCAAGAACCTGGGTTTGCCAAAATGATATCGGCCGTCGTGTGGCTCATGGTCCTGCTTATAATGGTGCCGAACATGGTGATTCCCATCAAGAACATCAAAGAAAAGTCGAATGTAGGTTGCATGGAGTTTAAAAGGGAGTTCGGAAAAAACTGGCACTTGCTAACAAATTTCATATGTGTGGCAATATTTTTAAATTTCTCAGCCATCATTCTGATATCCAACTTCCTTGTAATTAGACAACTCTATAGAAACAGAGACAACGCAAACTACCCAAGCGTGAAGTCAGCTCTGCTCAACATTCTCCTGGTGACAGCGAGTTACATCATATGCTTTGTTCCTTACCACGCTGTCAGGATCCCATACACCCTCAGCCAGACAGAGGTGATATCTGACTGCTCAACTAGGATTGCTCTCTTCAAAGCCAAGGAGGCCACACTGCTGCTGGCTGTGTCCAACCTGTGCTTTGACCCAATTCTGTACTATCATCTGTCGAAAGCATTTCGACTGAAGGTCACTGAGACTTTCGCCTCGCCTCAAAAGACGAAGGCTCGGGAGGAAAAACCGAGACGTGAGAATGACGTGCAGAGTACAGGCTCTGCGTGTTAGTCCTTCTTCCTGACTGGACCACAAAGCTGGCCACAGTTTTCAAAGATAAAAGGAGATGCTAAGATAGAAGAGTCTTAGGACTAAAGGCTGCTGATAGCTGGTGAACAGGTTCACGCGGGACGTCAACACAAGCCAGCCCTGCACCCTCACAGTTGCCGGGATTCTTTATTCCAAATATCTGTACAGGAAAATTAGCGAAGCACGTGGAACGAAGGTCAACTGGAACCATCAAAGCGAGAATAGCCGTGGCAAAGACTCAGAGACCCACTTCGGTGCCTGGAACTGACTTCTTGATGAAAATATATCAAACAATATGAATTAAAAGCATCAAATTACCTGCATCATTTTTACTTGTAAACGACTGCTTTGAACGGTAATAAATGCTCTCTATTCAGCACTCCTACTTTTAACATCTCATTTTTGGTAACCCAATAACAACTTTTCGGTCTGAAAGGTTTGCAGTGATAGGAACAGGAGGACACACTGGTTAATTCCAGGACACCCTGGGGGCTGAGGCAGAAAGATCATTATGAGTTTGAGGCTAGCATGGGCTACAACATGAACTGCAGGTCATCCTGGTCTATAAAATGAGACCTTATCTCTAATTAATTTTAAGAGGCGTTTGCAAATACATGGGGATTTTTTTTCTTAACACTATAAGGAAGCTACTAAACTACTTTAACAGCTGAAACTGTTTTGGAAGTAAAAATCCACATCAAAGGTATTTAAAAAATATTACCAGCCAAAGAATCTTAAAATAGACACATGGACTCATACCAGAAAGCCATGCTAGAAACATAGCCTATGTCGGGCCACGGGTGCCTCTTAAATCTAGAGACAAGGTCAACCAGAATGTGCAGTACAAAGTACAAGTCGCCCCCATCGCCAACCAGATCCTCTACTGCCAGTAAATACACAGGTTGTGAGCAATGGCATTAAATAAAAGACTCAGTAAAACAACAGAAAAAGTACTGATAAGCACACCTGAGATCTTGGTTTAGTTCTGCCCCACCCCCACCCCTTTTGAGACACAATCACCTATAGCTCACTGTATAAAAAATAATAATAATAACCTCGAACTCCTGATCTTCCTCCTTCTACCTCTCAAGTCCTGGGATTACAGACATATGCTACGAGAACCAGCTCTTCTGTGTATATTTTTTTCTCTATGTATTTTTAATGTGACAAACATCCACGTAAAACAGTTAGAAACGGGCCAGAGAGAGAGCTCAACGGTTAAGAGCATTGCTACTCTTGCAGTGGACCCAGGCTTAGTCCACAGCACCCCACAACATGAGGCTCACAACTGCTAGTAACTCCACTTACAGAAAGGATCCAAGTGGGTTTCCATAGCCTCTTCTCACCTCCGCTGGCACCAGGCATGCACGTGGTACGCGTACATACATGCAGAACTCAGAGGCACACACATTTAAATCAATCCTTCTGTAAATACTGCATTGCAACAGCTGTGGTGACGAGAGACAGGGACCCTGCAGTGAATGTGGGAGCAAAGGCCTGTGATACCAGCTGAAAGGATAATACAGCCAGTATAGATTTCATAGCCAGACTGTCGCGCGCACGCGCACACACACACACACACGCGCACACACACACACACACACACGCACTCACGTGTGCAAGAGAGAAGAAAGGAAGAGGCAGGAGTGGAGGGAGAGAGGGAATATGAATGTGCTCCTGGATGCCAAGAACATGTCTGATTAAAATGCTATTTTTGTACTTGAAGAATGAATTTCAAAGTCTTGTTTGTAAGTTCACAAATACATTTTTAGTCCAAATGAAATAACTGAGAGAAAGCCACCTGTCTCCTTTTTAAAAAGAAATTTGTGACGGTAGGTTCCAGAGAAAGTAACAGGAGCGCCAACGCGTCTGACGAGTGTGACACTGTACAGATTCTTGCCAGGTTGCGAGGTTGGTAGAATGCGGACACAGTAAAACCTGCGCCGGTTGAGGTCGACACAGCATAGCTGCTGATGAGCAGATCAAAGCAGGCATGACACCGTACAGAAAAGGCTGTTGTTTTTGCTGAAGTAGCCCTTCACCCTCTCTCCTTGGTCTCTAGTTATGAAGGCAATACAGCAAAAGACCAAGACATTTTTAGCCATATTCTTACGTTTGCTTCTCATGCACAACAGGCAGTCAGATTTCTCCTAAGAAGAGAAAAAGACTCTCAATACAAGATCAATGTTTTATTAGCCTATATTTTCCCTTCTGCTTTATTCTCAATAAGGCCCGTTAGGAAAGGGGACCTTAGATATATCAGTAATGGAAAGCTGCACTTATTATGGTTTTTTTGGACAACTTGGTACAAGTTGGATTCATTTTAGAAGAAGAACAACTGAGAAAAATGTTCCCATCAGGTTGGCCTGTAGGCAAGTCTACAGGCATTATCTTAATGAGTGGTTAATGGGGAAGGGGCAAATCCACCATGGACACTACCTCAGGTACGGGTCCTAGAGGGTATATGAAAGCTGGTTTTACAAACCAGACAAGGCAAGCCAGTAACCAGCATCTTCCATGGCCGCTGCTTCAGTTCCTGGCATGAATTCCTGCAGGATTTCTTCCTTCATGATGGACAGTAATCTATATGATGAAACAAACCCTTCCTTCCCCAGCTTGCTCTTGGTGATGGTGTCTGTCACAGCAAATTAGGACAAAAGCTAACTAAAAACTGTATCCAAAGTTGGCTTAGTGGGTAAGCAGGCTTATTGAGCAATCATGAGAACCCAAGTTTCAGATGCCAGAATTCATATAAAAGCCAGGAATTGCCACTCACTCCTATACCCCCAGCACTGTAGGGAGCAGAGGTAAGATCACTGGACTTACTAGCCACCAGCTTAGTTCTAGCTTCAGTAGAGGCCCTGTGTCAAAAGTAAAGACAAAAAGTAATAGAACAGGACATACTCCTCTGGCCCCTGTGAATACGTGCACAGGTGCATACATCTGCATGCACATACACACACATACACACACACACACACACACACACACACACACACACACACAAATAGACACCTTACATCAGCACACACAAAATTAATAAAAATAAAAATTAGATCCTACAACTGCCAAGGAATGCCATCAAGTACTTTCCTCTAAGGAGGTGGACACAGTCATGTGATGAAAACAATGGAGAAGTTGATTGCTGATAGCTGTTCAGATCCCAGAAACACAGAGAAGACAGACTGAAAACTCTGCTTACACGGGCCAGCCCATGCAACTCTCAACGACGACTTCCAGCACTCACTGTAAAGGCTCTCCTCCCCTTTGCCTTACTGTGTTTGTTTGGTAAGCTTTGTGTTCTCCAGAGTGCTTCCAGGTATATAACAAAGTTATAAAGACTGTACGGAGTTCCTGGACCCATCTCCCTACTATTAAAGATGCCTCATATGACTATGACATGGTATGCTTATGACAACTAAGAAGCTAATATTGCAGAATTAGTAATGAATAAGCTCTGGGCTTTACAGTTCATTTATTTTACATTTAACATTTTAAACAAACCCAAGGCATAATAGTTCACCCATGAGTGTGCCAGAAACATCTGTGATCTGTAAGCTCATCCTCTCCATTAACATAAGTGAACTGCCAGATTATCCGGCGGTGTTTGAATATTGGTGACACAAAGAACCATAGAAAATTAGTGATCATGTTCTGAGATGAACAAATTGAAAATCAGTGATCATAAGGGGTTGGGGATTTGGCTCAGTGGTAGAGCGCTTGCCTAGGAAGCGCAAGGTCCTGGGTTCGATCCCCAGCCCCGGGGGGAAAAAAAAAAGAACAAAAAGAAAATCAGTGATCATGTTATGAGATGATCGAAAGAATTTTGTAAAGTTCTGGCCTAGTACATGGACATAAACGAAAAGGAGTTTTTAATTATCATAAGACAAAAAAAACATGTATTTAGTGAGTTTGAGTCATTTCGGAGAATGTTCTAAAATATCAACTATACTTAGCTTTAACAAAATACTCAGTTTACTGATCAAAACTTCTAAATATAGCATGCATGAAACAGTTTACCTGGGAATTAAAAATGTCCCAGCTTTTAGCCTCATGTTTGTTCATTACTAACATGTAATATACTATGGCTTCTCTTTGGGATAAACACTTCACTACACAAGCCTTCAACACTAAGTTCCTTTAAGCTCTCTTCCTATCTATCCCAGCTCTGAGCCCACCATACCCAAGGCCAAGTCCATCCCTCCCACACTCTCTGTCATCATCCGATCCACTTGTCAGTCACAATGGTCCTGCTCTCCAATACTCATTGAGAACAGAAGGGACTGGGGATATGGGAAGCTTGCCTTTTTATGTGCACTGGGGTTTCGACCCAATTGCTTCACTGTCAAAACTTGTGATTCATAAGCAACCGTCCCTCTACTTACTCACTTCTCCTATGCCCCGCAAAATCTTACTCATCTGTTAAATGTCAAAAGTACCCAGCACTCAAAACAGGACAAGTAAAAACTAATCAGCAAATGACTTTCAGATTGAAGTAGAGAAAACACTTAGATATTACTTACAGTGACTCAAATCCTTTTGATGAAAGGATATTAAGACAGGGAATTCTATTAAATCCACTAGTCACTAACATCACACTGTACCTTTTCAAGCTGTATCTGTACACCGGCTAGATGATCCAGATTATAGCCATTAGAGCAGTAAGTGCAATTTTCACACGATGTCATTTATGTGTACGTAGAGGAGTGCATGTGATAACCTGACAGCCAATCACTGATGGCCTTAGAAAATGGCTTACCAGAGGTATAGGAAAATGAGTTGCATACTGCAGATGTCGGAGGAGGTCATAATTTGATGGGAAAATTAATTCTCTTGGCTTTTCTCTCTTTCCCAGTTTCTCACCATTGACTGACATTCTTCTGCTCAAGGAAGGGTTGATGTTCTCACAGGATTCTCCGGGCATGGGAGAAAAAATCTATGTCATGTAAAAACAAATGTTGAATGTCATAAATAAAGGAAGCAACACCAAGCCACAGCGACATATACTAGAGCTTCAAACGAAAATGCTCACAAAATAGCTGATGAAAAAGAGGCAAAAATGCTTTAACGTCCACGAAATTAAATCACACGCACACAAAAAAAATCTGTCAGTATCACCCCCGCCCCTTTGAGAAAATGGGAAAATGAACATGACATGGGAGGAGGACAAAAACAACCAGAGGACTGGCCCTGTGAGTGAATTTAAAAATGTTATCCTCAAAGGGTTACATTTCCTCCAAAAAACACATCCTTAACGATACTTAGTAAGATTAAGCCATAGACCGATGCTTCAAAATATGCAAACAATGCTTTTATAAACAGCAAGATTATAATGAAAACCACATTATATTGAGAGACAGTAGGAAAATAAATCAACCATAAGACTACTCTTTAGAAATTCAAGGCGTAGACTGTCCTACTGAAACCACACTCCGACACTCCTTAGACATCAATGGCCCCAAAATAAAACTGTCACAGCCAGTCAGCTGGGACAGGAGTGTAACACTTTACAGAGGAGGCAACACAACCCCATGGTGAGGATAACACAATGACCACGGGTCACTGTGACTCGGGGTGGGTGATGGGGACAGCACAAGGATGAGTCATTCCAATACATGAGGCAAGCAAGAAAGAGAAGGAGACAAGCTGGGGTGGGAAGAGTTAGCTGGGAATGAGAATCAAAGTTGAACCTACTGGAAACTCAGAACCAAAGTCACTTTTAAAGTCACTCTTGTCTACTTCATCAAAAATGTTAGTGGTTCCTGAGCCAAGGCCCATGTGCGCCATAACACTGTGCTCCTGGTAAGTGCCAGAGAAAAGAAGCCATGTTGTAAATGCTGTAGTTTAGGAAACGGAATTTGAAACAGGGAGAGGATTTTCACCATCCTATCTATTGCTACCCCTGTCTATTTCTCTTAAAGGATTTAAAGGAAACTTGAAGACACGTACTGCTTTAAAGAATGACATTCCTTCCCCTGGAGTAAACAAAGCTTTAACTCTACTGAGTTTTTTTAAAGGAAGAGAAGAGAGATTCATAATTTAAAAACAAACTATCCACAATGTATTTCATTGGGCTATTTCCAGTAATAAAAAAAAAAAAGGAGAAACTGAAAGATCTAAGAATGAAAAGGAAAAATGTTGCTTTAAAAAACAAAGAAATACAGCCACAACTTTAAACATGTCCTCGGAGTATCTGTAAACTCATATTAAACAACCAGAATAAATCTGTATTTTGAGCACTATTAGTCTCTCTTCATTTTCCACTGTTTCTCGCTGTCCTAACTCTTTTTATCTTAACTATCTGGAACAATGTCTAAACTGTCAGCACCTAAAAGAAAAATCAATCGTAGTCAAGGCCACAGCAGAAATTGCTGTAAAGAACAATTCTACCGTGTTTTAGAAACAGAGATTTAGTTTCTCAAAGAAAACGCGTGTTACTAGGAACAAGGGCTTCCTCTTTATGTGTAGAAAGAGTGCTATGTGGAGATCCCCTTTAACACAAAGCCAAAGGAGTTTGATGTTAAAACAGGTTCACCTGTGAAGCACAGGATTAAAAGAAAACTTCAGGCTACACACATCTAAAACTAAAGAGTATAATACTTTAATCTCATGAAAAAAAAATTTACAGTCTTAACTTTTCATTAACTCCAGGACACATAAAATTCTAGAAGACATGCATTTTACATGTCCTTTGTGAGTGGAGGGGAGATAAACTCTGTAGGGAGAGAAGGAACTAAAGCCCAATTGCCTTTCCATCACTAAAATGCCCATTTGAAACTGACTCCCCAGCGGGAGTTCACTCGGGAACGGGTATGGGTGTCACCCCAGGCTATACCTCCATCTTCATTTCATGATCCTTCGAGTAGTGCTCATCTGAATTCTCTCCTGCTGGCGATCGCAGCCCCGTGGAGGCAGTAACCGACAAATCTCCTCGCGAGATGAGGGTGCACATATATGCATCATGGGAGAAGACATCGTGGCGGATAAACTCACAGAAGAGCAGCACCAAGTTCACAAATTCTACCTTCTCACATTCACTGTTTGGGTCCGCTGGATGAGAAACAAATTAAATTAGAAATTCCCTGAACAGGCAAAAAAAAAAAAAAAAAGAAGAAGAAGAAGAAGAAAATTTTCAAGGCTTAAGAACATTTTCACTACCCTTTATATTTTTGTATTCACTGTTTCATTTTGAAAAGTACAAAAGGTGGCAGGGGTAAGGGAGAGATAGGAAAAGTGTACTGGCTAGTTCTGTGTCAACCCGGCACCAGCCGGAGTCATCAGAAAGAAGCCTCAATGGAGAAAACGTCTCCGTAAGTTTCCTCTCTAAGGCACTGTCTTAATTAGTGATCAACAGGGGAAAGCCTCAGCCCATTGTAGGAGCTGCCATCCTCGGCTGGTCACCCTGGGTTCTGTAAGAAAGCAGGCTGAGCAAGCCATGCAAAGCAAGTCATTAAGCAGCATCCCTCCGTGGCTTCTACATCAGCTCCTGCCTCCAGGTCCCTGCCTGGCCTGAGTCACTGCCTCACTTCACTTTGTGATGAAGAGCAGTGTGAAAGTGTAAGCTGAATGAACTTTTTGCTCTGCAACTTGCTTTTTGTTCATGGTGTTTTACCACAGTAATGGAAACCCTAACCAGAAAAAGTTGGTATCAGGACCATGTTTTGGAGAGGGCTGTGGAAGGAATTTGGAGCTTTGGGCTAGCAGAGCCACTAAGCATTGGGAGCTCAGTGGGATGTTCTGTAGAGGTTTGGAAAATAGCAATATTGAGAACAGTGCAGAAGATGGAGGCCTGGCTCGTGAAATTTCAGAAGGAAATTTTAAGACTCTCCCAGGACTATTTGCTATCTTAAATTAAGATTCTATAACTCTTGTCAGCTGGGGCTGAAGAGTCGACCAAAATTAACAAGAGGCTGGCACCACCAAAGTGAAGTCTTCGTGTTACTAGGACAATCAATGCTGATTTGCTGGAGATTAAGAAATTAGAGGTGGTTAAGAAGAGACCAGCATCACTGAGGTAAAATCTTCTGGGAGGTGTTTCCTGAGAGCACTAAAAGCTGTGCTCCAAGAGCAGCCAAGATTGTACCTTGTGTTGGCAGCTGAACTTGGTTATGTGAAAGTCACCCAGGTCATACTGGTTTTGAAGGCATAAAGGGGTCACGGGGAACAGGAGAGAAGTTGAGTCTTGACACCAGGAAGAGCCAATGAAAGACTGTTGGTCAAAGTGCCTAGCACTCTGAAAATGCCAGCACTATGGGACAGTCACGAAGAACAGTGGCAGCAGGGGAGTAGAGCCAGCCAGAGCTTAGAAGTAAAGCTGTGTGTGCTACAGAGGGCAGAGCTGGAGAAGTGACCCAAGCCCTTTGGAGGAGCCCAGAAGATCATGTGTGGATCCCAGACACGGGACAGGTGGAACGGATGTGATTATGACTGTGCCCTGATTTTTCCCTTTTGAAGAAACTAAGTATTTGATTTTTTTTTTTAATTTTACTGGAGCCCACAGTTGAGAGATTTTAAATTTTAAGAGACTGGCTATTTTAAAGGGACTAAAATTTCAATGTGTTCGTATTTGCAAAGACTATGGGACTTTTAAAGTTATGTTTTTAATGTGAGATCTTAGGGATGAGAAAGAAAGAGTGTGGCTTATCAGTGATGTGCTTGTGTGTCAGGCTGACAAGGGGTCAGTGGTCCTGACTGGTTTTATGCCAACTTGACACAAGCTAGAGTCATCCCAGAGCCTCGATTGAGAAAATGCCTCCATAAGATCCATTTGTAAGGCTTTTTTTGTTTTTGTTTTTGTTTTTGTTTTTTATTTAAATTAGTGCCCTGCATCTATACGAAAGCAAGCTGAGTAAGCCATGTGAAGCAAGCCAGTAAGCAGCACCCTCCACAGCTTCTGCATCAGCTCCTGCCTCCAGGTTCCTGACCTCCTTCAATTCCTATCCTGGCTTCCTTTGGCCATGAAGAACAATATGAAAGTGTAAGCTAAATAAATCATTTCCTCCCCAACTAGCTTCTGGGCCACGGTGTTTCATTACAGCAACAAAAATACTAAGACAGTGAGAGTAACCAGAATTCATTGTATGCACATACAGTGTGTCAAAGAAAAATATTGGTAATTTTCACCTTTTAAGTTTTATTCAAACATTTGCTGTGGTACTAACATGTTTAAAGCACTGACAGGCAGGTTAAGTTTCTTTTCAGTGTGAGCATGTGAGTGCACTCGAGGGTGAGAAGAGGGTTTAGGATGCCCTGGAGCAGCTGCAGGGGGCTGCCAGCCACTGAAAACAAGTGCTGAGACCCATCCCTGGTCCTCTGAAAACCAATGGGTGTTCTTAACTGCAGAGCCTTCTCAATAGCCCTGACAGGCAGGCTTTTTTTTTGCACAGTTATAACTGGAAAATGTGAACCCGATATGCTAAACACGTTTTCAAGTTTAATGATAGTGGCTCCTAGAAAATTAATGACCGTGCGCCTCTTAATGCCGTCCGAAGCACAGCCTCTCTTATTACTAAAACAATCTGGGGCTGGCTTTAACTACACTGAAAGGGCTGCCTCTTCCAGGTATCTGTGTGCACTGTGTCAAATAAGTCTTTATAACAAAACAATTTAAATACTAAGGGGGCAGGACCAGGATGGGGAATCCTGTTAGGGCCAGTCTTGACTATAAAGGAGATTAAGATTTAGAATCATCATGGAAAAAAGAAGATGCTCTGTGCATGTATGGGAGGGGGTTTCCGGACTGTGATGGAGTGGGAAGACCCTAAGTGTGGGTAGCACCATTCCATTTGGCTGAGATCTTGGACTGAATAAAAAGAAAGTGAGCTAACCACCAGCATTTGCCTCCTGAGGACAGGACGAGCAGCTGCCTCAAAGGCACCTGGAGCCATGACATACCACCGTGCTGGCCTGAGCCTCCAGTGGGGAAAAGACCTTGCCTTAAGTGTCCCTTTTCAGGCATCTCATCCCAGCAATGAGAAAAGTAACTAATGCTAACCCACGTAAACAAAAGAAGGAAAATAAAAACAGACACCAGGCCAGCAGTCAGCTCGGGAGTTCCTTTTCCCTTTAATTCCTAACCCATCTGTGTAGCTCACGTTATGATTCTCAGTATGGCAGCCACATTCTAAATATATCTGAACCTTTGGGACAAGTTTAGAAAACTTCACGGATAAGATCTACAAAGCTAAATTCCTTTCATAAGTATCAACCAAAAACAAAAAAAAAAAAAAAAAAAAAAAACAAAAACCAAACAAACAACAAAAAACTCCTTCAAAAGCCTGTGTTCTCAGTTCCCTGAACATTGTAAGTCAGTGTCTCCTCTCTCACAACAAGCTGCCTCTTCTCAGGGACACTGATGGAGTCTCTCAGGCAGGAAGTGTGACCCAGAAGAGGCAAAGGACAGAAAACATTTTTCCCCAAAGACAACTGAAATGGGTAGAGGCAGCAAATTTGGAACAAATGTGCACTTCCTGATAATCCAAGATGATTGACATCTCCCGTGCCTGGCTTTCTGCTATCAGGGAATTCTCCCCTGCCTCCTCATCTTCCTGCTTCCTACATTCAAACCACTTGAACTGCTCAAACACTTGCTTTCCCAAGGCCAACCCATGAGGAACTGTGTTAGAGGGCAGCGACACTGAGAATCTTAAGAACCACTGCCCAAAGCTTATCGTAAGGCCTCCAGTTGGTTAAAAGAAAGCCTCCCCTTGCTTGTCCCAAAGATCCAGTCAGGCTCCACTCAGCCTAAACAAGGCCCGTCCTCCAGTCAGTCATAATAACGTGTATTCAGTGTGCTACTCCCACTTTTCCACAACCCTCTGCCATCCCTCCTCTACATCACTCCTCACCCTGACACTTTTGTGTTGCTCTAGATAGTCCCCAAGATGCTGTCATACTTTCTCATTTGTGTAACTCACAATAATGGTGAGCAAGCTAATGCTGTTCATAACTGTTCACCCTCAGTAACCCTAATGGGTGGCTGTTAATTCCACAGACTCTCAAATTCCCAGCACCAAAGTCAGAGGACATCAGCTTAAGGAGATGGAGACATCCCAATCGGAATGGTGAAGCCACGCCCATCCATCATCATGGGAATGGTGAAGCCACGCCCATGCATCATCAGCTCCTGTAGGCTGCGGGTCTGTGCCGCCACCCCCCCCCCATCCCCTTGAGTATAACAGTTAGAAACCAGGAGGTTAGAAGGCAGCTCCAAAAGCAAAGTGTTATCATCACTGAGCAGAGTTAAACGTCACAGGACAATACCCTCTACTGCAGTGAGAGACTCAAAAATACAGGAACTAGTTCACCAAATATAAGGCTATGAGAAAACTTTTACATTTTAAAGTTTTTGAATATCTCACTGATATAAAAATAACTACACTGACCCACTGGGGAAAAAAAATATAGTACATTTGCTTAGTGAAACCGATTATAAGAACCTTAGATAAGATGCAGAGAAGAGAAGGCTTAGAGATAAAGGGAGAATTGGGGGAGGGAGGGAGAGAAGGAGCAGAGGAGAGGGAAGAGAGAAAACCCACACCCAAACGCAAAACACCTCCTTTACTTACACAGCGATGGGGCCTGTGTATCTAAAAATCTCAGCAAAACATTCTGGAAAACAGGCAAACTAGATCCAGCAAGGGATGCTGAAGAAATTGACTCTTTCTCATCTAGGACTTCGGATTCCCCACATCTCTACAGGGTAAAGACAAACAAGACCAGCGGGTCAGCAGAGCAAAGGCCGGCGCAGTTACCACAGGTGACGGTCAGCGAGCTCTTACACACAGCTGACCTCGCAGAAAAAATATACAACTGAGAGTTCAGACAGCTGAGGACCACTTACCACAGTGAATGCAATTTTATTAAAATTGGTTATTTTATTTGTTTGCATTTCAAATGCCTTCCCCCCCTTCGCAGTCTCCCCTCCCCCCAAAACCCCCATCCCAACTGCTGTCCTTTTTGCCTCTTTGAGGGTGCTCCCCCACCCACCCACTTCCTGTCTCACCACCCTAGCATGCCCCTATGCTGGGGCATCAAACCGCCACAGGACCAAAGGCCTCCTCTCCCATTGATGCCAGATAAGGCCATCTTCTGCTACATTATGTAGCTAGAGCCACGTGTTCCTCCATGTGTACTCTTTGGTTGGTGGTTTAGTCCCTGGGAGCTCTGGGGGTCCAGTTGGTTGATATTGTTGTTCTTCCTATGGGGTTGCAATCCCTTCAGCTCCTTCAGTCCTTCCCCTAAGTCTTCTATTGCGGTCTCTGGACTCAGTCTGATGGTTGGTTGTGAGTGTCTGCATCTGTATTAGTCAGGTGCTGGCAGAGCCTCTCAGAGGACAGCTATACCAGGTTCCTGTCAGCAAGCACTTCTTGGTATCAGCAATAGTGTGTGTTGGGGTTTGGTGTCTGCAGATAGGATGGATCCCTAGGTGGGGCAGTCTCTGGATGGCCTTTCCCTCGGTGACTCTAACCAAGCAAGTAAACGTAATTTCTAAAAGAGGACAACACTCCACAATTCAGCTAACTTCCAAGAACATGATCTATATAAACATTAATTTCTACAGTATAGCCCTGTCCTACACAGTAACTTCTGCACTGTGACTAAGACAGTACCATATAATGTTCTTTACTCCTCTGCAAGGAGGAAGAGTTTGAGTTCATGCCTAATCACAGTCTTCTGGACTGACTGGCACGTGGCTATGTATCTGATTATGTTATGCTGTGTGCATGTATCAGGAAGATGCATTTATGAAAGTGTAACAGGAGGTATAAACTGAAAAAGCAAACAGTTCTTCCAAAAACATTATTTTGCTTATTCATCACACTTTACCAAAAGCATTTCCTAGGCCCTCTAAGAATCTCTGTGGTTTACGAAACACATCTAGAAAAGATTTTTAACTTCTAATTGCTACAGAATTTACTAAGACCGGAGACTAGACTGTTTAGCTGTAACCAGAACCGTCATTTCTATTCTTTTTGATACATCTTTGAAGTTTCCTATTTTGATGTTAGCCTTTAATAGAATTATTAAGAATATTGTATTACAATACCAGTCATTCAGTCTATCCTGTTTGCAAAGGCCAAATGTTAATGATTCCAATAATAACAGAAATTATTATCTTAGCCATCTCTAAGAAATACATGTTTTAGACATAGGTTTACTTTAGCTCTATGTGAACTTCTCCAAAAGGTTATATGTGGGTGTGCATGTGCATTCATTACAAAAAACAGAGGGAAAATAAAACTAACATTAAAAAGATAAAGAAACAACCTAAAAGAGTTACAAACCAGTGAGAAATACATCTCTAGCTGGTGAGGCCTAGTCAGTCACTACGGTTACCACAGCCTGCTCCTCATGTGTAGAAAACAACCCTGAAAGGCCTCCTTGTTTACACTGTACAGTGGCCATTCCCTCACACTATCTTCACAGTATCTTCAAGTTCCAGTTGCAACAACCTGATGTCTTGTTTTTTGAGGAACACCACCTTGCCAACAGGAGAGAAGATATCTGTCAGAGTATCCTTCCCCTTCTATTCCCCAAAATTCCAAAGGAAGTTACTAGCGACCTTATGGAGACCCAGGTGGACGTTTATCCATTCACACCACTACCCAGGAGGCCAGACACAGAACCCTGACCAGGATGGGCAAGGTCACTGTCGTGAGGCTCACTCTCTGACAGGGGAAGGCAGACATTAAACAGTAACAAGCACACGTTCTGCATTCACTTGTGCGGCAGTGAACTGCAGTAAACCAGAGTGGTGTGCTAAGAGCTGCTAGGGGGTGACACTGATCCCACAGTGATAGCAGACTTACCGTCACCTAGGAGATGATGTGTTGCCTGAGGATGCTCCATAGGAAGTGATAGTTAAGGAAAGAGAGGTGCTCTATAGAGAGACACTGGGCATGAAAATCAGGAGCAGAATTTGTCATCCAGAGGGAACAGCAAGAACCAAGGCCCAAAAATAAAAGTAAGTTGTATGTGGTGAGGGAACAGAACAACTGAGATTAGGGATAGAACTGTAGCCCGGAGGACAGCAGGCACCAGATGTTATAGGACAGGCAGGTGAAACAAACAAAGGATGCTCTGTGGGCCTTTGGGAGCTCTGTCTACCTCAGGAAGGGGGAACTATGATCTGTTTACACTTCTAAAAACCCACTCTGGGACCTGTGTTCAGGAGTGGGGAGAAGAGAGTAAAAGCAGAACAGCATAGGAGGCCAGAAGTCACCAAGGGAGGCAGGCCTTTGTCTTCAACAGATCACACTCACTCCCTGTGTCCACCAGGGACTCCAGCACTTTAGGGAGGCAGAGGCGGGTGAAACTCTGAGGATGAGGCCAGCCTGCTCTACAGAGCATGTTCCAGGGCAGCCTGGAACATAGAGAAACACTATCACTAAAAACAAAAAAAAGAGAAAAGCAAGCAAGCACACTTAGAAAATTCCCCTTCGACAGTGGCTAACGTTGATAAATGTTGGCTGTGTTTTTTAGTCATATATATCTGAGGCGTTAATGATTCTATCTAGAACTAAATCGTAATCTTAAAAAATAATTCAGATTGATATCTATGATGTCATAATCCTGTCTCTAGAAAATGTTTTCAAGTCTACGGATACATGAGGTGGCTTCAAGTGTCAGAAAGTTAGTTCACGCTGTATACAAGGTTACATATGTTTATCGTGCATAAAAGGAGAGAAAAGCAGACCTACCTCTGCCTCAACCTCTGCTTGCCTTTTCTCCAAGAGTTTCGCCACAGCCATGGCCCTGTGCTTGCCAGACCTTTTGCAGCTCACGGCCCATTCACACAACAATGTCACCACAGCTTCATCATTGGGGGCAACCTAATGGTCAAGAGAAATGTACCAACAGTGTCACATTAATGCAAGCAGAGGACGACCTAATCCTTAGAGCTTTGTTCCCAAGTGTTACTCGCAGGGTGCTTTCAAGTCACTTAAGCAGGAGAAAAAAACAACTTAGTCATTAAGAAAAAAATGTTCAAAATTCACCTGAATGTGTGACAAATCCAAGAGCACCAGAGTTTCCTTAAAGAAAATGACCACTGAGGGCTGGAGAGATGGCTCAGGGGTTAAGAGCATTGACTGCTCTTCCAGAGGTCCTGAGTTCAAATCTCAGCAACCACATGGTGGCTCACGGCCATCTGTAAAGGGATCTGATGCCCTCTTCTGGTGTGTCTGAAAACAGCCACAGTGTACTCACATACATAAAATAAATAATTCTTTTAAAAGTAGGAAGGAAGGGAGGAGGGAGGGAGGGAGGGAGGGAGGGAGGGAGGGAGGGAAGGAAAGGAAGTGACCACTGAACTCCAATGACACTGAACAACTGTTACAAAGCCCCACTGTTAGGTGGTCAGAATGTGGACCATGCTTGATTTGCAATAAAAATCCTATCAAGATGTGTTATCAAGTGACCAGTGAGAAATTAAAAGAAACGAACCACAGGGTAGGCTGAAATATTGATGGTGCATGCATAACTCATTACACTAATGCAACAGACATGAAGTGGGGAAGCCAAGCGTCTAAAGAAACAACAACTGAAAGCAGACCTTGTCAGCAAAGCGCTGTGGCTATACCCAGAGCATTATCAGTTCAGGGACAGATTATAGTGGCTAAGGATGAGAGGACTTCAGGGACCCAAGGGACATGTCATAGCTGGTGGGACTGAGAGATGACAGAAGAAAGATCGGGCTTCTATGTCATGCCCTTGCTTTACAGCATCTACACCAAACAGCGGCGTACTGGCTACAAGGCTGGATGGCCACAGCATGAGCACTTAAATACAACCTTGGGCATGCTTAATGCTTTAGAATTCACCAGCCCAAGCAAGGTTATGATACAGTTATGAGCACAATCCCATGATGCATAATGGCACACATAAGCCCCGGCTTGTGGATCCTGAGATATATGAGGAATCCAGAATAAAAATGGATGTGAGGCCTTCAATACAAACAATTCAAATCCTAAAAGTCAATTTGCTCTGACACTCCATTTGGAAAAAAACAAAAACAAAAACTGTTTTTTCTTTCCCAGCATGTATCAATCAATTTGATTGATTAATCAACCAAAAAGCTTCTTGATTAGAGTGGGACTTTGCGCTCACTTCCCTTTTCAATGCTGGGGTTTTTGTCTAGTTTGAAACTGTTCCATTCCTGTACATGCTGTCACCATCCCTGTGAGTTCCTATGTGCATCCCTGTTGTGCCCTTAGAGGAAGGACACTTTCTCTGAAATCACCCAGCACCTCTGGCTCCTATAAGCCTTCTGTCTCCTCTTCCACAGAGATCCCTGAGACTTAAGGCGAGGGTGTTTGTTAAAAGACATTCCTTTCAGGACTGACTGCTCGAAAGTCTCTCACTCTGTGCACACTGTCCAACTGTGGGTCTCTATGCTAATACCCATCTACTGCAAGAAGAAACTTCTCTGATTTTGGTTGAGCAATGCAATCGTCTATGGGTACAATGATATGGGGTACATAGGGATGGTGGGTGGGGGATCTCAAACTGAACTACAGCACATAAAGGTCAGGGTAGGAAAGGGGGACCAAGTTATAGGGTCAAGCCCTGGTATAAATTCAAACACATAGTCAGAACTATATATACAGTTAATATATTCATTTAGCATTCTCTCTCTCTCTCCCTCCCCTCCCCTCTCCCCCTCCCTCTGCATTATGGTTGTGTCTCAGGATGTAAGCTCTAAGAAACAGTTCCAACACCACTTCTGTCTGCCTGCTACCATGCTCCTCACTATAATGGTCATGGTCTCCCTCTCTGAAACTGTTGGCCCCCAACAACTTCTCTGAAAGGTGTCTTGGTTGTGGTGTCTTACTACAGCAATAGGAAAGCAACTAAGCCAACAGACAACACTGTGAAGCACAATGAACAGTGCACATAGACAACATACAAATGACAGGAAGACGACGAGCCCAATCTTGGTACCTACAGTGTGCACGGCAAGAGTGCTAGACACTGCAAGAGACAGGAAGTCACACTCCTCTAGAGATGAGGAAGGCGAAGTTAGTAAAAAGCTGAGCCCAGAGGCAAGGGGAGCTCTGTAAGGACATTCAATGAGGGAACAGTACTGGGAAGATTCAGATTAGGACATAACCAAGAAATTTACATTTTGATAGGCCCAGTGCTCATACTGTTTGTATCAAGATGGAGCAATTATAGTTTCATTTTTAGTTTTTATAGTATGAGAAAAATCATTAACGTCTATTTAAAGAAAGACTGAAACTGGGCCACAGAGGGAAATTACAGGCTTTCTGACGAATAGTGATAAATGTAAAAATTAGGAAAGCACTATCCAAATACAACAAAAATCAAACAGTCGACTACAAACTTCGGGTGTAATGTCAACCTCTCTGCTCAGGACTGCTAGGTACCTGACACTGTGCTTTGCCCAATTCACGTGTGACCTCATGCCACACTACAGCAGCCTGACAGTGGTTACTATTCTTCAAGCTGTAATGAGAAAGGCTAAAAGCCATGTATCTATCCCAGAACTACCCCCAAACTACCAAACTCCATCCACACCATCTGTGACCGGCCCATCTTTCTCCACAAGGAGCTGGGATCGACTGAAGCACATCCCAGATCCCAAAGAAACAGATCCCTCATTAAAAACCGAACGCACTCTGTATAAGTTAAGACACCACTCGGCCACTCGGGTCACAGAGCTGGGTTTCATCCTCCTCCGAAATCTGTACGCCAACTATAAAGAATCACCTGCGCTTGCCTCGGCCACCTCTGTCTCGCTCTGCACTTCCAACAATCCCTGAAGGTCCACGGAGCTCTGGAGAGCTGACCTCTCCTCTAAAACCAAGCTCAGGTGTCCTTGCTCACCAGAGAGACTAAGAATGGATTTGGATTGTCCTCCAATCAAACTTCTAATGGCCTGTTGCTATAGTGTCAATTGAAAATGAGTGCAAAGCAGTTTTACACAAATGCATCAAAGGCAGACAACACAACTGAAGTTCACAGGGGCGGAAACCTGGCGTTTGAATGGTGAATGTGAGAACACTGCAGTGAAAAGTTAACTAGAAAACGTCTGGGGAAAGCGCCACGCTGGATGATGTTATTAAGGACAAGGCCTGCCTAGGCTACAGAGAAGCTTTTCAAAACTGACATGTTAGATATAAGGGTTACAAAGGGTTACAAAGTGGACCACACATTTCAACTGCTTGTTGGTTCAGTTAATGTCTATTGAACGCCTACTGTGAAGTCCTCTTCTAAGCACCGAATGAAATGTATTCTCATATTTTACTTCGGAGGAGGAGAGATCAGTAATATTCGTGTGTATAAATCCCTATCAATATCCACACAATCTTTAAAATGTTCATATGCTTTATTTCAATAACTCAATAATTCTCTGGGAGTATAGCTATGGAAAAAAAAAAATCTTATGAGTGAAAAGCACTGTGTGCTCCAGGCATCAGTGGAGTGGGCATGCTAGCAAACCCTCCTGCTGACCCCTGCCTCAAGAACGGGCAGTGTCAGAGATAATGAGATAAATCAAAGGAAAGTGGGGGGACCTTATAGACACACAACAGCAAATACGGAAGCTCATAGCTAAAACAACTTGACTTCAGTAAGGGAGCCCCAGGAATGTTTAGGGAGCAGGATTTGTCTCTGGAAGCAGCAAAGGACTAACTTTTACACTGGCAAAGTTCTGAAATTCTGCAACATCTGCCTGTTAAGTACACACAAGCAAATGAGGTAAAAAGAAATGGTGGATCGGGTAGCAAGAACTGAGCTAGAGCACATAAAGGGTGCCAAATTATGGTGACGATTCCCGGCATACATTAAAACATGCCATCAGAGCAATACATGTATGTTTAATTCTCAGCCAGATGAGCATGTTGCACAGGCTTTGAATCCCAGCACTGAGGAGAGATAGGCAAACCACTTTTCAGTTCCAAGCTAGCCTGCTCTATGTAGTAAATTCAGACCAGCCAGATCTACATAGTGAGATCCTGTCTCAAAAAAATATATATCAAGATGGTGGTGGTGGTGGTGGTGGTGGTGGTGGTGGTGGTGGTGGTGGTGGTGGTGGTGGTGGTGGTGGTGGTGGTGGTGGTAATGAACATTAATTTATCGCCAAAAGATTGGATTAGCAATAGAGAAAGTTCATGAATGGGGTTAAGAGGCTCGGATTACCCAAGATGCAATCCACAGACCACATGAAGCTCAAGAAGAAGGATGACCGAAGTATGCATACTTCTGTCCTTTTTAGAAGGGGGAACAAAAATATTCATAGGAAGAAATACGAAGACAAAGTTTGGAGCAGAGACTGCCCCACCTGGGGATCCAGCTTATATACAGCTACCAAACCCAGACAATATTGCTGATGCAAAGAAGTGCATGCTGACAGGAGCCTGATGCAGCTGTCTCCTGAGAGGCTCTGCCAGAGCCTGACAAATACAGAGGCAGACACTCACAGCCAATCATTGAACTGAGAACAGGGTCCCCATTGGAGGAGTTAAAGAAAGGACTGAAGGAGCTGAAGGGGTTTGCAACCCCACAAGAATGACAATACCAACCAACCAGAGCTCCCAGGGACTAAACCGCCATCCAAAAAGTACACATGGACAGACCCAAGGCTCCAGCCGCATATGTAACAGCAGATGGCCTTGTTGGGCACCAACGAGAGGAGAAGCCCTTGGTTTTGCCAAGGCTCAACACCCCGGCCCCCCCAAGTGTAGGGGAATGTCAGGACAGGGAGGTGGGAAGAGGTGGGTGGATGGGAAGGGGAACACTCTCATAGAAGGGAGTGGAGGGACAGGATAGGGGGCTTATGGACAGGAAACCGGGAAAGGGGACAACATTGAAATGTAAATTAAAAAATTCAATAAAAAAAATGAAATAAAAAAGAGGCCCTTGTTTTATATGTATAGCTTTTAATGATTTATTTTTATCTTTAATATGCATTAATGTTTTGATTATACTATGTCTGTGTAAGGGTGTCAGATACCCTAGAACTGGAATTATAGACAGTTATAAGCTGCCATGGGTGCTTCTTCTCTGAAAGAGCCATCTCTCCGGCCCCGTATGTATAATTTTATATGCATAAATTTTAATCTTCAACTCTACTAGGAAGCATGCTTCTGCTGCACAATGTTGCTGCTAGGAAAGAAGAGCCTAGGAAGCTGCAGACCAGCAACCACTGCAGTCTCCGGGCTAGCCCCAGCTTCTGTCTCTAACCTCACTGTCACGCCAACCACTGCAGTCTCCGGGCTAGCCCCAGCTCTGTCTCTAACCTCACTGTCATGGCCAACCACTGCAGTCTCTGGGCTAGCCCCAGCTTCTGTCTCTAACCTCACTGTCATGCAGGAAACAAAGAAATGGACCACTGAGGCATTTGATACACTGGAGGTGGAAGACAAGAAAAGTTATGGGTTGAAAGAATCTAAAGTCAGACAGTATATCCTTGTACTGTATGTGTAACAATCCTAAGAAATAATTTCTATAATGACAACAAACAGAATCCAAAACTTATAACGGTCTTTCACATAACAGCACTGCTAACCTGGCCTGGTAAGTGGAGCATACTCCTAGTGGTAAAATTCCCACTATTTCAGGACACACAATTATTGCTTACGAGGCCACCAATTTCAGAACGAACACACCACAATCACAAAGAAAGTCTTCTAAAACACATGAAGAACTTAACAGCTCTCAATGGACAAGCATCTAGGTAGGTATGGCTCATTAAGCTCGAGGTCTGCATCAAAGTGAACTAGGAATCTTCCTTGCTTTAACAAGTGAAGATCAAAATGTCAGCTAAATCAGATACCAGCTTCCTGAAGAAATCACAAGACATCTGGTGTGATGGTCTGCCATTTTAAAATACTACCAAGATTATAAAATGATATTGTTAAAGGGAACAGAACAATAAAAGTCCGTGGGGCACTAGTGTGAACAACAAGTAAGTGCAAAGACTGGAGGTCGGACACAAAAGAAAGCTCTCGGTAACAGTTCTTTAATCCCAGACTCAAAGGATGTGCTTGTATATGAAATCAACTACTTAATACCAAGAATGTCACATATGAAAATATCATTCGTAGAATAGCACCAATAAACTATAGGGACTGACAGGCAAAGGAGTGGCAACAGCCAGGAGTGGCTTTCAAGCTGGGACACATCATGGGGCACTGAGTAAGTGTCTGGCCATGTAAGCCAGAGAAGGTCTAACTGCTGGGAGGTAAGCCTTTTGTACAGGGTCACATTTAACATAAGAATTATCATATGAGGTAATAAAGTACAGACTGTTTATGGTATGGTTAGAGAGGACCTGAGCACTATGAGAAAAAAATAAGGAACAGCCATGCCAGCTGGTCGTAGACACATATGTGTATTGAGGACTGATCCCCACCCCTGTAGAGATTGTGCTGTGAACATATCTCCTGCAGCCTCTTCCTCCCTCCCTCCCTCCTTCCCTCCCTTCCCCCCTCCTTTCTCACCCCAGCCACTAATAAATAGCTCAAAGCATCTAATAAAAATGTATGTATCATATATGGGAAACATAATGTTAAAAATGTATACAAGCCCAATCCTAAACTTTGGGGGGGGGGGGCCTCCAGCTTGCTGGATGACATCAACAGAATAAGCTCCTTCCTGGGAGAAGAAGGCTCGAGGTCATGTTCCTTGGACTAGAAACCTAGCTACATTTCAACCAAAAACATTCTAGATTTGCTATCCATCATGCATGGCATTTATTGTACATGTGAACATTTCTGAAAGCAATTTCTCAGATATTTTGATGCCCGGTTTTGTTGTTGTTTTTCTGAGGGTGTGGAAGGATGGAGTGAATTTTCCTAATCGTACATCCTTTGGACCAGTGTTGACAATCTTTAGATTTTGTAACATCTCAAAAACTAAAGATATTGAAGTATATCTGAATCGATTAGTCACTTACGTGCACCGTGACAAAAATAAATGTTTCCATTCTTCAGTTAAATTATCATTTAAATAGTATGAATGGAAAAATAAACAGAATCCTCAGAAAGAGGATCACTTAAGTCACATGGCAAGAATTATAATTGAAAAATAAATCCTTCTAAAGACCTTGAGAAGTGCATATCTCCTGCATTTAAAATAACTGAAATACAATAGTTGCTTTCCAAAAATCTCTGTATGGTATAACAAACTACTTTATACATGTTAAGAAAACATGTTAAGGTTACATATAGATAAAAGAAATCCAAATTTCTAGAAGTTATTTGCTCTACTGTCTTAACAAACAAAGTTGCCCGGCCATAGACAAAACCACTGTGTTACCTATGCTCTACGGTAGGAAGTAGATTCTAATAGCAAGGCCAGTTCACACACAGTGGGAATGATGCCAAGGGAGTTCCCAAAGAAGGAAAACTAGCAGCAAAGGCGGAGTCAAAATGCAGTGGGAACGGCATAAAGTGCTTGATATAAGCAAAGCCTTGCTGCTTAACCTTAGCACTTGACCTTTCTGTTCTCCGCTCTCCATGGTGCGGCTCTGTAATCCCAGCTCTGGGAAGTAGTGAGACAAGAAGACTAACGTTCAAGGCACCTCAGACAACCTAGTGATATGGTGCCTCCATGTAGAGAGGCTTACATGGAGGTCTGGGGATACAGCTCAGCGGCAGAGCACGCATCTAGCTAGCATGTGTGAAGCTCTGAATACAGTCCTTGGTACTGCAATAATAATTCTACTGTGTTAAAATTATCAGAGAAGCTTTCAGACACTACAGACGCCCCCTGCATGTAAATGTGCCAATATCAGCATGTAGGAACTTCTGCTATCGATCATCAAGGTGCCCCGCCTCCCGCCGAGATTCTATCTGACACTGATCTCTTCTGCTTTATTGTTAGCTGAAATGACTTCCTAACAATGACAATAAAGACTCAAATCTACCAGCTGAGGGGGGTTCTATCCTGCTAATGAATTAGGTGTGAACCTGAATAACTCTGCTCTGATCACTGCTTTTCTCATCTAAAAGATTCCACAGGGAAAAGAAAACTATAAAGCAGTCATGTAAGACAAAATGGCAGAACCTACTATATTAAAAAATGTCTGCATACACATGCACATATACATACATACTTACACACACATACACAGAGACATACACACGTGCACTCACATACATGCACACACATGTACACACACACAGACACACACCTGCACACATGTGCACACAGACATGCACACACGCACAGAGACATGTACAAAGATATGCACGTGCGCGTGCATGCATGCACGCACACACACACACACACACACACACACACACACACACATTAAAACTAGTAGAAACTAGCAGAACTAGCCTGGCAGCATGGTGACATGCAGCTGTAACTTAGCACTTCTGCTAAGGCAGGAGGATGGCAAATTTGTAGCCGGGTCTAGGCTACATTGCATGTTCCAAGCCAGCATGCCCAAATAAAGCAATACTATGATATAAAATAATTTTTAAAGGAATTTTTTTTAAATCCCCGGTGGCAAGAGAGATGGCTAATCAGTTAAGAGAACTTGCTGCTCTTCCAAAGAACCTGAGAATTTGACTCCCAGCACCTACACTGCACAATCACATGTAACCCCGTTTCCAAGGGAACCAACTCCCTCTCTGGCCTCCACAGGAACATACCTGTGGCACACACATGTGATACTAAATAAATCCATCAATAAGCAAGTCTTAAGGATCCTTTGGCCAGTGAGATGGCCAAAGTGGATAAAGATGCTTTCCTCCAAAGTCTGACAGCCTGAGTTCCATTTCAGAGAGTCATGTGATGGAAAGAGAACTGACTCCTTTGTCCTCCAGCATCCTCTACACATGTGCTATGAAGTGCACACAACACACACACACACACACACACACACACACACACACACACACACACGTGCACATACGCATATGCACACTTACAATAAATAAAAAAAGGTTTAAAAATCCTCGTCTACGGGATAAATGGGTCAGTGGACAAAAAGGTTTGCTGTACACAGAGAAATAAGTAAAAATAAATGTAAAAATAAAATTTAGATCCTTGTGAAGATACTGCTACAGTTTCAGAGCCCCCTCCCCTTCCAAGACATGTGTTGAAAACTTGCTCTGTAGCCCATGGTGCTACCAGCCAGTGTTGGGACGTTTATGGAGTGAGGTCTAGTGGGAACATTCCTTCAGGAGGTCGGGGAATCTAAGTTCTCTCTCTTTTGCTTCCAGGCCATGAAGTGATTGTCTCTGCCTTCTATGCTCTCCCAGTGTGCCATGCTGCCTTGGCACAGGCCTGAAGCAACAGGGCCAACCAGTACCAGTGATGGACTGTGGTCTCTAGAACTGTGAGCCACAGCAAAATTTCTGGAGCTTGTGAGATGGCTCAGCGCCAGGTGAGGTCAACTGCCACTAAACCTGAAGACTTGAGCTTGATCCCCAGGCCCTACATGGCAGAAGGAGAGAATCCACATCTGCAAATTAAGTGATCTCTAAGAGTGCACCACTGACAGACACGCTGCAGACAGACACAAATGATAAAAATAATCAGGGCAATATAAAAGTGAAGTATGCTTTTCCTATTCACTAACTGCATAAATGTCTGGACACATATTTTGTTTATCCCTCAACTGTTAATATCAGTGGCATTTAACTAATATATTTTTAAAAAACCGTAATTCTAAAAGACTCATGGGACTCCCAAGTGAAGTAGAAAATGTGACATTCTAAAGCACAACACTGTTCTTGTCAAACTATGATGAGCATTAGTCAATTCAGTAGCCATGGACCCCAACATCCACAAGCGTTCCCTTGTTTTCAGGTAGACTCTAAGCTGCTCCTGTAAAGCTGTGTTAATAATAGCCCTTTGCTGGGAATCTTTAGGAAGTGAGGCCTTCTTGAAGAAAGTCGTTCATCACAGGACCCTGATCCATTTCTTTCTCTCTCTCTCTCTCTCCTCTCCTCTCTCTCTCTCTCTCTCTCTCTCCTCCCTCCCTCCTCCCCCTCCCTTTCTCTTTTCCTCCCTCCTTCCACTCCTTCTCCCCTGCCCCTCCCCTCCCATCTCTCCCTCTCTCCCTCCTCCTTCTCTCCCTCTCACTTCCTCCCCCTCTCCCTTCCCCCTCCCTCTTTCCCTCCCCCCTGCCCCCCTTCCCCTCCATCAGCATACGACATACTCCCTCCATGATTATTCATAGTCACTATAGACCCGGAGACAACAGCTCTAGTAACCAGGGGATAAGATCTTTCCTAGGTTAAGTATTCTGTCACAGCGATGGAAAACTGACTGACATATTGATGGCACCTTGGCTTATACTTTTAAGAATTCACATGAACCAGAGCCACCTCACCCATTCAGGTACTTCTCTATGTAAATACTTCACAAACACCAAAAAGCAAAAAAGTCCCAGCAGACCCTGGCTGAGACTTACGGATGAGTAGGCTGTGCAATTAATGCTTGAGTTTAAACACATTGTGTAAAGTCCCAAGGGGCCCAGATTAATCAATGTAATCATACTATCGTCATTTGTCCTGCAAATTTGTGACTTCCTGATAACAGTGGCTATTGCTATTAAGTACCTAATTACATGAGAGGCTCTATGAATACTTAATGCTGCACTAATAATGGGTTCCCATCATCCTGATGTCATCTAGCAATCATACGCCCCTTTACAAAGTAAGCAAATTATTCATAGGTACCTCAAAGCCTGCTAATTTCATAGCTGAACAGCTTCCTGTCTCCACATGCAAATACCTTCCTGTCTGTCTGAATGTAAACCAGCTGTAAAGAGGATGCACCCATCATGAGGCCATGGACCCCTCTCCTTCAAGAAAAAATCCAAGTGCTGTATCTTCCTCCTCATCACCACTGTGCCAGCAGCCTTTCAATGATCACAGAAGCCAATGTGAGTAAACACATGCACACCCTTGGAATGCAGGCATGAGACCAGGGACTAATGAAGCGGTGGACAGCGTAAGACACAGCCCCTGACATCACAGAGCAGGCGCCTGAGGAAGGTAATCGTGCTCAGGCACAGACAAGGAAGAAACAAAGCTCTTGTGGTTCTGATGCCAGTAATCAAGCCAAGTGCCCAAGCCTGGTGGACTCAGGTAAGTATAGGACGTGCTAAACTGGAGACTTGTGTTACCTAAGAACTCTCAACTCTGAGCACAAACTGATAGGAAACAAACATAAACAAGAACCATGTAGGTTTTGCGGCTGGGGTTAGTGGTGTTACTAGGAGCAGAGATGGAGAAAACACCCAGTGCCGCTGCTGTCCTGAAGCTCTGGCTGGGGCAGCTGGCCTGATGTTTTCATTACTTGGTACAGAGTCTGTTTACCGAGGTCCCAGAAAGAGAAGTGAAAACAGCTTTTCCTGCGGCCCTTGGGTCTTCCCTTTTATCCACATCACTGAAGTACCGCAAACATGCAGCTGCCTCTGCTCTCCCCGGCAGCCATAATCAAAAGCAGAGGCCAAGAGGAAGGAAGTGGTCCAAGAGCTCTGCAAAGCTGAGGGGCCCTCCCGACCTGGCTGCTTGGGATGAGGTCACCAGTAACTGACTAGTCAGTACTGGGAGCTGAGAGCTCCGAGGCCCACTGCGACTCCCTCAGGTGGCTGCTGGGCCCTGATGCCACCCAGGAGAAGCAGCTCTGAAGCACTGACCCATCCAAAAATAAATAAATGCCACGGAGGCCTGTGCCAGCTGCTGGGTAACAAGCTGCTTTCCAGCAGGCACAGCACAGGTCTGCTGTTTGATCCTGAGACTCTATTTGTGCTGAAATGTCGATCACAACCTGTCTGTAAACAACCTCTGAGATGTGGGACACTCTTCACACAGGGCATTCCCACACCAGTCCATAGCACTTGCTAACCACCATCAGGCAGTCTCTGAGCTCTGAACTGAAAGCTAGAAATTTCTTTATTCTATACATAAAACACAGGGTGGGAAAAATACCCAAACACAAAACTGGAGTTGAAATATAAAGGGTTTTGAGGTTCGTTTCCTACCTCCTTTACAACAGCACTCAAGTTGACACAGCCCCAGCAGACCATGGGCGGGGGGGGGGCGGGGACAAGGGAAAGAGTAAAAGAATGTCGCACTCCATGAGCTATTAGTGAAACCATGCCCCAGGCATGGGCAGGATCAGCTCCTCTCAGCACAGGGAGGACCTAGTGTCAAAGGGTCTCACCTGTGCGATACAATTTCTAAGGGACTTTAGCTCAGTTCTGAAGCTGAGACTGCACTCAACTCTGGACAGACGCTCTCCCCATCTCCTACAAGGATGTGGAGGATGAGATTTCCCTCTTAGCCATTACAAGCAAGGCTGCAGAGACGGAGCGGCTGAGGCCCCCTGCAGCTGGTGTGAGAAGGAACACCCCTAGTAAGAGCAAACATCAAAACACAGTGACTAGAGGTTGATAACTTTACCGTCTAACATGCAACATCAACCCTGGACAAACTATGGGATCCAAGAAAAGGGGGGGGGTACGCTTTGAAGACAGCAGATAAGTTTCTGAGTCGTAACCGACCACTCAGTATACTCCATGGCTTAATACAGAACAGGTACATCCGTGTTGGCTCTTCCAATAAAATATAGATTATTTTATTACCGGCAACAGCAGCAGTTTTTGGAACAGGCTCATTATCTGTGGAACATGCTGTGTTTTATAATCTAAATGTATATTCATGCTCAAGTGTTGTGTAACTATGCAAAAGCTCTAAGCACACAGCTATGAGTAACTTGCTCTAAGCCACACAGCGATCGCTCGGTATTTACATGTGAATCCCAGAAATAACAAGTAGCTCCGTGGTGAGGAAAACGGTGGCTCCTAAGCCAGGCCTGGTGCACACACAGCAATCCCAGCGCCCAGCAGGCAAGGCAGGAAGATGTCTGAGTTCAAAAGTCTCCCTGAGCCACTGAGAGACCTTATCTCCAAATAAAAAGAGAAAAAGAAGGGAGAAGAGAAGGAAGGAAAGGAAGAAGAGGGGGAGGAAAAGGAGAAGGTAGGGCGATAAGGTAAGGGAGGAGACTAGACAAGAAACCCTGATGAAAGAATAAAGGGACAAGTAAAATTGTCACTAGCAAACTTATACATAAATAATACCCCAATGGAAATGCATATTAAACACTAGGGCCATATTTTAAAAATGTTAATGCTAAATACTTAACATTTTAATTATTTAAATATTAATGTTTAAATATTTAATGCTACAGAAGGGGCCATCCGCGCAGATATCCTCCCAGATTAAGTCAGTAAGCGTAAACTAAAGGTTAACTGCTCTGTTTTTTGTTTTACTCAAAGACACCACATTAACCACAAAGCCGCTCGAGTCTCTTCCCAGAATATTCAATATGATCGCCATTAAACCAGACAATTCTTGCACTCCCTCCAAACTGCTACAACATCCAGGACTTGGTCTAGGGCCCATGTTGCCCTCTAGTGGCAAATACATGTATAGCAGAGACTGAAGACGTGGCTCTGCCTTCTCAGATGAAGTACAGACAGACAGTCAGGTAGTGTTGGGTCTGAATATGAGCATCTCCTACAAGCTCACATTTTCCATTACCTGGCCTCCAACCAGCGGTACTTGGGAAGGTTATGGAACCTCTATGACGTGGAACCTTGCTGGGTAAGTATCACTGAAGGCAGGCTGAGGTCTTATCGCCTGGCCCCATTTCCTAGTCTCTCTACTTCTGTGTGGAGAGGAAATGCCATCACTCTGCTTCCTGACTGACAGGCCAGCTTCTCCCTCCTGCTGCTACCTCTCCTGCTAGTTATAAAAGGCATGGAAACCAAAATAATCATTCCTTCCCTAACTTGCCGTTGAACAAGGTATTTTATAACAACAACACGAAACTAATTCATATAGATAAACAGGTAATGTATTTTAGCAGGAATTCTCAATATACTACCACAATAATCATCTCTGTTCATTTTAAAACAGAACAAGCTTGCTGGGATGTAACCAGACAGCTCTTACAGCCAGTGGCTTGTTTCAAGTGGCTGCTACAAAGTTACAGGACTTCTGAGAGAGCAGTGAGATTTTATTCAGAAACATGGCAACGTAATTGCTAACCTTGATAAGGCAGCCTCCTTAACACTGACTTTGGAAGTTGCCTGTGGGCAATTTGAGTTTCTGTTCACAGGGGTCACATATCAGATATCCTGCCTATCAGATATTTACTTTCTGATTCATAACAGCAGCAAAACCACAGTCATGAAGTAGCAATGTGACAATTTTATGGTTTGGGGTCACCACAACACGAGGAACTGTATTAAAGGGTCACAGCATCAGGAGGGTTGAGAACCACTGAAATAGGCTTTAAATTTTTTCTGAAGATGTATTTATTTATAATTTACAGGTCTGGGTAAGATGTGACTGCATGTTTGTGTCACACATGCATTCCTGCTGTCTGTGGCGATCACGTGAGGTTGACAGATCCCGTAGAACTGGAGTTACAGGTGGCTCCGTACAGCCATGTGTGTGCTGGGGAACCAGGCCCTCTGAAAGCAGCCAGCCTGCAAACCATCCCTCCAGCCCCAAAGCGGGGACTCGTAGTTGGCACAGCAAGGCTTGGGCAAAACCCAAGCAAGAGAACACTGTCACTTGGCACAGACTCGGGCCTGTGGGCAACTCACATCCAGTGCGAAAGTCTCAGGATTCCAGAAGCTTTTTATCCACATCAGTCCTATTACAGGATGGAAAGTTCCCGTCTTTGGGGACAAGAACACCATGTGAGCTGAGAATCATAGAGACTTATCTGCTCTCCCAAGTACAGAAACGCACTTCTGCAAAGGCTCCCAGGAGACAGAAACTCCACTCCCCTCCACATAAACCTCACTCCCAACACGCTGATCCCCTGTGGCTCCCACAGCCCTGAGCCTGTTTTTGAAAAGAAGATAACAGCTCACAAATTATTCCCAAAGAGGAATATTCCGGAATGTTGTGTCAGGCCCCTGCGTGGGAAATAGAGCATTCTGGTTGTTTTCATTTGGCCGTCTCCTCTTTCCACAAACCCAGGACCAATGAGGGCAAGCTCAAAAACCAAAGAGACCTAGTTAAGTTAGCTAAAGTGTTTCCTTTGAAAATGTGCTAAGGCTTACCTCAGCATTCCTTTGTATCTAACACAAACTATATATGTGTATGTATGTGTGTGTGTGTGTGTGTGTGTGTATATATATATATATATATACACACACATATATATGGCATTTTTTTCATTACCAAATAATACTTTTATTTCTATGAAGACCAAATAAGAAAACAGTAATTTAAATCTCTATATTTATAATCTTTTAAGGAAAAAATTGAAATTGTTAAGACTTTTCAAAGTCCATGCCCATTTATAGCCATGCACTGCCCTCTGCTGGGCAACAGACTAAATTTCACTCCAAATTAAAGCCAAATATTCTATATAAAGTCTATCACCAGACAAGCGATAGTCTAAACCTAAAATGTAGAGATGATGATTGGAGGTTAAAAATTATCTCCCATCAACTTATCAAGGTGGATCCCACCCAATACACATCTCACTACCACAATGGTGAGTCGCCGTGGTTCCAAAAGAGAAAGACCTGCAAAGGCACGTGCTTTCCTAAGACATGCATCCCTCTAAAGACTTTGCCACAACTTACGGAATGAGAAGAAAATCAGACAGTGAAAAGAAAAGTAATATTAAATACCTCTTGGTTGTCTTTGTTTTGGTTTGCCCAGAAAATTTTATGATAAAGAGTCTCCATTGAGTTGCTGGAATCAGTTCGGTCGAAACAATGACGATCTAAGACTTCCAGTGTGTGCAAAACCCGACTAATGGTCACCCCTAGATTCACAAATTAAGGAAACAGTTAAATATCATAGTAAAAAAAATGATCATACAAGGAAAGTGATTTGTATTCTCAGGACATACTATCAATGAACGGTAAGAATTAAACCCGACCCTCTAGACAGTCGGCAGCTGAAGGCTGAAAGCTCCGTGACTTGTGTGAGGCGTGAGGTGCTCTACAGGAATGAGAAAGCCCACGACTCGGACACACTCCCTCTCCCGTGCTATACGGTACCTGCCGTCGACTCCTGGCACTTGTCAAAAGACCACCGAACTTCCACTGCACGGCCTCGCTGCTTTATCTGCTGCTCTACCTCATAAATCCTTGCCCGAACCTGAAACAGACAGAAACGCTTCAAAATAACATGCACTCTCCCTGGCTGCCTAAATCGTGTCAAGTGTCCTGTGTGAGTGCAGTGCAGTACTCTGGCGAACCACAATCTTAACTGTGACACGGGAAACACAACTCCTGTGTGCGCCGTGCACCTTTAAATTTACCAGTGACGGTTCGGGGCAATATCAAATACTTATAAAAACAAACGCCTGAGGGAAATGTGACAAGTGAATTTTTTTTTTCAAGGCAGAGATTAGACTATCTTTGAGCTGCTGGTCAAAGCCAGAAATGAACGAGCAATGCTTCAGTGACTTACAGAAACAACGTAGTGAGAGACAAGTGTCTTATGGTAAGTATTAGTCACAATCCCAAGGCTGAAGCTGCAGAAATCTTGGAGCAAACACTGCAGCACCAATGTAAACACACGATTGCTAAGCGTCACAAACTATTATTCCAGGGTGGACCATCGGGATCTGGACAGCAGCTGCCTGGGTGCCAGAATATTCCATGAGCATCTGTGATTCAGAAAAAAGGTGGGGGAAAATCCCAAAAGTCCCCTGTGGTCATGGCAGAGCTCGGACAGGCATTATGATATCTCTCTCTGTGACCTCTGGTTAGTCAGGCTAAGGGTTTATCTTATTGTTGATTTTCTCAAAGAACCAGCTCCTGAAAGAGTGCACATGGACTGACCCATGGCTCCAGCTGCATATGTACAGAGGATAGCTTGTTGGGCAACAATGGGAGGAGAAGCCCTTGGTCCTGCCAAGGCTTGACCCCCGCCCCCCATGTAGGGGAATGTCAGGGTAGGGAGGCGAGAAGGGAGAAGTGGGGAGGGGAACACCCTTATAGAAGAAGGGGGAGGGGGATGGGAGAGGGGGATATGGATGGGAAACTGAGAAAGGGGATAACATTTGAAATGTAAATAAATTTAAAAATATCCTATAAAAAAGATATCTCAGATGTCATGTCAAGGCTTCGGCCACCACACCCAGGTGCTTCTGGGAAATGAAAACATTCATAGAAGCAATGAAGCAAACGTCTACCTGCTGATTGAAAGCCGTGTTCCCACCCGGCATGGGGAGGCTGGACGGGGCAACCTGCAGCAGGTCCAGGGGAGAGCCTGGGTTTGCGATCTTATTTTCATTGGTGGAATAATTCCACACCAAGGCACTTGGGCAACACAGAGTGACAGTCTAGAAATAAAGCAGGGGCAGTCCAGACGGTTAGAAGAAGAAAAGTACCCCCAGCAACCAATACACACGACTCTCCCCACACATAGCGAGGCTACCATTTCCCACAGATGGTTTCAAAACGCAAACGTCTTTTCCCGTTCCCAGCCACCCAGGTGGTAAGACAAACTTAAGAGTCATCACCACGGCTACTAAGAGATAAAGTGTAATTTATCGGCTAATGCTCCGACACAGGAAATGTAGGAAGATGAATAAAATATATTGTTTGTCCTTTCAAATGATTATTGTTAAACAAGAAGGAATACAATTAGGGTATTAAGTGCTAAGATTATAACTTTAACTCTATTTATTAAATAATGTGCCTTACAGCTTTATAAATGCTCATCAGACAGTACCCCAAGACCGGAATAATCCAAATTATTCTATAAAAATTTGGACAACGAATGTTTTCAGCTTTGAGGGCCACCTACAGTCTCCGTCACACAGTCTCCTTTGGCTGTCTCAGTTACACAATGAAAACGTGAGCTTTATTCTTGGACCACGGGCTAGATTCGGTCTGGAGAATATAATCACCCAACTCTAGCCTAAACTTTTATGGACACTTTTTTTTTTTTTTTTTTTTTAAACAGCCAGCTTGTAAGAAACGGTATCTACAATCATCACAGCTCTTTCGTAAGTTAGGTGCTGCTGGTTCATCCTTATCTCAAAAGTGCCAATCAATCAAGCAATCAATCAATCACTGATGGTTTCTATATCTCAAGGCTGGTTCTGAGAACTCGATGACTTAATATGTCACTATTTAACACAGTGCTTAAACCCAAACATCCTACAATGTCTTACTACTAGAGACATTTCTAAAAGCATACAACTGTGACAATAGTTTTGTTACTTTTGTCGTCTGTTTCTAGACTATAATTTCCTGTTTTTTCTCTCCCTACCTAGTATACCCAACCCTCATATTCTCGTGGGTGGACTCTGAGCTTCACCTCTCAACCACATCTGCCCCTCAGATCAGAACATCATTCCTCACCATGAGCTCTGTGGGCAGTCTCAACCCAGCTCAGGGTCTGGACCATCTAGAGGCGTTTAGAACTCAAACACCACACATTTTTACCAGTTGTCTGCCCTAGCCTTCAGAACTAGATGTATAACCATCTCTTGAGCGTATCTACTTCAGGGTTCTACCAGGGGAAAAAAAAATCCTGGTACGCTTTGGTATATATGAGGTGCTAGTTCCAAGGCAAGGCCTTTTCCGATACCCACAATCACAGACACTCAATCTCCTATCTAAAAATCACACAGTATTTGCATATACTCTGTGTAATCACCGTGCATACTTCGAAACAACTCTATATTACATAAATGGCAGTGAATGGCTGGCACTTTGTTATTTTGAAAATGTCTGTATGTGCTTAGAATAGGTAACTTTTCTGAGTTTTTTCAGCCTTCTGATGTGAACTCAGATACAAAAGGGTCCAAAGGTTCCCAAACTGACTAACCTAGATGCTTCCAAAAACATTTCTTTCCCTCATCTCCCTCTTTCTGAGCTGTCCTCTCTCACGAAGCTTTCCTATGTACAATTGACAACTGACAGCATCACTTTCCTGATACGAAACCATCTAAGGACACCTAAGCCTCAGGCCCCTGAGGGTCTCTCACTTACTCACCCCCACCAGCCTCTACCTGCACCCAGGATAACTAACCATCCCCCTCCCCCTTCTGCCCTCTGTCAGGAACACTCTTTCCACTGAAACTACAAAACATCTACAAGAGTTTCCTAGGAAAGCCTACCTGGCTTTCAAGATGAACCAGAAGTTCCCTTTATAATCACCATTGCCCTTTGCACATCTTCCCATTAACACTCAGCCTGTGATATTCAAACTACATTCTTCTTATCACAACAGCAAACTCCACTACCAAGGAGACCATCTCTTCCAGATCGGCCCGAATCCAAAGCCCCCTGATAAAGAGTAAGACACACAGGGGACAGCTCTGGGGCTGAACGGTTCTCAAGCCTAACTGAAGGACCCAGAGCCAGCACACTGCTGTGCTTGGGGACAGCAGAAGCAACAGCAACTGACTGTAAAGAAACAGAGAGGCACCCAGCTGAGCATGCCAACTGCAGACAGCGCTGCCAGAGACGCGCCATCTCGACAGAACAGGAGCACAGCTGACTTGAACTGTGGGTTCTACTCGAAGGATATGCAACCGAACTGCTTGACCATCCTGGTGACAGGCAACAAAGAGCCAGATACGGCATCACTCACCTGGAATCACAGCATTCCCCAGGCTGAGGCTAGGGCAATGCTCTAAGTCCCAGCCCAATCTAGGCTACAAAGTGAGACCCTGTGTCTATGTCAGCAAAAATACCACAAAGGCAAGCGCAATGGTTTCCTTCTGCATAGATACAAAAATTTCCCCAGTGTGATCTAACCAACAGAAATAGACCATCAATTTCCAAAGCTAACAGGTTTTCCCCACAATGAATTTTAACATAAAATAACACGGACCATTATGGACTTACCTGCAACATACAACTAAGTCCATAAACCAAGGGGCCATGCTGTGCACAGGAAAGGCAATCCGAGAAGGCCAGCTGCACAGGGCTCATACCGGGGCCAGGGGGGCCAGGACTGGGGGTCCCGATACTCGTGTTGTTTGCTCCGATTATCATGTGGGGTGAGTGAGCAGCAAGGAGGTTGGGGCTATCACTCAGGAGCAAGGAAAGACGCCGGGCACAAAAGTACGCTAGACGACGAGACAGGTAGGCTGACTGAACAAACTCATCTGAATACTGAGAAGCAGAAGGAAGGCAGAAAGCAGTCATGTCTCTTGCTTCAAACAACTATTTCAACCTGTCTTTCCTTCATTAGGAAGGAAGTCCTACGTGCAATACAGACCAATGATATCCAGTAGTAACATAAAGTAGGCCACAAATATGATTTTTCCCCAGTAACCATTAAGAAAATGAAACAGGAATTCAAAAGATAGTTCATCGGTTGCAGAAGGTTCCACTGTGTGGTTCTCAGAACGCCCACGTCAGGAGGCTCACAACCCCAGATCCAAGGGATCGCACGATGCTCTCAGTCGCCTGTAGGCGCCTGCATGCAGGGGGTGCACATTAAGGCATGCAGGTAACACACGGACACACCAAAAATAAATCTTTTAAAAGGAATACTGAACATGTTGTATCTAACACAATCTTTTCAAATAGCATCTCTTCAACAACTAATTAATACTCAAGTATCCAGAGTATGAATGTTTGCATAAAGTCTGAAATCCGGTGTGCGTTTTACACTTGCAGTGTATCTCCGTTCAGAGCGGTTATTTTTCTAGCGCTCCAGCGCCTATCTGGTAAGGGGATAAACAAGTCATGCAGGCGCAGATCATCCTGGGGAATGGAGTGTCACTCTGAGGGGAAGCACAGTCCCCTTCTGTGTGTAGCTCCAGGGGCAGGCATAAGGGACACGGAGAAAGGCTGCCCACTGATACACTTTAAACCATCTGAATTATTGACACCTCTGTGTGTTACTTTTCTAAGGAAAAAAAAAATCAATCTCATTCAAATAACCTGTATTTAATAGATTATTTGACAAATGACGTCTTTGCCCGATGGAAACCGTAAGAACGCAGATGCTTCTCTGCTCTGTATCCCAGTGTTTGGTGGACAGACAGCACAGAGGCTGATTTGCTCCGATATGGGAGAAAACCAGTGTGTGATTAAATTATGTTCGAAGATCAAAACAAATGTTTTACTTCATTTAGAACTGCCCCCTCTCCCCGCCCCCGCAAAGGGATGTCCTTCCCCTTCCTACCTCGGCTTACCCAGTCATTTCTTTCTCACCACAAAGCCAACTGGGTGGAGTAGAGATTTGCCATACCTGCAACATCAGAGGCAAAAGGAGCTTCAGAAGGCTGTCCTCCACTGGTCTGATCTTCTCTAAGACGTCCAGGATCCATGACAAATACTCATGCTTCTCCAACATCCCTTCCTTAAACAAAGAAAAATAACACTGCTGACGTCAAAGAAAACCTGTTTGTTTTGGGTACGCTTAGATGTCATCGCAACCCTGGGTTACTGCTACAGTAACTCGGCCTCACAACCCACGTACGATTGCTTTGTTTGTTTCGTTTGTTTTGTTATTGGTATTGTTTGGTAAGCATGGTCTGGGGGAGGGGTGTTTTTGTTCCTGGTAATGCGTCATTCCAAACTGATTGTTAAAAATGCTAGTAGATACTAAAGAGCCACCACACTCCAAACATGACACACACCCCACAAGATATCAGGAGCATGAACTCGTTCTCGGGGAGGAAATGGGTCTAATGGTGAAGGCTCCATATAGACCACCGTCTCAAAGGCCTGAAAACTCCCACCATATCATGGGCCCAGAATAATTCTTAAATGACTCTCAGATTTGCCTACCTATAAATATAGTATTTGAAATATCGATTTGATGACCAATTATATGAAAGAAAAGATGGACTCTTTAATTTAAAACATCGCATAAAATAATTCTATACACCCATGCTGAAAAACAATTACATCACTAGACTTTTACAAAATGTCCCGCTGGAGAGGCATGGTCTTTTTTTCCTCTTACCTTCTTTCTTCTTATAAAAAAAGAAAGTCATTTGACAAGCCTTCTACATCTCTAAAGAAGCCATTAATCCTGATGCAAGCATCCTGTCAACTGCCTTCATACACACACATGCATGCCTTAGTACACACCTGCGTGCACACACTCACGTGCACGTGCACACACACACACACACACACACACACACACACACACACACACAAACACACTTGTATGAATTTCTAGGCCTAATACAACATCATATCGTAGACTTGTGTTATGATTCACAGGATGGAAAAACTTTTCAAAATAGAAGATAAGCCATGTTTTATGAAAATCATGTCATAGTTTAAATTTTAGTAAGCATTTCAAGTAAATTTTACAGCAACGTATAATGATGTAATTTTAGAAAATAAAATTAATTTTAGAAAGGAATCCTTGGGTCAGGGAGACAGGTCACAAAGTAAAATGACTGCTGTTCAAGCACAAGGGCCCGAGTTCGATTCCTGCCATCCACATAAAAAACTTTCAAATGAAAAATAAATAAATAAAGATGCAGGATGTAGGGTTGTGGGGCTCGGCCACCTGGGAAGGTGGGAGACCTGGGGAGGGGGAGGCAGAGAGTTCGTCTGTGCTTACTCCTTGCTGCTGCAGCGGGAGTGCTAGGCTGTAGAGAAGCACCAGGACACTGTTCAGGGGGTGGGGAAGCACAGTCTGAGATGTGGGAAAGCCAGAGCTGGTTCTGTGGGGGTCCCCGGACCTGCAGCGAGGCTGGGGCCATGGGATTCTCAGGCTCTTGGACATCCAGGTGCCACTGGAAGCTGCAGAAGAGCTGAGAACTGAGTGGGGCCCGAAGGCTAGGTCTAGCCTGGGGACAGGGGGAGCTCCAGCTAGTCCCATGGGGATAGCAGCAGGCTTGGTGGCAGTTGTGGCAGAGAGGGTAGAGAGGCCTTCTATGGGAGACTGGACTGCAGCTTTTTCTTTTAAATTGGGTATTTTATGTATTTACATTTCAAATGTTATCCCCTTTCTCCCTCTCCCATCCCCATCCCCTTGCTTCTATGAGGATGCTGCCATTCCCCCATCCACCCACTCCCACCTCAACACCCTGGCACTCCCCTATACTGTGGAAATGAGCCTTCACAGGACCAAGGGCTTCTCCTATTGATGCCAGACAATGCCATCCTCTGCTGCATATGCAGCTGGAGCCATGGGTCTCTCCATGTGTACTCATTGGTTGGTGATTTAGACCCTGTAAGTTCTGGGGGAGTCTGGTTGGTTGATATTGTTGTTTTTCCTATGAGGTTGCAAACCCCTTCAGATCTTTCAGTCCTTTCTCTAAGTCTTCCACTGAGGTCCCTGTGCTCAATCTGATGGTTGGCTGCAAGCACCCTCATCTGTATCAGTAGGGCTCTGGCAGAGCCTCTCAGGAGACATCCAAATCAGGTTCCTGTCAGCAAGCACTTCTTGGCATCAGCAATAGTGAATGGGTTTGGTGGGTGCCTTTGGGATGGATCCCCAGGTGGGGCAGACTCTGGGTAAAGGCCTCTCCATGGCTCACTGTGAATCTCAGTGAGAAGCGGCAGTCCATGGTTCCGAATTGTATATCGTCATGGCACAAAGTAGATGCATAAAACCATGCCCCACTTCTCAGGGTGGGCCTGAGATTAAAGACCTTTTGCAGGAAGGAATGTCTGGGAAAGGAATCATTTTGACAATGCCCTCTGGGCCTCTAGGTGCTTCATTAGCTTGGAGATCTCTGTCTTGAGCCTATGTGGCCACAGGTCAGGTCTCTTTTCCTACTGTCTGAGATGACTGGGATGCCTCATCTACACTGGAAGGGCTCGGGGCGCTCCCCTTACTTATGGCCACAAATCTCTGAGGGGCAGCTAAGTTGTGGGGGCCTGGTGGGAGAGGGCAAGGCTGCTACCATCCCTTCAAGATCTCTGGGGCTTCAAACATTTAGCTCCACCAAGGACCAGGTGTTTTTAAATAAATATATCTAACTTACGAAACAATGCATTTAAGAGGGTTATACTTATTAACACAACCACAGAGTAATTATACCCAGTGGCAGGGACAAGGTTGAATATGTGTGATAAACTGTTATCACAGGGCCTATGTTACCTTGAATGCACTCTAAGGGATGTGCCTGGCATTACAGTGCACGGCTATAACCCCAGCCCTTGGGAGGCAGAGGAAATCAGCATGGTCTGTATAAATGAGTCCAGGGACAGCAGACATTTGCCTCCAAAATTTCAATCACATACAAAAATTTTATAACATACATACGCACATAATTTAGCACCAGAAAATACAACTATGGACACCTGCCAGCACGTTTTAGTCAACCGCAGACCACATATAACAGGTATATAACTGCGCCATCAGTCTAAGAGGGCTGTAGCAGGCTATACCATTTACGTTTATAGTAAGTGTACTTTGTGAGGTTTGCAGAATGATAAAGCCGCCTAGCAACCCATGTATCTGTCGTTGAGCATCACATGGACGGTACGTGGGCGGTAGGTAACCTTTCTTGCACACCTTGGCCACGTTACCTGGAACATGTGGAATGCCAGCTTCTCGTTGTACTCCCACTGCTTCATGGCCTGCTCAACCTCTGGTGGCACAGGGACAGGACCGTCACCTGTACTGGAAGCCATGTGGTAAAAGTCAGAGATTTTGACCAACTGCTCTCTGAGGTATCTGGTAGATATCTGTGTCCACTCTGCATAAAAAAGAGAGAGAGGAGAGGGAGAGAAAGTTCTGATTGTAGACACAGCTGTAAGAATTACACTTCCCCTCCCCCCATTATTCTGAGGATACACTTTCAAGTGGAACATTTGTTACATAAAGACTCATATGTAGCCATCACTCAAAAAGCACACCCAGAACCTGGTCGATCTCAGCAGGACAAAACCATCCTACTCTTGTGCTTCTGTGACCCTAAAAGACATCTGTATATGAATGTCACATGTGTGACAAACAACAGTCTCTGAGAACGGAGAAACAGAAGAGCAGAGAATAGTGCTTAATATCATCGCTACACCAAACTTCTCAAAGGCAGCTCTTAGGGTGCGCCTCCTTCCCACCCCACATCACATGCACTGGCTTTCTGTCTGACTAAAGGACTGACATCCGCAGGCTGGACCGTGAGCTTGCCACCTTAGACTGACCCCTGGATGAGCACAGAGAAAGGCATGGCTGACCCTGACGAGATCCTTTGTCCCTTAATTGTGTTACTTTCTTCCACCAGAACTGATAGCCCAGAACTCAGAAAGGACAGATATGGGTTGAGTGAGAAGCTTTAAAGGGTAAGAAAGAAAAAGGAGGCAGAAAAGTGGAACCAAGGAGAGGGGGCAGGCAGGGGGAGCGGCGTTTAAGAGGATCCAGTGGCTAAAGCACTAGCTATCCAGGTGTGAGGACTTAGGTTAGAATCCCAAGAACCTACATCTCCTCAGGAAGACAGCGCATGCTGTAATCTCCAGTGTTCCTGGGGCAAGGTAAGAGGCACAGACAAGGGAGTGGGTTATGAGTCAGGTGGGGCCAGCTGTCCTGTGACCTCCACAGTGGTGCAATCCTATGTGCCTATCCTGCTACACACACACACACACACACACACACACACACACACACACACACACACACACACACAGCACTGAAATTATTTTTAAATGACTGCCGCTGGGGCACAAATTAAACCGTGTTGTCTCTGGCAACCAAATAGGAAATGATACTAACTTTAGCCCATTCTGTGAGCAAAAATATAGTAACTGCAAAGCTTGCAGCCAAGTTTCCCCAAAGAGTCAGGGAAGCAGCATCTTCTAAGAAACCATCTTAAGCAAACAACTCTACACAATGTTTTCCCATCATCATTTGGTTCTCTCACTGGCTCAGAAGGCAGGAGCAGAGCGACATCGTCCGGCAAAACCGAGTACTCCTGCTTTATTAAGAGTTAGTTCAATCACATGTTCGAACTACGTCTTAGAAAGATTCAGTCTGGTATAGTGATGAAAGCCTATAATCCCACCGCTGAGGGCTGAAGCCAAGAGGTCATTGTTGCCTACATCATAAGAGTCAGCCTGGGCTACATAAAACCCTGTGTCAAGAAAAAATGATCGAAACAAACTCAAGCGCAGGCCACAGCTGTTAAACGGCAGTGCAGAGGCACGATCAGATACTAATTAGACTGACACTCTTCTATTATGGGTTTTTGCAGAAGCACCACTGATTACAGATATTATCACTAAAACTGGTGGGCTGGAACAAAAAACAAGAAACTGCACCCTGGGTGTCATCATCCTCCTGTCCCCTCGTGACATGGACTAATGGTTCCCTGACAAGCACGAACCACCTGCTGAGACAGGTGGAGCTTACTTATAACAAGGAAACACAGAAACGAACGAGGATACCGACCCTGAGCTTTGTGCGGCAAACCTGTCAAGTGACTCGCTCCCGGGATGGTGCTGTTAGCAAGGCTGCAGTCCAGTTCAGCACAAACTAAAAGCACCACAAGTCAGCACACACCTACTTGGTCTAAGCCATTACCCTCACTGCTTTCAATACAGAAGCATAAGTACTATCAGGAACGTGTAACACATACACGGATACAGAAGAAACCCCATAATCCCACCATCTATAATCACTGCTGGGATAGTGAGTCTTCCATGCTATCCCCAGGAAAGTGGTGGTAGCCCTTCCACCACTGACAGATACCGAAGCCCACAGCTGCCCAAGGTCCTTATGGGAAACCATATGCACCGGGCAGATGGCTCAGCCAGAAAGGCACTAACAAACCAAGGCTGAGGGCAGTGTTCAGGTCCTCAGAACACACGTAAATGTCAGACAGTCACAGTGGCACATCTATGATTCTGGTGCGAGGGAGGCAGACACAGAGGACCCCCCCCCCAGAGCATAAAGACTGGCTATAATATTGAGATATGTAAGGTGGAGAGAAAGCAAAAGGTCACCCAATATTGGTCTTGGTCCTCCTCATGCATGCACAAGCAAATACATGTCCCCAGCATGCCAAAGACAAAGAGGACTGGAAGTTCCCGGTGGTGTGAAATTAGCATCGACTTGTCCACATTAGGATAGGCTGTGAAACATGAGGAGCCTAAATCCAAATCTTGAAGTATCAAACCTTGCTAACTCTCAATTTCCTCTTCTACAAATAATAAATCCCTCAGTTACCATAAAGATGGGTGTACTGGCTCGCTTTGCTTACTTGACGCAAGCGAGAGGCGTCAGAGAGGAAGCTGCAGCTCAGTGCCTGAGATCCAGCTATGAGGCATTTTCTCAGCTAGGGATCAATCGGGGAGAGCCCAGCCCATGGTGGGCAGTGCCATCCCTGAGACTGGTGGCCCTGTGTTCTATAAGACAGAAGCTGAGCAAGCCACAGGGAGCAAGCCAGTACGCAGCACCCTCCACGGCCTCCGCATCAGCTCCTGCCTTCAGGCTCCAGCCCTGCTTGAGTTCTGTCCTGACTTCCTCCAATGATGGACTGTGATCTGAAAGTGTAAGCCAAAAAAACCTTTCCTCCCCAACTCACTTTGGATTCGTGGCGTTTTATCCCAGCAATAGGAGCCATAACTAAGACAGAGGAATCACGAGCACAATGAGTGCAAAATAGGAACTGATCAGGAGGTGCACAGAATGATTCTAGAAAGGACAGTGGGCAGTGGCTGCCAGTGGTCAGCATGTGCTGCTTCTGATCAGACCCTGACCCCCACTGAGCTAACACCCAACTGGTAACGTAATGCCAGGTACAGTTCATGGAAGCAGTCAAGGTTGGTTCTGTGGCTCAAAGGCTTTCAACAGATTCACTACCCTTAATGAATGAAGATCAAGATTCTTATACCGAAACTGCGCCCATCTCAGATGTACCTGCCAGTACACACGATGATTGCACTACACTCCGAGCTACTCTTGTGCTTGAAGGCTGTGCTTTCAGAAAGCTCTGTCTGTTCACCCCATATGCACGAGAGCAGAAATGTTTCTGGGGCAAATGTCACATACTGTTTCTTCTGGTCTCTCGCACACTGGACCGACGTCCTGGCGATGCGGCTCACCCTTTCTGAGTGTTAAGCGCCTCTACAGCTCTATTTCATAAAAGTTAAGCATTGACGTCAACCAATATATCATAGTCTTTCCAAAATAGAAATAAAATCCCTACCTACTGTTTCTGCCTTTCAATTCTTAGTAGGAATGTATCACTACATACCTATGGGGTTTGTAACACCACTAAGAAAAATAAAGACTAAGGGCCTGAGCACTGTCCTAACTGGAAGCATCAGGGTGCTATCAAAGGACCATGCCAACATGGCCATTTTCTTCCTTTGTGTACGGGTGCTTTGCCTGTATATATGCCTGTGTACCACACACATGCCTGGTGCCCATGACATCAGAAGAGGGTATCAGATCTGCTGGTCTTGGAGTTAAAGATGATGGTGAGCCACCATGTGGATGCTTCAAATCAAAACTGGGTCCACTAAAAGAGCCACCACAAGGCTCCTACCTATGTACTTTGCATTCTTTTTTAAGAAATTCACCTGTAATATGTGCGTAAAGACCCTTTAATTCTATGATAGCTCTCTTTCCTGGCCACATTCTTTTTTTTTTTTTTTAATAGGATATATTTCTTTATTTACATTTCAAATGTTATTCCCCTTCCCAGTTTCCTGTCCATAATCCCCATCCCCTCCCCCTCCTCCATGAGGGCATTATTCCCTCCCTATTCACTCCCACTTCCCACCATCCCCCCACCCCTGATATTCGCTGCACTGGGGGTCCAACCTTGACAGGACCAAGGGCTTCCTCTTCCACTGATGCCCCAAAAAGGCTATTCTCTGCTACCTACGCAGTTGGAGTCCAGGGTCAGTCCATGTATAGTCTTTGGGTAGTGGCTTAGTCCCTGGAAGCTCTGGTTGGTTGGCATTGTTGTTCATATGGGGCCTCAAGCCCCTTCAGCTCTTCCAGTCCTTTCTCTGATCCCTCCAACAGGGATCCCGTTCTCAGTTCAGTGGTTTGCTGCTGGCATTCGCCTATGCATTTGCCATGCTCAGGTTAGATCTCTCAGGAGAGATCTATATCCGGTTCCTGTCAGCATGCAAAACTTCTTAGCCTCATCCATCTTAACTAGTTTTTGTGGCTGTATATATATGGGCCACACGTGGGGCAGGCTCTGAATGGCCGTTCCTTCTGTCTCTGCTTTAAACTTTGCCTCCATATCCCCTCCTATGGATATTTTTGTTCCCCTTTTATGAAGAAGTGAAGCGCCCGCATTTTGGTCATCCTTCTTGAGCTTCATGTGGTCTGTGGATTGCATCTTGGGTAATTCGAGCTTTTGGGCTAATATCCACTTATCAATGAGTGCATACCACGTGTGTTTTTCTGTGATTGGGTAACCTCACTCCACAATCTTTCTTTTTACAAAAGCAGCTGGAAACTGTATAAAAGGAATGATAGAGGCTAAACAACAGAACGCAACTGTAACCAGGAAAGAAAGAGCAGGTGTTGAAGGTAATCTGGCTGCGGCATCACTCTAGGTCAGAGGTGAAAACCTCTCCACTGAAACCTTAATCAAGCCTTCAGGGGGGTAATCAGTCAGACTTAGCAGCTGACGGAATGAGAAATACAGCTGCAGCATGTATAAGCCGCAGGATCCATTTCCAAACACAATGTAAGAAACACTGACAGATCATCCACCGCCACCCTGTTTCATGCTAAGACACTTTCTTGATTAATACCATCAGTGAAAGATAACCGGTTGAGGGATATCAGAAAAACCACACACCCAAGAAAGGACTTGGGTCTAGAACACATGAAGAGTCATAAGGTTAGGTTTGGGGAAGACTGGAATGCACACTTCTCAGTGAGGATCAGCAAAATGGCCTAAAAGGTACATTCAGACGCGGCTCAACATCAGACGCTATGAGAGAGAGAGGAAAAAAAAAAGGCAAAAGGCAACACAATGACCCAAGACTAGGCTGGCTATAACCAAAACACAGTAGGAGCATTGGCAAAGACACAGGGGCAGTGGGGTCCACGTGGATGGCTGATGAGAATGTGACATTGAGGAAAAAAGAGAAGTTAAACATGGAGACGCGATGTAACGACTTTACAGCCAGCTATGTAGCAGAGAGATAATATACACCTATCTCCACGAAGGCTGTATACAAGTGTACCCGGAGTGCATGGAGACTCCTGAGGGACAGTAAATCTAAACATCAACTGATGAGAGGGCCAACTGTCGCGTTCTGCCTACAGTGCAGCAATACTGAGACAGAAGGGGATGTTCTGCTGACGAGACCTGCTATAGCACCCAGGAACCGCTGGAAATACTAAGTGGGGAAAATGCTATCTTGGTAGACCTATATGTTACATGACTTACGATGTCCAAGTTATGAAAATCTATACACAAGTAGATTAGTGACGTTAATGTTTACAGGGTTTTGTGCAGGGTGAAAATGTTCTAAAATGGGGTTGAAGGATGGGGTTGATGGGGATGCAAATGTTTCCTCCAAGACTGAAACATTCCTGCAGGGAAGCTACTGAAGCAGGAAGTCACTGCTTGCCAGAGCAAGCAATAAGAGGGAGAGTCCCTCTGACACTAGACGAGGTGCTCAACCTTCCCAATGCTGCAACCCTTTAATACAGCTCCTCCCGTCGCGGTGCCCCTCCCCCCCAGCACTGCTAATACTTTATAACCGCAATTTTGCTACTTTGTGAATTGTAATGTGAGTATCTGTGTTTTCTGATGTTCTTAGGTGACCCCTGTGAAAGGGTCATTCAACACCAAAGGGGCTGTGACCCACAGGTTGAGAACTACTGAAAAGGGGGGACAGGACTGCGAAGGCTCAAAGATCTGCACAGAAGGCTCTTGAAACCAGTGGAGATGCCTAGGAGTTATTTAGACCGGAGCTGCTGTGGAAAGACGCTCTCCAACCTGGTCCACTGCCTGTGGGCTATGCGGCGTGCTCCAGGTTCCCAGCTTTTGTGAGCTGTCACCCATGCTAGGCCTTGGTGACGCAGCAGTCTTTGAGTCATTTCTGCTCCAGTAAGGAATCCCTCACCCATATTCCTGTAAGTAACACCAATAAAACTCATTTGTTCATCAAGTTGGGTTTTAGTGGTGCCCGTACTTTGGTCTCTTGTGCGCTCCCTATCTGGGGTGAGTAGAAATGTAAGCTGTAATATAAATGTAACTTTTCTCAGGAAAAGTTTTGTCACCAACAGATGGCTTTACAACACAAACATCTTCAGGCTGACTTTATAAATGAGTTAATTATATAGCACGTGAATTATGTCTCAGGGAAGTGATTTTTTTTCTTGAATTACTTTATTTCCAGTAAGAAATTATCTACATTTCACAAAGTAAAATAAAAGTAAACTCTCTGATTTCTGGAAGAGAGGGCAGTTGAGGGAGATGAGAGGGAGAAGACAGAGTAGCCATAAGTTTAGGGTTAAAGCTGGGTAGAGGATAAAGGGACTTAGAAATGTCTACGTTCTTTTTAATGTCCACAACAATATGACTTTTAAAGTTATCATTATCCAAAATCCCCACTGGGCAAACGTTAACTTCTGGAATCAAAACGTGCTTGCCAGTGTGCTGACTGGCAGCCTGGATAAACTAAAGCATAAATCATAGCTACTACCCCAGTGTGATGTGAGGCCAAGGGAGTCAACGCGCTGGCTAGGTTACCGTGTCCACTGGACTGTCAGCGAGCATTGCCCTTCCCTTCTGGCTGGTGAGGGAGTAAGAGCGGAGAGGGAGGGGGTGGCACGCAGGCTTCTGTACACAACAGAAACAATCATTACACACTTATTACACAGAAGAGTAAGTGACCGGACACACTGATCTTTTGAAAACATATTTGCCTGTGGCTGGGAAGATGTTTGGCAGGTAAGAGCCCTCTGCTCTTCCAGAGGACCTGAGTTCAGTTCCAAGCTCGCACAACAGGCAGCACACAGCCATCTGTGACTCCAGCTGCAGGGGAGCCAATGGCCTCCATAGACGTCCATGTTACATACACACGGACAATAACAACAATTAAAAAGTAATAATAACATAATAATAAATCTAACTATTTTCTTCTGCTCTGATGTGACTCATCGGTAGAGAGCTCATGTGTGCCAGAAAAGCGAATGCATTCTGTGCATACAAGATTTTCCTGTGTTCTTTTTAAGCTGGCTTTATTGCCCAAAGACATTTCATATTATACAAACTACTGCTGCTATGAAATCGGGACTATACCCTAGAAGAAAACAAACAATAAATATCTAAAATGAAAGCCATCTGCACTTAGCCACAAACAGTCTACTGCAGGCTGGAGGTTCTGCTGGGAGCTACTAAGAGAATTAAGAAAGAAACCACCTGGGGGTTGGGGATTTGGCTCAGTGGTAGAGCGCTTGCCTAGGAAGCGCAAGGTCCTGGGTTCAATCCTCAGCCCCCAAAAAAAAAAAAAAAAAAAAAAAAAAAAAAAAAAAAAAAAAAAAAAGAAGAAGAAAGAAACCACCTGAGGCAAGTCATTCGTGAGGCCCAGAGAGACATGAAGGCGCAGGGGGGCCAGCAACAGTGGGAGAAACACTTCTGAGAGAGGGGTCGAAGGGTGGCAGTCTGTCACTTCTAGTAGGAAAACACACGTGAGTTTAACTGACAGAAGCAGCAATGCACTGTCTCTGGCTAAGCGGATAATGGAAGCAGAGGAGGCTCCAGCAGCTAGATGTTCCCAAGTGAGTGTACAAGCACTGACCACAAGAGGGCACTAGTGAAACACACAACCATCTTCAAGAATGTTCTCAAACCAGCAACCCAGGCAGTGACTTCACGCCTGTGCAGCCTTTCACAGATGTTTAAAAGGCACTGAAGAATTCTGGTCAAAGGAGTATCAGGATCGGATACACGAATGAAGGCTAGCTCTCAGGAAGTTACATAAACAAAGTGAGCAGGGCTACCACATTCAGCAGGGCTGTGACCCTGGCAGGGAACAGAGAGAGGTAGGAGTGGGGCCCTGGCCGGGGAAATCAGTAACCAGCTTGATAACACATGAAGGGAAAGGCTCGATTAGAGAAGCTTCCGGATTCACAGTGGAGTGACTGGGGAGATAACAGTGCCACCATGTGGGACACACAAAACCATTTAGAGGTGGGAGGCTGCATTCGGGTTTGGTACATTAACTTCTTCCTTTAATTACACTTTTTAATTTTGAGATCATTACAGACATGCAGATTTCTGTGGATACTTCAGTGAGGAATGACCTTTGTCTGGGCATAGTAAGAGATTCCCAGTGTGGAAAAACAGGGCAATATTTATGAAGATTGAGCTAGTACTTTTAATTAACCCCTTAGGACATGTTTCCTCTGCCTTGGGACCAGGCCCAGGAGAGAAAGTTTCCCGAAAGACAAAAGACTTGTAGACCAGCTAATGCCTTTGCTTCCCAGTGCACACCATGCACTGGGCCCTCCTGCACACGCTTGTGGACATGTCCCCCCAGAAAGGAGAAGAAGCTTCAGCAATGGAGGGAGGGGTTCCTCCTGAGGATATTAGTGGCAGGAGAGACAGAAGAGTGTAGCTAGAGAAAGGCAGCTGCTGCCAGCTCCCCGGCGAAGCAGCAGCCCTGGGTGTATTCTTACATCAGATACTAATGTCCCCTGCACAGCTGGTAGAAGAAGCTTCAATCCCTTGTTCAGCAAAACTGAAACTCCCCTTTCCCCTTTCCTCACCAGCATGTAGTTCATGCCTTGATCATAGTGCTGATGGTAGTTTGAGAAGTTTCAACAATAAAAATGGCACAGCACTTAACTCATACACACATATACATACACCACACATATACACACATACAATCACACACATACATATACACACATATGCACGCACACACACAATCACACACATATACATGCATATGAACACATATACACACATATGCACGCACACACACACACACACACACACACACACACACACAGAGTAGCTGCTCTAGTACTTCCACTTCTGATAAAAAAAATACCATAGACAAGTTCTATTGTGAAGACACAAAACAAGACACCTTCTGGTCAGGTGACTATACAAAACAACAGGAGACCAAGAAGCTACAACACAGTTACTTCCACATTTTACAGAGCAGCCAAAACAGCCCTCATGCCTGCCGCCAACACCCCAGAAGCCCCATACTTAATTTTTCTAGGCACCGAGCATGATCCGATCACCTAATGAGTGCCAATTCCCTTTACATGGTTCACACCCACAATCTCCCTGACGCCCTAAAGACTAATACCTGCTTTCTATACCCACAGTCTGCAGTCTGGACTCCAACACAGCAGAGCTGACTTGGGCTTCAGAAGAAAATCATTCAAGACCATTTGCTTTGAGCGCTATACACACTTTATATAGGATAACTCCGAAACTTAAGCCCTTTGCTGTTTGCTTTAAAGCAGCTTTCTAACCATCACAGAATTGACATTTCAGTCAAACTACAAAAGCACCACTTTGAAAAGTTTGTGTTTTGATGGCATATATTCACCAATTTAAAGCACATGGGGTGGGTTTCAAGCTTCCTGGTTTATGTTCTGAGTAATAAATCTGCGAAACAAATGAACACTCCATTGATCCCTTCATCCCTCACCCCAGGACATCTTCCTAGCCTCAGGCAGCCTCCCCTCCCTTAGGGTGAGTAGCATGAAGCCCTGACTGCAAACGGGCTGTGCACATTTAAGAGGACGGACAGAAGGGATAGAATCAGAAGTGGTGCTGGACTGCGACCCCACACGCCCACTCCTAGTGGCGTTTAATAGTGTTTGAGGCTGGCCCCTTGGATTGGATAACCTATCAAAGTCTCGTCCTTGGAGGAAATTGATTCTTCCTCTCTCAGCAGCCATTAGCCATCCAGAGTTCTTCATCCAAGGGGTAAGGCTTTGTGATTTTTTACCCCATCCATGTTGGCATGCCAACTGACGTTGTCATTACCCTGGTCTTCTTTAAGTAACCATCTCTTTCAGATTTTTATGGGTGTCGCTTCCCTGGCATTTATAGACGATCCTGTCTCACAGCAGGCTTCCTGGTCCACTGGCTCTTACAAGCTGTCTGACCCCTCTTCCGTGATGTTTACTGACCCTTAGTAATAGAGGTTGCATTGCTGACATATTAGTTGGTATTGGGTACCCTATAACGCTTTCCGCATTTTGAGCAGTTGTGGATTTCCGCAGTGTTCTCTATCTGCTACACAAAGAACATTCTTTGACGAGGGCAGGAGCTACACTTGTCTAGGATTATAAAGATAACGACTTAGAGTGCAATTGGGAATCATACTGTTTTATGAAAGTGACTTGGCAGTTCTGCTCTGAAGCCCATGGCCTCACCAGCCACGGGTAGCTGGCCAGGTTTATAGTGATGTATGAAGTCTCCCCTGTTTAGGGGGTCTTAGGTTCAACTGGATGGCTTTTGGCCACTGTCAGAGGTAAGTGACACTATCTTGCCTTGTTGGTCATTGTTATGGTTGGTATACTTCACAGCTGGATAGCAGTGTTGGTTACTTTTTTGGATACTGGAAAAGTAATCTCAAGGGAGGATGCTTTCGATCAATTCTAGCTAAATTCCTCAAAGTTCTTTGCTCTAAGTGTGTGGTGCCTTCAGCAGCAGCATCTTGCATTAGAGTTTTAGGAAGCAGCTAAGAGCGATGGCAGTACTCTACCCTGTGCAAACAACTCGAAGGGCGATTTCAACACTTGGCACTGAAAGGGTGTGTGTGTGTGTGTGTGTGTGTGTGTGTGTGTGTGTGTGTGTGTGTGTGTGTGTGTGTGTGTTTTTTGTTTTGTTTTGTTTTTTGTTTGTTTTGTTTGGACAGTCTATATTTCTTGGGGAGAGATTTAATTTTTAATGTTAATAAATGGCTGCTTTCTTAAGGATGCAAATTTGCTTTTCAGTTAAATAAATGGCAAAGATGTATGTTTACTAAACAATTGTTTTTAAAAAAATCTATGCTGTTATCAAAAAAGCACATTTTGACAAGTCCCACAGACATGCTCCCTCACGGGAATAATGAGAAAACTATAGCAAGAAAACTGGACATAGCACAAACATCTATTACTGAGTTCCAATAAACGACAGTAAACTCCACACAGAGAGAGCCTAAGAAGTCGTAAGACTGCCAAGTAATCTCCGGGATCTGTGGAGCAAAGAGGGGCGAGTTAATATAAGGTGTAGTAAAACCATCTTTTGCATACAGCCGAAAGGGGAAAAGGATGCATGCATGTATTTGCAAATGTTTGCAGAAAACAAAATTCAAAGATGGAAGCTAACAAGAAATGGCTGAGGGTATAGAGAATACAGAGGAATGAACGTGCCTCTGCATATGTGTTACGAGTTTTAAGTATTAAAATGTCACTGTGTTGCATGTGGAAAATATGCAATTTAAAGAAACCCAAAATGAAAGAGTATACATTAACAATAAAAGAATGAGCACGATTGCTCAGTGGGCAAAGGAACTTGCCACCCAAGCTAAATTTGATCCCAGAACCCATGAAAAAGTCAAAAAGAGAACTTAGTCCACAGAGTCCTTGATTTCCACCCATGTCCTCATGAGAAATGAGCTCTAACGAACACTGAAAGTTCGGAGGCAGTCCTTGACCGAAGCCTGTCTCCAGAATCTACAAAGTTAGCCTGTGGTCTCAAGAACTCAAACTGGAAGGAAGCTGGTTGGCTAGATAAGGAACCAGACTGTCAACTATGTGTTTGGGGGGCTTATTTTTTGCAGCCTGAATGCCTCAGTGACATCAGAAATTACTCACCATGAAAAGGGGGCCACCATTCCTCCTTTATATTCGGGGATGATAAGAGTGGTTCCGAGCTCACAGCCAACCTCAAAACCTCATGTGGCACAGAAGAACTGCCGTGAGTAAACAGCGATGCCCTCAGCGGTTTTACCACAAAGCATTTTAAACAGCTCCTAACCTACCCCGTCCTCTAAAACAAGACCTCGTGGACTCCACACATAGCATCAGTGTTCATCGTAGCGAACGCCCAACAACTTCTACCAGAATGAAAGCTGCTCACGTTGCAAATGGATCTTCTCTCTCTCTCTCTCTCTCTCTCTCTCTCTCTCTCTCTCTCTCTCTCTCTCTCTGTGTGTGTGTGTGTGTGTGTGTGTGTGTGTCTGTCTGTCTGTCTGTCTGTCTCTGTTCTGTGGCACCTTGAACTTTGCTTTGGTCTTCCTGTCCCCCATAGCACCAGCGACAACAGTTCTGTCCACGGTCACCATATCCAGCACCCTACCCATGGCCAGCATCCTCTCACCCTGAAATGCTTGCTGGCTCCAAGAGCCTGGGTCCGTCGCACATGCATGTCAGCAGCAATCACCTCCTCACAGGGAGGAGAAAAGGCATCTGCCAGTGTCCCAGAGGCCAGGGTATTAGCAAGCTTCACCCACAGCAGTTTAAACAAAACAGAGTGGTAAAACCTACTACACGGTAACAGTGTCGTGCCAGAAATAATCAACTATGCTGGCTAGTAATGACAGTGCCCCTCACAGCAGTGGTACTAACAATCTATAACTACTGTATGCACCATGATTGTCCTCAACACTTTAGAGGTATGGATTCATTTCAGGAAATACCGATTCTTCCCGTTCTCACAGAGTGCTGTCAGTCATCTCCGTTTTACAGTCAGGAAAGTGAAGGATAGTGTATCCATTAACAGTAATCACACACCTGCTCACAGCTTCCCCATCATCAGGTCAAGCAGGACCTCAAGCCCTGCGCGAACTGAAGCTGAGGGAAGGACAGCAGATGCACAGCACAGGAAGCTTTTGCTGGCCTGTTCCTACCATCAGGTGCTGACCTGCATTCACGATCCATCTGCCAGAAATGTCCTTACCTGACTACCATTCAGCCCACTCTCAACTCTGCTCTAGGAAGCACCTTTCTTCTAAGCTAACTGCAAAGGCTTATTCCCCGAGACCGCATTCATTCCTTTCTCTACTCTCTCTGCCTTCCAAGGTTTGAACTGTATGGACGCATACCCTCTACCGAAACAAGGAATACCTACAGAGAGTGGTGTCTATATCCTTCCCTCTGTCCCCACTGATTGGCTGGCACAGAGTCCAAGCATGGGCTCTGGAGCCTTCTTGTTAAATGACTGAGCTCAAGTTCTTTGTCCAACATTGGCTCACATGGTCCTCATCTGTGAAATAAGACTCTAGCCTTCTCAACGTGTTCAACTAATAAGTCAGAGAATGGACGAAATACACCCTAATTCTAGCACCATTCACTAAGGAGATGGGGTCGGTGGTGCCCTGTATAACACTGCAATACCAACAAAAGGCCAACAGTGCTAGTGACAGACTAAGAGTCAGAGAACAGAATATCACCAGACTGAAAAACATCCTTAGCAAGCCTGGAAGATAGCTCGGTCAGCAGAGTACTACCTGATAGCATAGGACCAGATTGTTTTTTAATTCTCATTTGTTTTCTCATACACTATATCCTGACTGCGGCTTCCCCTCCTCCACTCCTGCCAATTCTCCCACGCCTTCTCTCCCCAGGTCCCCTCTCCCCTGTCTCCCCCTAGAAAAGAACAGGAGCCTCAGGAACATCAGTTGAGCATACCACAACAAGATACAGTAAGAGCGGGCACAAACCTTCACATTAGGCTGGGAGAGGCAACCTCGTAGGGAGAAAAGGGTCCCACAAGTAGGCCAAAGAGCCAGACACCTAAGATACACTCAGTCCTCCTGTCCTGTGAGCCCCCCTAAAACACAAACAACCATGACATATGCAGAGAACCGTGATTCGATCCCTCAGAACGCACACAAAATATCTGGGCACAATGGAGAGTACACTTGCAATCCCAGCGCTGTAGCATCAGAGACAGACAGATGTTTGGGACATTCAGGACAGCCAGCCTGGTTTAATCAGCCAGCTTCAGGTCCAAGACCCTGTCTCAAAAAAAAAAAAAAAAAAAAAAAAAGTCCATGGCACCTGAAAAACGCTTAATGTTGACCTCAGGTGCACGCAAGGGCACCAACACACATGTACACACGCTCTATGTTGCTATAGTAAAATGCTGACCTAAGCCAATTTAGAGAAAAATGTGTTTACGGAACATACAACTTACACCACCACTGAGGGGAGCAAAGGCAGGAAGCTGAAGACCACAGAAGAATGCAAAAGGAGAGAAGCGGCATGTTCAGCTACCTGTCTTCTGCAGTCCAGGCCCAGGGATGGCATCAACCACAGCAGGCCAGGCCCCTCTATGTCAGTTAGCAATTAAGAGAATTCCCCACAGACATGGCCGCACGCCCATCTGATGAAAGCAACTCAGAACTGAGGTTCGATCTTCCCAGGTATGTTAACCTGATAGCCAAGGTTAGCCACCACACTCACACACAAGAACATACACACAAGAACACATGCACAGGAACACATGCACAGGAACACACAGACACACACACACACACACACACACACACACATACACACACACACACCTCTTCAGCACATCAGCCTCAGAGGAATGGGCACATGTTCTCCCTCATTGTGCCAGTTCATAAACACATAAGACACCATTTGTTCCAATGGCAGCAGTGTCTACAACAAACACTGTCGCACTGTTAATTGGCTAATTCACAGTTAACGATGGCTCACAGGGTAAAATCAGTTTACAAAAAAAAAAAAAAAACAAAAAACTAGGCTTCCTAATCATTTTAAATACTGCAGTGGTGACTCCATTCGAGACTTAGCTTCTCGTTCATAACTATTAGCCGACCCATTTAAAGTGTTTTTCTGTGTTAAGATCAAAACATTTAAGGCAGCTAAACATATCGATTTCCCAGAAAACAAAATGGATTCAATTCACAAGATAACTGAAACTAAACAAACCCTTATTACTGCTGACAGAAGACTAAACTAGTTTAATGCTATGGAAGTACGTATGGGCTTGTCAAAAAAAGCTAAAAACAGCAGTACCCTAGTAGGACAGCTACACCATTCCTGGGCACGCAGGAAGGAGTCTACATCCCACTACAGCAATACCACAATTCACGGTCACTGCTCCTCTACTCACAAAAGAAGGAGAAAACAGCCTAAATGGCCAACAGCAGGAAAAGAATGAAAATGTGGCAAACGCACACTATAGGATCTTACTCAGCTGTCAGAATAAATATATAGAATTTCCAGGGAAACAGGTGGAGCCAAAAACTGCACTAAGTGACACGGCCAGTCCCAGAAGGACTAACACTACACACGTACTCTCTCATACCTGGCTCCTTGGTCTTAAAGTCTGTGAGTCTGTAATATGGAGCTGTGCTGGTGGGCACCAGCTCTGAACGTAGATAATTCTCAGTCAGGGTTTCTACTGCCATAACAAGCAGGACCAGAAGCAGCGTGAGGAGGAAAGGGGTGCTTCCATCTCACCCATGACAATCCCTCGTGAAGGAAAAACCAGGGTGCACTAGAGGCAGGAACCTCAGCAGAGGCCAGGAAGGAGTGCTGCTACTGGCTTGCTCAGCCTGCTTTCCTTACAGGGTAACTCCCACATCAACCACTAATTTAAAAAATGCCCCACAGAGTGTGAGAGTGTGTGTGTGTGTGTGTGTGTGTGTGTGTGTGTGCATGTGTGGGGTGTGTGTGGTGTGTATGTGTGGTATGTGTATATGTGGTACGTATGTGTATATGTGTGTGTGAGTGACTGTGTGTGTATATGTGTGTGTGTGTGTGTGAATGTGTGGTATGTATGTGTGGTGTGTGTGCATGTGTAATGTGTGTGTATATATGTGTGTGAGTGAAGTGTGTGTATATGTGTGGTGTTTGTATATGTGTGTGAGTGAGTGTGTATGTGTATATGTGTGTATGTGTGTGTATGTGTGGTGTGTATGTATGCATGTATGTGTATGTGTGTACATGTGTGTATGTGAGTAAGCATGTGTATGTGTGGTGTGTATATGTGTGGTGTGTATATGTAAGTGTGTATGTGTATATTTGTGTGGTGTGTATATGTATGTATGTGAGTGTGAGTGTATGTATGTATATGTGTATGTGAGTGAGTGTGTATATATGTGTGGTGTATGTATGTGTGTGAGTGTGTGTGTATATGTGTGTGTGAATATGTGTGTATGTGTGGGATATGTGTGTGTGCATGTATGTGTATGTGTTACATGTGTGGTGTGTATGTATGCGTGAGTGTGTGTATATGTGTGGTGTATGTATGTGTTGTGTGTGTATATGTTAAGTGTGTGTGTGTGTGTGTGTGTGTGTGTGTGTGTGTGTGTGTGTGTGTGTGTGTGTCTCAGATCAGGATCTGAGCTACTTCTCCAGCACCAACCCTGTCTGCCATCTGAAACTGTACTCGAGCTCCAATTAATTGCTTTCTTTTATAAGTGTTGCCTTGGTGATGTTGTCTCTTCACAGCAATAGAGCCGTGACTAAGATACCTATATATTAGATCTACACCTTTAACATGATAGTGTCTGTATGTTGCCTCATGGTTACTGTTAGCACACTTAGCTTTAGGAAAAAGAAAAACTTCTTCCAATAAAATTAAATAGCACTCTTTCATAGCTCTGTTCCAACGCTGAATGTGGAACAGAAAATAAAACATATGTTTCTATTACAAGGGAATAAAAGCCATTTCTATTGAAAACACTCTACAAATCCTAAAACACATTATCAAGATGACGAAAGTCATAAAAACCAATGCTAGGAAAACGATGACATTTGATAGTCAATCTTGCCCCAAACATGCTGAACGATGTTTTCATTCTCAAAGCCAGAACACAGACTTAATTCTGCAAGTTAATCTTCTCAAGTGCGTTCAATCTCATCCAGCATGTGAGAGTGTCTGCTTGGCTATATAGCTTGCTTGAGTGTGAACCTTGCTATGTAATGACTGTGTTGATGCAGGCAAGTGCTTCTAAATGCTCTGTACAATTAGAGAAGCTGAAAACAATGGGAAAACACAAGAGGCCACCAGATGTAGCAAGATTGCAGTGTTAAAAAAAATTAAAAAGATTTTAGTTATTTGAAAAATAGAATCATTCCATACACTATACATGGCATATTGGCACTTGCATGTAAAAAAATACATAGAAAAAGGTTTCCACGTACCTGGGGCAAAAGCAAGCCTGGCCAGGTGGCTCTAAGTGGGAGGGGACCCACTCAGAATATAGCCACTGTGGGATCTCCAAATCAAGTAGTCAGTCTGAGAAAGGGGCCACCAGGTATTAGCAAGACAGTTCCAACAGGCTTGGCAGGCTCCCTATACCCAGCACATAGGAGTTAGCCTAGCACATAGGCACTAAGTGCCCACCCCTCTGCCAGCACATAGGTGTTAAGTGTGGCACTCCATACCCAGCACATAGGAGTTCCCTCCACATACCAGCACATAGGTGTTAAGTGTGGCCCCCCCACCCAGCACACAGGACTTAGCTGTGTCCCCCCCCACCCAGCACACAGGAGTTAACTATACCCCTACACCCAGCACACAGGACTTAGCTGTGGCCCCTACACCCAGCACACAGGACTTAGCTGTGGCCCCCACACCCAGCACCCTGGACTTAGCTTAGCAAACAAGAAGTTACCTATGGTCCCCATACCCAGCACACGGAAATTAACTGTGCCCCTATACCCAGCAAACAGAAACTAGCTATGGCTCCCACAGTCAGCACACAGGGCTTATCTATGACCCCCATACCCAGCACAAAGGACTTGGCTGTGACCCCCCACCACCCAGCACACAGGAGTTAGCCTCCACTACTTTATCTATCTGTTCCGTTTGTAGAGTTGCAATGCAGCATAGAAGCAGGAAGAAAATGCTTGGGACGAAAATTGGCTAAACGATGCCCTAAGCTCTTTATAAACCTCAATCAACTCCATAAATATTCATAACTATGCAGATTTAAAACTCATCTCTGTACATACGGAACGGCTCCACAAAACCTATGTGTCAAGAAAGAAAATTTCATCCTGGAAAGCTGGTTGAGAGGCCGTGCCTCGGACAGGGCTGCTAATCCAGCGTGTATTCTCACAAACTGGATTTTAGAACACCAGTTAAAAAAAACTTATTGTTGGGATCTATACTGCTCACTCGTCATCGCGAACTGTATCAGACGTGTAAAAGCCAGAGAATGGGTTTACCACAAACAATAGCAACTGCTCAGTGTGCTGCTGTGGTGCAGGATGAGCATTTGATGCTGCTTGCATGGTCTGCCCTTACGCAGACGATCAGCATTAATTGTGGTGGCCCCCGAGAGGGCAAAGGCGTGGGGTTATGGTGCTTGTTTCCTAACCAAGCCAGACCTTGTTGGAGAAATGGTGAGACAAGTAAATCAAGTGGGAAAATCCTAGAGTCTCAACTCCAATTAAAATAAGGCGCCGTGATGCCTTATAAGAACCTTTGTTAGAAGGCTGAAGCCACAGGTCTCCCATGGCCGGATTACGGTCCTTGAAGAACTGGTGAAGAAAGGTGTCCCTCAGCCAACACACTGTGATGCCACTGGGATGAGAAAGAAAAGCCGCTGTGTCTGCAGCACCTGGAGCTGCTAATGAAGATACTAGAAGCTTTACAGAGGTAGAAAATGGGATGGATGGGCACAAAGGGATCCTTAGAAACCCAGCCACGTGTGCTGGACATGGAAACCCACCCAAGTGCACGAGGGACTGGGTTGACAGGGTCCTTGAACTTGAAACTCCTTGTATTTAACACATGTGATGGGGGAAGATAGCACTGCGGTGTGCAAATGGAGAGTTTGTTTTTATGTTCTGGTGGCCTGAATGAGAATGGTCTCCACAGGCTCACGTCTGAATGCTTGTTCCAGGGTTGGTGGTACTGTTTGGGGACGGTTAGGAGGTGTGGCTTTGTGAGAGAAGGTGTGTCACTGGAGGTGGGCTTTGATGTTTAAAAGTCCATGCTATTCCCAATTAGGATGTTCTCACTCACTGGCCCATGCCTGCTCCCTAACCCCACCCTCTGCGGTCATCCCTGCCTTGTGGTTATCTCAACATCTAAGATCCAGCTACTGCCCCAGCACCATGCCTTCCTGCCTCCCTGCCTGCCTGCCTGCCTGCCTGCCTCCCTGCCTGCCTCCCTGCCTGCCTGCCTCCCTGCCTGCCTGCCTCCCTGCCTGCCTGCCTCCCTGCCTGCCTCCCTGCCTGCCTCCCTGCCTCCCTGCCTGCCTCCCTCCCTGCCTGCCTCCCTCCCTGCCTCCCTGCCTCCCTCCCTGCCTGCCTGCCTGCCTGCCTGCCTGCCTGCCTGCCTGCCTGCCTGCCTGCTTGCCTGCCTGCCTGCCTGCCTGCCTCCCTGCCTCCCTCCCTGCCTGCCTCCCTGCCTGCCTCCCCTGCCTCCCTGCCTGCCTCCTGCCTGCCTCCCCTGCCCCCTGCCTGCCTCCCTGCCTCCCCTGCCTCCCCTGCCTCCTCCCTGCCTCCCCCCTCCTGCCTGCCTGCCTGCCTCCCTGCCTGCCTCCCTGCCTCCCTGCCTCCCTGCCTGCCTCCCTGCCTCCCCTGCCTCCCTGCCCCTCCCTGCCTCCCTGCCTCCCCCTGCCTCCCGCCTCCTGCCCTGCCTGCCTCCTGCCTCCCTCCCTGCCTCCTGCCTCCCTCCCCTCCCTGCCTGCCTCCCTGCCTGCCTCCCTGCCTCCCTCCCTGCCTCCCTGCCTGCCTCCCTGCCTGCGTCCCTGCCTGCTTCCCTGCCTGCCTGCCTTCCTGCCTGCCTCCCTGCCTGCTTCCCTGTCTCCTTGCCCTCCTGCCTCCCTGCCTGCCTGCCTGCCTGCCTGCCTGCCTCCCCTGCCTGCCTCCCCTGCCTGCCCGCCTGCCTCCCCTGCCTGCCTCCCTGCCTCCCTGCCTGCCCCTGCCTCCCTGCCTGCCTCCTGCCTGCCTCCCCTGCCTCCTGCCTCCCTGCCTCCCTGCCTGCCCTGCCTGCCTCCCTGCCTCCCCCTGCCTGCCTGCCTCCCCCTGCCTGCCTGCCTCCCTGCCTCCCTGCCTGCCTGCCTGCCTCCCTGCCTGCCTCCCTGCCTCCCTGCCTGCCTCCCTGCCTGCCTGCCTGCCTCCCTGCCTCCCTGCCTGCCTGCCTCCCTGCCTGCCTGCCTCCCCTCCCCTGCCTCCTGCCTCCCTGCCTGCCTCCTGCTCCCTGCCTCCCCTGCCTGCCCCTGCCTCCTCCCCTGCCTCCTGCCTGCCTCCCTGCCTGCCTCCCTGCCTCCCTGCCTGCCTGCCTCTGCCTGCCTGCCTCCCTGCCTCCCTGCCTGCCTCCCTGCCTGCCTCCCTGCCTGCCTCCCCTGCCTGCCTGCCTCCCTGCCTCCCCTGCCTGCCTCCCCTGCCTGCCTCCCCCCTGCCTCCCTGCCTGCCTCCCACCTCCCCTGCCTCCCTGCCTGCCTCCCCCTGCCTGCCTGCCTCCCCTGCCTCCCCTGCCCCCTGCTCCGCCTGCCTGCCTCCCCTGCCTGCCTCCTGCCTGCCTCCCTGCCTCCCTGCCTGCCTCCTGCCTGCCTGCCTCCCCTGCCTCCCTGCCTCCCTGCCCCTGCCTGCCTCCCCCTGCCTGCCTCCCCTGCCTGCCTGCCTGCCTCCTGCCTCCTGCCTGCCTGCCTTCCCCCCTGCCTGCAGCCTGCCCCCCCCCCCCCCGCCCCCCACCGGCGCCCTCCCGCCTCCCCACCTGCCTCCCTGTCGTCCTCTCTCCCTCCCTCCCTGCCTGCCTCCCTGCCTCCCTCCCTCCCTCTGTTTCTGCCTGCCTGCGGGCCTCCTTGTCTGGCTCAGTCCCCTGCCTCCCTGCCTGCCTCCCTGCCTGCCTGCCTGCCTCCCTGCCTGCCTCCCTGCCTCCCTGCCTGCCTGCCTGCCTCCCTGCCTGCCTGCCTGCCTCCCTCCCTGCCTGCCTGCCTCCCTGCCTGCCTCCCTGCCTGCCTGCCTGCCTGCCTGCCTCCCTTCCTGCCTCCCTGCCTGCCTGCCTCCCTCCCTGCCCGCCTCCCTGCCTGCCTGCCTCCCTGCCTCCCTGCCTCCCTGCCTGCCTGCCTCCCTGCCAGCCTCCCTGCCTGCCTCCCTGCCTGCCTCCCTCCCTGCCTCCCTCCCTCCCTGCCTCCCTGCCTCCCTGCCCCTGCCTGCCTGCCTGCCTGCCTGCCCCTCCCCTGCCTCCCCTGCCCCTGCCTCCCCTGCCTCCCTGCCTCCTGCCTCCTCCCTGCCTCCCCTGCCTGCCTCCCCTGCCTCCCCTGCCTCCCTGCCTGCCTGCCTCCCCTGCCTGCCTCCCCTCTCCCTGCCTGCCTCCCCTGCCTGCCTCCCCTGCCCCCCTGCCTGCCTGCCTCCCCCCTCCTCCCCCTGCCTCCCTGCCTGCCTCCGCCTGCCCTGCCCCTGCCTCCCTCCCCTGCCTGCCTGCCTGCCTCCCCTGCCTCCCCTGCCTCCCCTGCCTGCCTCCCCTGCCACCCTCCCTGCCTCCCTGCCTGCCCCCCTGCCTCTCCCTGCCTGCCTGCACCCCTGCCTGCCTCCCTGCCTGCCTCCCCTCCCCTGCCTGCCTCCCTGCCTACCTCCCCTGCCTCCCTGCCTCCCTCCCTCCCTGCCTCCCCTGCCTGCCCCTGCCTCCCTGCCTGCCTCCTGCCTCCTGCCTCCCTGCCTCCTGCCTCCCTGCCTCCTGCCCCCTCCCTGCCTGCCCTCCCTGCCTCCCTGCCTGCCCTCCTCTGCCTCCCTCCTGCCTGCCTGCCTCCCTGCCTGCCTCCTCCCCTGCCTGCCTGCCTCCCTGCCTGCCTCCCTGCCTGGCTGGCTGCTGCCATGCTCCCCAAGGCTTCCTTATATAAGTCGCCTTGGTCATGGTGTATAACAGAACAGAACTAAGATGTCTGGTAGGCACATCAGCAGTCCTTCATTACCTTACAGACCATAATGGCATTTGACTGGACATAATTTACATACATTGATTTAGTATATACATTATATTGACAATGGACTCATAAAAGGTCTCATCTTGGTTTTTTTCCTTTCTAGTTCAATACGCCTTGTGTGGACCCCACAGTTTAAAGAATCCAGGAGCCTCAACCATCCAGTGGTCCTATATCAAATACTGAAAAAGCTCTGATCTGCATCTGTATTGACTCTGACATTGGGGGCTTGTGGCATTTTTACTAATTATTAATGTTAGATGCATGGGTGTCTTGCCTGTTTGTATGATGCTCTCAGGACAGAAAACTTATGGCCCCTACAACTAAGTTACAGGCTATTGTGACCCTCCAGATGGGTGCTGGAAATGGAACCCAGGCTCTCTTTAAGAGCATCCAGTATAACCACTGAGACTTCTCTCTGGCACCCTAGTTAGATAGCAAACTATCTAGGGTTTTAGATGTAGCTTTGGTTAGTTTGGAATTCCCTTAGTAGACCAGGCTAGCCTCAAACTATCAGAGATCCACCTGCCTCTACCTCTGCTTCTGAGTGTTAAGTCATGGCTCAACATACTGGCAAAACTTTGTAATAGCAAAAAAATTAAATAAATAAAAAGTAATAATAATAAAATGAAGCACACGTAAGAATACAGAAAGCTAGGCGTGGTGTCACATGCCCGTAGTCCTGGAGTTCAGGAGGCTGAGGCGGGAGGGGGTGGGGAGTACTCAGGTATAGGGCCACTCTTGGCCATATAGTGAGACCACTTTCAAAGAGGGTGGTAGGATAGGAAGCAATAGTAGTTATGTAATTAAATTATTCAATAACTAATACAAAGGGTAAGACAGTAATTTTTACTACAGAAATGTGGCAGGTATCACCTCGTCATATTATATGACAAGCCGAGATGGTCATATAATTGCTGTCTTATTTAGGTTTCTACATAACCAACATGGTAGGTGAAGTGTTCATTTCCATTTACAGCTCCACAATCTGACAGTTCAGTCATGGAAGTCAGAGCAGGAAGTCGAACGACGCATTAGGAGGCAATGCAGAGTCCATAGAGCAGGGCTGCTTACTGGCTTGCTCAGTCTTTCTTACAGCGCCCAGGACATCAGAGCAGGAGTGGAGCCACCACGGTAAACTACACCCACCCACCCCCAATCAATCATCCATCAGGAGAGTGCACCGCACCGATCTGTCAGGGCATTTCCTCAGTGGAGGTTCTCGCTTCCCGATGATTCTTGCTTGAGCCAAGCTGACATGAAGCTAACCAGAACAACTGCTTGTGAGATATCCCCAACATGGAGGACAATCACCAGCGATCATGAGAATAGAGAAAGGGAAATGGGGGACCTCTCTAAAATAAAACTCGCCCCTTTCAGAAATATCAGTCAAGGAAAAGAAAGGCATAAGAACTCTCCTTGACTTAAAACAACTGAAACAGATGAGACAGATGAGCAGGACATGGAGAAGAGACTGACCCCGCAGCCACGTGCTGGCAGAGCTGGAGCACAACACACAACACTCCATGTTGGTTCTCAACCTGTGGGTTGTGACCTCTTTGCAGGGCGTCAAATGACCCTTCCACAGAGGTTACATATCAGATATCCTGTATTTAGATATTGATATTACAACTCATAACACTAGCAATAATATGTTAGGAAGTAACAAAATAACTCTATGATGGCCGGGGTCACTACAACATAGGGAAATTAATTAAAGGGTTGCAGCATCAGGAAGACTCAGAAACCCTAACCCGAGAGGTCATAAGCAAATTCCTAAAACTTGTACAACTCTAATTTAGCGTTTTTCAGATTTCAGGTCAGTATGTGCTATCCTGAGAAAGAGTACAGAAGGTGTTCCACTTCCTCAATGATTTAAACGCTAACAGTTTTACATGCACAACAGGAATCATAAAGATCCGAAATGCTCTGCAGACGTAATCAAAAGACAAGTCATAGTATGCACTATGTTGCTTATGAAGGGATAGAAAAATACAACTAGAGAGTGAATCCAGCAGACAAGCTTGTGTAAACACACAACTAACGGAAAGCTTAGCTTGAGGCAGGGGGTGCACACCTCCTCAAACCATCTGACGCTAGGGATGGTAAGAGATGAACGGGACGAGGAATCCACCATGTTCTCTGCTGGAGAAAACATTTCCCTTCCCTTGGTGAAGGCTCTTGTGCTCCATGGTAATACACTCAAACCTAGGATGGAGAGGGCCTGGGCAACTCTAATTTTTTCTAAAATTGTTCCGAGAGGCAGCTAGGAGACTAATTTCTGTATAGCTCTCTGTACTTAAGTCCCAGGTTCTACCAACTGATCTACCCAGGTACCTCTTTCATATATTTACCAGTTGTAAAATTAAACTGAACATCAAAGAAAATATTAGCAAGAACAAATAACAACAACAACAACAAATGAATATGTGTGCATGTGTGCACACATAAAGAATAGAGCACTCTCACCAGCCGGTGATGCTCCAAGTTTCAAGGATTATGAATTGGTGAAATGCTTAAAACACACATACACATACAAAATGACGTCACAACATAACGCAGACACAAATGCTTCCAGCTTTCTGTGTTTTAAAAATGACTGAGCAATTTCTGTATGCAAGACTACCCTGAGAGACCAGCACTGAGGAATTCAAGAAGAAATCCAGCCCAGAACCACTAAAAATGTCCATGCAGCCTTATTGTACAGTTAGGGTACCTAAATATAGATAACCAATAAATTGATATAATGGGTAGTAGTAGTAACTGTAAATCAAATAAAGAACAAGGCAACAGCGATTTTATCCAGAGTGGTCCCAGATGTCACTGAGCAGAACCACAGTGGAACCGGGGAGCACACACTTAGGCATCTGTACCGGAGAAGCAAAGCAGTGTCCGCCTGCTGACGGTAAGGCTTAAAGTAAAAAAAATTATACAGGCTGCTGGCGTTGGCCAGAGCAGGCAGCAGGTGAGCAGGGTAGGAGGTCATGAAAGGATTCTGCGCACAGGACTGCATGACTTCTGTTCTAATAGGATCATTCCAGCTACAGTGCAGAAAGCTGTGTTGAAGTAGCAAGATTAACTGGCATCAACTGTCATTACACAGGCAAAGGCAGCGAGCGGTACGACCAGAAAAGAGGCAGTGAGCACAGGGGAGGAGGGGGTAAGCGACAGCTGCCCGCTCCCCACTCCGACTTCAGGCCTGCTCCACTACAGCAAAAGCACGCAGGGAAGCCAGTCAGAGGTTGCTTCCGCCCAGACAAGAGATGATGGTGGTCTGACCGGCACCTCCACAGCTGTGCCAGTACCGAGTTGAGATAGGGTACATCCTGGAGATATCAACAGGGCTTTCTCCATCGTCATCGTGCCGGGATGCTGAGTTCTAAGAGGGTGCAGGTCACGATTATTTGAAGAACCAATAGTGAAATATATAAAACATTGCCCGCTGTCTCGCTTACCCAAATTGGGATCCGGAGCCTGGCGCTTCTTAATTTTAGCTTCAGATATAGCAGAGTAATAGGCACAAGTCATCTTGATCAGCCACGTTGCCCGAACCATCGGCACAGAATACTTAGCCAAATATGCGAAGACGTCCTCCTTTTTACTGAGGATGGGGACCTAAAAAGAAACAACACGGCAATCAGACACTCTACGCTGCTCTAAGACAGCATGTCTGACAGACTCTCGAAGAGTGCACGCGGTTTGAAAAGAGGGAAGAAAATTCCAATTCTCATTAGGAAACAAAGATCAAAATTATGTCTGACCCATGGCAAGCTGGTTCTCAGCTGTGCCTTCTTATTGATCAAACAAAGTCTCGTCACGTTCTCAGATAAGGAAAAACAATTTCACGATATTCTTTCTAAATGATTTATCCCAAAACTGGAAGGGAGAGATCAGAAAGAGTTTGCCATCACTCTTCATTTTATCCGTGGATGCTTTCTTGGTATGACGCTTTCTAACTGCAACATTTCACAAAGGCCACAATTCCCAGAAACTTTCTGAGAGTGTCTTCAGCAGAGCCTACGATGATGGATCGGTGGGTCTGCCTCACACGCACTGAGCTACACTAGCACGGCAATTAATTTGCTGGCTGAAGGAGACACTCGAGGCTGTTAATTATTTCTTCAAGACCACAAAGGCGCCATTCAGCAAATTAGCATCCCAATGTACCAGGGAATGGCTCGAAAGAGTTAATTCGTTCTTCCAGAACACCTCATAAACAGCCTGTGAACAGCCTGGTCATCTATGTCACCTCTTCGGTTTGTAATCGCGGTACAAAGAGTGAACAGCAGTCCCACTGTTATATATAGGGCAGCAGGTCAGGACTACAAGACTGTGCACACACGCCATGCACCATAGTGGGATGACCGCTGCTCAACCACTTCCCTTGGCTTTGCCAGTCAAGTTCACCACTTTCTAGCCAATTTGGATTCTGTGCACCTCACAAAGTGGTTATTCTGTATTTTTCTAAGCATGTCAATTGATTATTGGTACAATAAAAATTATACCAATAATACTCTGTTGCCTGATTAGGGATTTGTCTATACCAGTCCTGGTGTTTTCATGCCACAGATTAAGGCCCTTTCAAAAGAAGACACTGGAACCCTGCCATGGATACCAACAAATTTCTCTATCCCAAAAATCAGACTTGAATTCGGGTTGAAAAGTCAAAGTTTAAACCTGCCAATTCATCCCACACAGAATTTTTCTATGAGGTTGTCAAGTCAGTGGATTTTTAAATTTAACCATTTGCATGCCTAGCACAAGGTATGGTCCCTGGAATTAAAAAAAAAAAAAAAAAAAAAAGTAAGTCCCTGAAAGCAAGCTACTTCATTTGGTCTTTCCAAAGAACCATCAACTTGTTCCACTGCTGAAGGACTGCCTCCTGGCCTTGGTCAGTGGAGTACAGTGTGCTGACACTGTGTTTACAGAAAACTGAAGACTCTTTGATCAGGTACACTTGCAGCCTTGGGTGCTGAATTCAGAACATTGCCCTCATGACACAGAAAACTGCACTGCACAAAACAACTGAAGGGAGGCAAAAAACACATGAGCCAAATCTGCAAGGCCTCATCTCTGCACAACGCAGTGATACATTTTAATGAGAAAATGTCCTGCCCGTTTATCACACAGGGCACATCTCTCACGGAACACGGTGTCTGCAGTTACTATCAATTCAAGACAGAGACAAGAAAAACACAGGGTCAAACATTCAGCTCAAGACCTGATGCTTTCCACTAGAATGTAAACTACGGGGCCAGTAGTTTAAACGGTGTTAGTCCGTGTCTTGTTGCCTCTCATTCATGTACACCAAAAGGACACAAGAGTGAAGCCTGAAAAACGTAGATAAATTCAAGGTAAAAGACAGAGTCTCCAAAGAGTCCTATGAATAGTATCTTTCATAGATGAGCAAAGGATTTATTTAAACAGCAACTGTTAGGAGGAAAAAATGCAAACAGTCGAAAATGTGAAATGTTTAGATAAAATAGCATAATATGCCAAACCAAGTCACAGATCTGACACTAGCAACACAGGACAAAATGGCAAAAGCCTGAGTTGAGTCAAGTCGGGGCTTCGATATCCAAGCACACAGATGTGAAGGACGTTACTTGATTAAGAGAGAAGATAAGTGTGATGGCTTTGTCCAATCTATAGTTTGGGCCAACTTGGGGAGGAAATGATGATTCCTATGATTATTTCTCAGTAATGGATTTTTTTTTTTCCTATAAGACATCTGACATCAACTTGACATTGAATTTTGGCAACACTGGGCAGCAGTTTAATGTCTACATTAATCTAGAGCTACAAAGGCAATTAAGATGCTAAGTGTGTGCTTCTTCCATAAACACAAGGATATTATCATCTCTTCTCCCCTCAGAGAGAAGAACACCTTCCATTGTCTAAACAGGACCAGAACCAGAGGAAATTCCTAGACCACCAGTAACCAAGGGCACCTGCAAACACAGGTTAAGAGCGAGCCGACTGTTCAAGAGTTAGAAGAATATCCCTGGTTGGCAGAATTCTCCTTTTCAAAAGTAAGTCATGACAGTGACTAAATCACAAGTCCTTACAGACACCTCTGGAGTACTGTATGGCTTTATACTAATGGAAAACCATGCCAGAAACATGATCTATACCACATAAAAACTATTCTGGAAGCTGGGTAAGAGCTGGAAGATGACTCTGGACCACAGCAAGTAAATCACTGTTGCCTTCCTAAGCATCCTTATTCATAAATATCAGAAATTAAGTGACTATGAAGACCATATAGAGAATTTGGCCCTTTGCCCAAAACTACAAGAGCCTTTGCCATCTCAAAAGGATGAAACCCTGAGAAGGGGGGAAGACAGACTCTTGGAATGCCTAAGACATGAACACACCAAGGTAGAGTCAATGTTTTATAAAGAAATGTCTATGTTTGCAAAGAATTAATGCCAAGGCTTACCTGAGGGACACCTGACTTGGCCAGAGGCAGCTCCTAATAAAGAAAGAAGAACAAGAGCTAATACAGCACACCATGAGTTACCTCCCTCCTAAAAGATGAGACCCCTACACCCTTAAGGCAAGGAAACCAATTCCTTACCAATATTCACCGTAAGAAAGCACCTGAGAAGTATTCTCAGAGCTTGTAGCAGAGGAAAACCTTAAACACCTAACTGACAGCACAGAGGATATGAATTGGTGCTCAAAAGTCACCAAACTCTGAAGGATGCTCTAAGGCTTACATGGTCTTCAGACACAATCCATGGGCCACAGTGAGACCAAAAACATTTTAATACTGGGATTGAAGTGTTCCAGCGCTGTGGTTTGGGCGGGTTGAAACAGTGGCACTAACTCTAGGAAGAGTTGGTCACACTTAAACAAGTGTTCTTCAAAGACTGCAGGTGCCTTTCGTCATTATCTATCTATCTATCTATCTATCTATCTATCTATCTATCTATCTATCTATGTGAGGCATGCAGTGTCAAGACACAGCAAATTAAAGCCAATGGAGGATGCAGGCACTGATTTCAAAGAGTTGCTTTCAAAAGCAAACACACAAGTATATGAAGGCATTGTCTTCCGAGCTGGATCTACACCAGGTGGAAATGACCGCTGCATACTTAGAACTGATGACGGAGGCCCTAGAACTAAGGGACTTCAGGGGAGATGAGAAGAGATACCTGGAATTGTTACAAAGGTATACAAGAAGGCAGAGACAGAGACTGGGGGAAATTTCTAACTTTACTATAGACTTTCAAAGGACATCTTACGTTGTTGGGACCACACAAGATTACTGAGCCTTTACACTGATTATTTCCTCTGAAGAAAATTACTAAAAGTAGAGATTTTAAAAGAACCTTCTACCACCCCACACACACCCTTGCCAAAAAATTCTCAAAGTTATAAATACATATGCCTGCTTTGTTTAAAACGCCTTTTCACAGCACAAGTACACAGAATAAAAATCTTTGTCTTGCATGGTAATAAGACTTAACTTAGCCTAAAAATATTTGTGTGTGTCTATGTGTATGTATGTGTGTATGTATATGTGTTTACGTGTGCATATATGTGTGTATGTGTATGTATGTGTGTGTTTATGTGTGCGTATATGTGTGCATATGTGTATGTGTGTGTGTATGTGTGTGTATGTGTGTGTTTATGTGTGCGTATATGTGTGCATATGTGTGTGTGTGTGTGTGTGTGTGTGTGTGTGTGTATGTGTGTGTGTGTATGTGTACACCTGTGTGAGGATGGGTATTTTGACAGACAAGGGAATAAACTCAAAGCAAGGGATCTTTGCCTTGTATCTCAAACATCTTGATCTAAGAAAACAAAGTGTAATGCAGGGGGTGGAACTGAAGACTTATTACCTACTCTTAAATTCTAAGATATATCTAAGTCAGCAAAATCTGCCTTTATGCAGATCCCTGAGGTTTTTAGATGGCCAAAGCACTCCCTGTGATCAAAATATAGAGGGAAGAACATAGGAATAGAACTGTCTGGACATGTGTACCTACAACTGAAACTCTGGTTTTAAAAAAGAATAGGGGAAAAAGTGTACATGTGAACATTATCTCAAACGGCTTCATTTATAAAACTGTAATCACGACAATAGAAGAAAATACTTGGTACCTTTTTTGCCAAAATAGCAAGTGGTTTATTCCCTGCTAGGTCAGAGAACCAACTGTGAATGGCACTCTGCGATCGAGCAGTGACCAGCCAGTAATTATCCTTAGCATTAACTTGGGGTTTCTTCTTTCCGGTGTCCTGGAAAGTGTTAAGCTTCAGTTTCTCAGCCAATATGCTGCTAAAATACGCACCGATCTGCAGAAAAAAAAGACGGAAGCAAGACAGTGTTTAAACAGTGTGCATCTGCCTTAATGTTACCTAGTTTGTCTTCACTGTTTCAACTAAAATCTTGATACAGCCTATCAGAGAAAATGAAAATTCCTATCTTTGACGCTTAAAAGCTATGATTTCCACATAGTAAGTCCTAGAGTCCCAAGGTGTGATTTCTTTCCAGTAATACAATGAAAAACTCCCTCACCACCCTTACCCCGCTGTCCCCAGACGGCTGGGAAAAGGGAAGCACCACCGGAGACCTCAGGTAATGTGAAGTTCATTCCATCAGAGTTTCATGAGTTTCAGAATGGGCCGCGCTTGAATCTTAGCTGCACACTTCTTTGCTGGTCACTGCACAGGCCTCATGAGAGAATGAGCTCCCTCACGGGGTTACACTGAAGAGGACAAAGTCCGGGGACCACAGAACCACTCTTACTCCTGTTTTCTCTTAACAGCACATGCTTTTAGAAACAAAATTCTGTGTTTACACTTGATAGTACTTCCTTCAAGAATCTAGAGAAATGTATCTAAAAGAATAACTAGAAAAGGAATAAATTAGGTACCCAGCATTTCGACTGAACTGACAATTTTACAAGGGGAAGGGGAGGGAGGGAAGGGAGAGCTGGGGGAAGGGCGAGTCTGAATGGGACAGAGCAGAGAAGCGGGTGTCTGCCTACTGTTTATTATTTCCTGTAATCCCAAGTATACGGTGGGCAAAGAGAGGGATGGAAAGGAACAAAGGTCAGGAAGGGAGATAGGGTGGGAGGGGAGAAGCAGCAAGTCTACAGGAGCCCTGAGCAGGGTTTTTAAGAGCCCAGAAGCATCACGACTGTCCCCTGAGAACCCTTCAGTTAGATGATGCAAACCATTCCCAATGGTTAGCCAATAGTTAGCGAACAGTAGCAACCTAAGTAAATTAAAACACTACCCTGGAAAACCAAAACGTAGGAATCCCACCTCAGTGAAAAGCTGGAGGCAACAGATGCCCTGCACATAATCTGACCTGGTTCGACTTGAGCTATTAATCAAGTTTATCCCTGGGACAAAAAAGCTGGGACAACTTTTTTTTTTTTAATGTGAACTAAAACTCCCTGAACTGAAAAGTGGTAATAAAACTGTGGTAGTGTGAATAAGAATACTCCCATAGCCTCATATATTTAAATGCTTAATCGTCAGGAAGTGGTGCTATTTGAAAGGATTAGAAGAATTAGGAGGCATGGCCTTATTAAAGGAAGTGTGTCACTGGAGGTGGGCTTTAAAGTTGTAAAAAGCCCAAGTCAAGCCCTAAGTAAGTCTGTCTTTCCCTTTCCCGTCCCCCCTCCCTCTCTCCCTCCCTCCTTCCCATTCTCCCTCCCTCTCCTTCTTTCTCTCTCTCCCCCCCCCCTCCCTCTTCCCCTCTCTCTCTCCCCCTCCCCTCCCTCCCTCTTCCCCCCTCTCTCTCTCTCCCCCCCTCCCTCCCTTCTCTCTCTCTCTCCCTCCCTCCCTCCTGCCTATGGACCATCTCCAGCCACTACCTCAGTGCCTGCCTGCATGCCCCCATGCTCCCTGCCATTATTATTAATGGACTAAAACTTCCGAAACTGTAAGCAAGCTCTCAATCAAATACTTTCTTTTACAAGAGCTGGCTTGGTCATAATGTCTCTTCCCAGCAACACAATAGTGACCAACAAAAGCTAAAGTAATAAACAAACAAAAACTAGATATCGGATTTTTGTTTTTAAACAACTTTCACTAAAGTTTTCCTCTTTAAGTCAAATTTGGAGTTTTCTGTGGATAAATTAGGTAGAAGTTACAGCTTGAGAATGTCACTCCCAAGTTACCACATCCGGGTGTTCGGGACCAAGCCATGCAGAACGGGGCAATGCATCACTGATGAGTTTGTAAAAGAGCAGTCACTAGCAGCAAAATGTTCGATTTCAAATTTCTCGACTGATATTTGGTCTTTCTACCAAGGGCACTAAACAGTACATGCTAGTGTGTATTAGAGAAACCTCTAAGATGCAATTATGGGCAAGCACATTAATCATAATAAACAGGGGCAAAAAATGAAAACCATTCTAAGGAATGAGTGTATCCCTGCGAATAAGGGAGCAAACCGGACACGTGTGTTTTAGGGTTCTCCTTAGTGAATCCTGCAAACAAATCTTGTAAACAAAGCAAAGTTGAAATTCCTAACCAAGCAAGAAGAAATGCACATTAAGAATCAAAAAAGTCTCAAAACCATACAGTATTAAAAAAAATGATTTTAAAAGTGGTCTCACACTGGCCTGGGACACATGACATCCCTGCCTCCCTCCACCCCAAGTGCTAGGATTACAGATACGTCACTGACCTGCCACCGTGCTTAATTTCTGTCTAAGAGCAATATATTCAAAACTCAGAAGACAATACTTTTTAAAGCCTCGCTCCCAAAACCTAATTTCTACCTGCAAATAATCAGTCTGGTTAGCTGGCTGTGTGCCTTCCACTGCTGCTTATAAAACACTCGCGCAAACACATACCTGTTATTTTCCTTTCTGCTGTACCCAGCTTACCATGCACAGTCAAGTATGAGCACTTCTTGCCTATATGTTGAATTCATTCATTTGTATAGCTACATGATAATGTTCTGCATGGATCTCCGTCCTTTATTTAATCAAGAGAGTATTATAACAGGCACCTTGAGCATGGGCTACGACATTAGTGCTATGAATTCTGTTAAATTGAAAAACCTTTCACGTTATTTCCATGCAGATATAGGACAAATTTCTATAATTTGGATGGCACGGTTCTGCAATTTTAATTATACTGCCATATCATCCTTCAAAAGGTGTAACACCAATTCCTATTCTTTCAAACAAAACGTAAGAAGGTTAATTCGGCACTTGTTTTTATCCACCCAGAACTATTCAGATAATAGCTGCTTTGATAAGAATGGAAAAGGTCAGGTGTTAAACACTGAGATTCATGTTAATGAAATCAAGTTCACATAAAAAATATTAAGGCCTTGAACACATCTCACAGAAAAAGTGGTCCAAGTACAGTGAGTTATTTTTGTTAACTTGGTTACCTAAATTAACATAGAATTTGACACCAAGAAACAAGAACTGACCATTTATAACACATTTAAAAAAAAAAAAAAAAAAGCTTACTCTCTGACATAAACTAGACTCTGAATGCCCAAAATCCACACACTGAAACCCTAACCCACAATGTTACTATGTTAGATAAGAGCCTTTTGTTTTCTCTTGGAAACTGTATTACTATTTGCATGTATAAGAGATAGAGTGTACATGCATATATAGGGCAGGGGTAAGACTGTCCAGGCGCATCCATCCAGAGTATTTGGAGGTCAGGGGGGAATTCAGGGAGGCAAATCTCTCCTTTCTAGCTGGGACAAAGTCTCACATTTTGTAAAGACAGGGCTTTTAAGGACAAGCAAGCATTTTGTACAGGAAGCAGACAACAGTTTCCTTCACCCAGTTGTTTGCAGACCGAAACTGCCCCTCTAAAGAGACCTACTGCCCACACGAGCCACCCCTCCTCCTTGTGCTGTACATAATAAAACATGGAATTTCCAGGTTATGGGAGGTGCCCTCCATCAAAGCCAGCACAGCCCACCTGATCCCAGCTTCAAGGTATATAATGTTTCTTCATTCCAAATTGACCCATTCAGGGCTCCAGAACCAAGCCATGCAATAGATCACTGACAGAGATGAAAGTGTTTTGGGACATGCAGAAGGGAGATGGTTACATAGAATGTGAATGTATGCACTGCCCAAGATCTATGCACTAAAATATGGTTAACTGGCAAACATTATGTATACTGAATTACACATATACAACTATAGATTAATCACAAATACGGAATTATAGTTGTAACACAAAGTATATAAAGACTGCAAAAAAGCAAATTTAAAACTATCGCCGTATCTGGCCAACAGCATTGCATACGAATTTCCACTGATGGTTTAGCAGTCAATTATTTGTGTGTTTTTGTGAGAGAAGGGACATATAGACATTGACTTGCTTTTTTTTATTTCTTACTTTTATTTGTGATGGTTTTAATCACATTTTAAAATTGATCATTAAAATAAAAATGAGCAAAAATTCTCATATATATTATGTATGTGTGTAGCATATATGTGTATATATATACATATATATGTATATTTAATTGGTCCACAGAAAAGATATTTAATTCAATAAACCTCTAAACATAATACTCTGACTATAAATCTTTCTACAGTTTTAATTAAAATAAAATTAATCACTTCTTCCTCTCCTTTCCCTCCTCCAGTCCCTCCCAAGCCCCTTCCCTCCAACTCTGACTATACGTTTTTAATGAAAGTTGGTTAAGGACAAAGGAATTGCAGAAAAACTGTAAGTCTTAGGCAGAGACGTGTTTGTTGCAATGGCCCTGAAAGAGTTTACCGAGAAACAGCTTATGTGTGCTGTAATACACGGAACACTCTGCTGACGCTGGAGAGAGCAATTCTCACTTCAGGAGAAGGAAGACACAAAGACCAAATGGGAAAAGATAAGGAAATACTGCGTGATGTGCAGTTGGAAAAGCGCACGACTGGCAGGTAGACGAAAAGGCGAGCTAGACAAATAGACAAAAAGCTGTCTGTCCTCTCTGTCCCCTGAGAAGACCTAGAGATAACGATACTCCAGAAGTGCAGAGCATCCAGTGACAGACACGGAGAGAACACAATGAACCCGGAAGACAGACGGTGTACAGCAGGAAGAATGGTGGGGATGCTCCACCGGGGTTTAAAAGGCCCTTACCAACCAAATACTGACTGCCCACACAGCCAAAAGAAAAATGAAGGTAAGAAAAAAAGTGTGAGTGATACTGAAGTAATCCTTGGTGACGCAGAAAAAAAAAAAAAATGAAGGAAAAAGGGAGCTCCCCACACTGAACTGAAGCTGACGCATGTATAAGGGACGATAAACAGAAAAACATGTCAGCTCCCAGCACGATAAACCACTCAGCAAGAACCGTCAGTGAGCTCGGAGTGCCTGTCATGTCAGCACACAGCAGACAGGGACAAGAAGGCCGCTACAAATTCAAGGCCAAATAGCAAGGTCCCGGCCAGGCAGGGATACCCGGAGAGACTCTGTCAAAAGAAATAAAGAAGGGAGAAGTAAAGTAGAGTGAAGAGAAACGTCAAATTCTTGGGTGAAATTTATTGAAGAATAAGATTTGTATGATTTCAAAATATCACTGTGGGGAGATCCGGTAATCCTGAGTTTGATTTTAAAAAGTAATGACTACAGATTACCAGGAAGAAGAGATTGCTATTTTTAGGAAGACAGTGGGCATCAACAACAGTTGAATGACAACTGGGTACAATCAGCAATTGGGCAAACTGTTATTACACTCCTCCTGACATAACGTGATGAGGATATTCTTAGCTAAAACAGTAAACCTGAACTGTCATAGGACAACAAAATAAATCTAGGCTGTCGCAGTGGTGCAAAACTGGCCATGCTCTTCTATGGCAGCCATGAAAGCCATAAAAAAAAACAGAAGGTGGAAAGGGACCCCGGAGTGGTCTCAGGATGAAATGCCTGACACCTAACACCTTGTGGGCTTCATGGTTTTGCAAACGTGAGGAAGGTTTCAGGAGCTACGGAAAACAATCGGCATTACCTTGGATGGGTTGATTACAATGTTTCTGGCTGAGCCGTGTTCGTCCCCAGTGAAGGCCGGCTGGTTGTTGAATCCCTGCTTTACATTCACGGCTGTAAGTTCATCCTGTTCAAGAGAAGATATTGATTAAGCCGAGAACAGAAACGCTTCAAGTTAATCCAGACACTGCAGCTGAGTAATACCTAAGTTCACTGATGTCTATAAGAGAAAGCAGTTCAGAGGACAATAACCTATTTAAAAACCAATGCAGGCATGCATGATCAGGATCATGTTGAAATGTGCAGGGCATATAGGTTATCTCCACTGAGTAAATCTTGACTGCCATCTTGGAAGGATTAAAATCACCGCAGAAACATCTCTGGATGTGTCTAGTACAGGGTCCTTAGAGAACTTTCACTGATCAGGTAGGACTCACCCTGACTGTGGTGGGTCATCCCAGGAGATGGATCCTGGATTTGAGAAAGGACAGAGAAAGCTGAGAGCAGCTCTCACTTCTGCTCTCTGAGTGTGGGCGCCTTATAACCAACTGCTTTAAGCTCACAGGGCCATGAGCTCCCTGCCATGATGGACTGTTATTACCTCAACCTTAATCCAAAATCCTCCCTCCCCTAAATTACCTCTTCGTGGCATTTGGTCACAGCAGGGAGAAAAATAACTATTGCAAGTGCCCCATTCTTTTAACTCCTATTAACTCCTACATTATAACTTGGAAAAAGAAAAAAGTGAACAGCCCCTTCCACCACACACAGAAACAAGAGATTGTAGATGATTTTTTAACTTTTTGTGGATAAATCGCTCTTATCCTTCTAGCATGTAAATCCTGGGTGGGGATTGAACTCGGTCTGGTCACAAGGCCTGACAGCAAACGCTTACCTGCTGAGCATCTCGCAACCCAAGATCATAAAATGTTTCAAGTGGAATTGTTATGAGAAGCTCATGGTTTGACTCTCCTCCCTTGCTGTCATATTTTTTAAATACTTACTTATTTGTATGTGCATGAGTGTTTTGCCTGAATTAATGTCTGTGCACCACATGCATGAGGTATCTGTAGAGGCCAGAAGGCATCATAACAGGAGTTATAGACGGTTGTGAGCCGCTGTGTGGGTACTGGGAATCCAACCTAGGTCCTCTGGGAGAAGAGCCAGTGCTGTTATCGGTTAAGCAATCTCCCTAGCCCACAGCATTATTTACATAACAAAGCTGTCCCACACGACTTACCCAAGGCTTGCTTACTCAGCCCACAGTGAGCCGAAGACAGAAATGATGGTTTCTAGTAATAAACTTTGTGGTAGTAAGCATACCCCACCATAACCTATTACTGGGGGAGTCGCTGGTTTTACATAGTCTGCTTCACTTAATCCTTACCAACTCAGTTGCTATATATCAAATCCATTTCACAGGTAAGAAAAGCAGCATGTATTGTGCTAGTGTGCCACCTGAGCAAAGTCAGCACGGAAATGCTGTCCTCAGGATGATCCCACACTACAAAGCAACATTCCCCTGACACCCAGAACAAATGTCACATGAAAATGTGGTCTAAAAATACAATGCTACTCCTACGGTCCTAAAAATGACCTCCTGAATAGTTGTGAGAACACTTTTCCACAGTTACAACACACCAAAAAAAAATAGGCTGGAATAGTAATTATTACTAATTATTACTATTACTATTATTGTTGGTGTTGGTAGTAGTAGTAGTAGTAGTGGTAGTCGTAGTAGTAGTAATAGTAGTAGTATGTTTGTGTTCATTTTTGTTTTTCAAGACAAGGTTTTTCTACATAGCCCTTCCTGTCCTGGAATTCACTCTGTAGACCAGGCTGGCCTCAAACTCAAGAGATCCACCTGCCCCTACCTCCTGAGGCAGCGCTGAGACTAAGGCCTGCGTCGGCGTACCTGGCTAATAGCCTGTAATTTTAGAAATTAAAAACAAAAAGTACCCTCCTTGCCCTGCCCAGATGATCATGGTCACAGGCTAAATCAGACCTTGAAAGTATAGAATGGCAAAAAGACAGCTGGAGGAAATGAGGCAAGAGATAGTCTTGGTGAACTAGGCTAATGGTCACCATGGCACAAAAGAAAGACTGGCAGGCACCTGCTGCAAACGAGAAACAGAAGAAACTGTTCCAGGAGCTGCTGGGATCAGTCAAAAATGGTCACCTTGGCTAAGGACCCCGACCTGCTAGAACATGCCATGCAAATGCATTGTGTGTGCTTTTATGAGCACCTTGGCTGGCTGCTGCTTTGGCCACTTTCAAAAGATCCCAATACAGGGGACGGAGTTCTAAGGGACTCAAGTCTCCTCTCAGCTGTAGTGGCCACTTAATTGAGTGATCCATGCAGAAGACAGATTGCTCAACCCTGTCCAAAACATCTCAAACGGATCACCTATTTTCAAAATAACTATTTAAATTTTTAAGACAAAAGTATAATGCATATTTTTAAGTCAGGTAGATTTTTGATCAACATTAAAAAGCGATTAATAAAAGTTTCTGTACTCTTAGTGTCTAAAGCAGCAGGGGTACAACTGTTGTCACGAGGAGAGTATCACAGGAAAACTCGTTGTGCATTTGCCATGTTGAAAAAATGAACAACAGTATATTTTTTACTCACAAAGGCTGTAACTTAAAGCTCAGGAAGAAATACTAGGCTTTTGGGATTACTTGGTTTTACAGTCTTCTTTACTTTCTACTCTCAAGTGACACCACTGTCTTAGACCCCGCCCCCTTTGGGTATGGCCACCTCAAGTAGGGTTACTACAGAAACAGGTAAAAACCAAGAGCACTGCAAGCAACATGTGCATAGATGGTCTATTTTCTGAAGTACCTGAAAGGAACAAACACTGATGGCAAAAATCCAAACAGGACTTACACCCAAATGTTTACAACTGTGCACAACATTTCTCAAACTCCGAGGCTGCACCCTCAGATGCCCCTGTAAAGGAAAATCACCCACTCCGACCCCCCAGGCATCTGCAGAACCAACTCTGAGAGCCCAGGTCAGGATAGTGGAAGCATTCCGCAGCTTTAGGTGACTTTGACAAAAGAAGGTATGTGTTACATGCATTCAGACAAGAAGCTTTTACACTCTTCTGCAAGCTTTGCCAAGATTGATTAAGTATAATTAGAAAAGAGTCCAAATTTTGGAACTGAATGCTTCTACACTGCCAAGCCAGAGCTATCTGTAAGGGACACAAAATAGCTACCTCCCTGTGAGCCTTGAACCTCTTCAAAGACTTTTCTAATAGATGAGTAACAATCTCAACTGTTACAATGATTCTCCTTGCAAACACAGGGAGAAAGATCACAGCCATTACCTTGCAGTCCGAGAAAGCATTAACCCTACCATTTGCTCATAAATGGAACTTCTTTAGGTAGGTAACAAAGGTAACAAAGTTATTCCAAAAGTAGCCAGAATGTGGAAAAGGGAGGGCTCCTACACTCCTTCCCATTACTTTAACTAAAATGCAAGCTGTGGCGAGTATGACGCCAGCATTTCAGAGAGGAAGGCAAGAGCAATCTGAGTCCCAGCCTGAGCTACATGCTGATATCTTGTAAACAAGAAAATACAGCAGAAGCCTTAAAGCAAATTTAGGGGAAAAAAGAAAGAAAAAACAAACGCAAAAACAAAAACAAAGCAAAAGCCTATAAGAATACTATGTTAACAGAGAAAGCTAGTGTTTACACTCATCTATACGTTTTCAAAATATATTCTATACAGACAGAAAAATAAGACATTAAGGACTCCTAATGCAGCCATAAAATCTCACAGATTTACCTTGAAGTTCCTATTTTTCTAGATCACTTTAAAGGCAATCTTTTCATTTCCATAAAATTATTTCATCAAGGCCAGCGAGATGGCTCAGCTAGGAGAGGCGCTTACGTACAGACCTAAACTGCCTGAGCTCCATCCCCAGGATCCATAAGGTAGCAGGAGAGAACCAACTCCCAAGAGCTACCTTTTGGACTCCACATGTGTGCCCACCAAACACTCATGCACACACATTTTTTTTTCTTAAGTAAAAGAGATCTCTTTGGAGAACTGAGCATATTTTGATGCCAGTCTGGAAACTACTTAAGCTCCTTCTCATCCAAGAAACAAAACAAAAAGGCCCAGTTTAGCACATACTCATTCCAAAGACCATGTGAAGGGCAGATCAATAAATAGCACACAAACACGTGTGCACACGCACACACCCACTCTTATCCTTTTCCCAACTCACCATCTAATACACAGAGCCATGCAGACACTCCCAATGGTCTTGATCACCTAATCCTCTAACAAACTTAGGGACCATTTAAGGAACTGGGATAAGGGATAAAGGGATATCCTGAAGGGATATTCAGAAGGGATAAAGACAACAGAAAAGCAGAAAACTATCCATTTAACTGCTACTCGGGGAGACTAGTTAACCCATTATCTTACCAAAACAAAATTTAATAAACAGTTTTATAATTACTCCTGTTCTGTACCTCTCTCTCCAAAAAGCATTCTCTCTGACCCCAGAGGTTCTCTGCTGACCCCTGTTAGAAAAAGCTAACATCCATGCTTGCATGGCATGATGTTCAGACCTGGAGAAGGAATGATAAACCCCTTCCTGGTCAGGGTTTAAAGTCATCAAGCAGCACACAAGGTTAACAGTATAAGTGACCTGAAACATTAAGGAAGAATCTCTCACTCCCACACTGCATCATTAATTAGAATGCTTCTCACACTCCCTCCTCTGAAGTATTCTAAGGAATGCAGGCCCAGTTACTGCCTGTCACTCATTTTGCTTCTGTCCTGCCTACCTCCTAGTTGTACGCAGTCTTCCTGAAATAGTTTCCTTATCTTCATAGTCTTATACAACAGGCTTTCCCTTTTTCTACCCTCCAAAGGACCTAAAGAAGGGTCTATCATAATTCTATACAGATCATAAATAATGCGGGGACCTTTTCTCTACCAGTCTCTGCACTTTTCTATGTCTGAAACCGCAAAGCCTCAATGAAGACCAGTGGTCCAGTCTGGCTGATACTCTGTATGCTAGAATCTTACAGATCTGCGTTAGAAGGCAGAGCTCATACACAGTATTAGGACCAATTAACAGACCTCTCTATAGCTCATTTCTTTGTTTCAAAGGAAACAAGAATAACTCACAGGGCTAACGTCACATAAGATAAAATGTTGCAGAGTTTAGCACTGTGCCTGATCCATTATTAATTGCCCTATTTTTTAATATTTTAACTTGCATTTAATCTACTTGACAATTTCATGCATTTTAACCTATATGCCTACATCGTGCCACTGCCTCTGTTCCACCCCTTACATTATTGTGAAGTCTTTTGAATCTCACAAACTATAACTCAGGCTCCCCCTCCATTCAATCAACAAGTAATTATAAATACAGCACTGAACTAAAGACTAGAGATCCACTGTAGGCAAATGGCAGGTGGGGCATATACCCCAAAGAAACACTCTGCTCAGAGAACAAAGAATTTTAACTCAATCTTGGAAGTCAGACATGTTGGAAAGGGGCCTTTAAGATGAGCTCTGATTTTGAAGGAGTTTCCCTTCTCTAAGAAGGCCCTTGCAATGCCAAAGTTCTGACCTCTTTTATGAAGAGACACCACATTAACACAACAGAGAGTGTTAAGGATCTCCAGGATACTATGTAACTCATAAGGCAACTCTGCATACATACAACTGTATAACCAACATCTCACCAAGTAAATTTAAAGGTGTCTAATAATCCAGAGAACAGGAAAGGGAACAACAGACCAAACTCCACAGTAGTCACAGTAAATGCTAACTGAACGGTTGTGGAGTGCTCAAGCTGAGGTATTACCAAGTGGACCCAGAAAGGAAGAAAAGAAAAGCCCAGCTACATGCTGTACTTTAAAATTAAGTGACACTTTGAAGACAAATAATTTGCTAGTAAATGGACAAAGCAGACGTATACAGTCTAAACAATAAACGTAAGAATGCTCAAGTTAACATCAAATAAAATAAACCCCAAGACAAGGAGAATTACCAGCAATAAGAAGAGGCACGTCATGACCATAGGTTCAATTCATCGGAAGAATAACAGTCATGGATGAGGCACATGCAACAAAGGAATACAGAGGGAAAACATGACTGAAGTCTATCGATTTGGGAGGAATGGAGAATACTGTCACTTAGGGAACAGGAGCAAAGCTGCAGCTAGAAGCTGGTTCTGGAGCCCTAAAGATAGAGAGAATACACAGGGTGTGGTGGGCCACAGAGGGAAGTCTGTCTCTTATCATAGACACTAAAGGTTCTAAGCAAGGGATAGCAGGCGATCATACAGGTCTGCGGTGAGAACGGCTGGTCAGAATCGGGTGAGGATAACAAAGGCACGTGGAAATAACAATCTACAGGCCAGCGGGTTCTGAGTTAGCGCCTGCTTACGGGTAACAACTCAAACCTAGGTAGGGCATGGGATGCGCAGGGAGAGAGGAAACTGAGAAGGGCCAAGGGTCTAAGACAGACTGGGGAAAAGCCCAATAGAAATCTAACAGATAGAGAAGGACACTGAGTCTGCATGGCCATTCCAAGAAAAGGAGGAAACCTGAGAGAGCAACACTGTCAAGTGCTTCTGGGACGTGGACACCCCTGCAGACCGAATTCTGAAGGCCCCACAGCCACACTGGAGGGAACAGAAGAGACAGCAAGTTCACAGAAAGCTTCTAGAAACGTTTGGAGAAAGAAGAGTGAAATCAGGAAATGGGCTCATAGGGTAGAGGGAACTTTAAAACGTGTGCTTGTGGGGTGCTTCGCTGACACCGGGAAGGAGAACAGGAAGGAAACAAGCTCAAGAAAGAAATGATCCCCGAGTCTGCATGCAAGACAACACAACTATACTCTGCCAAATCAGCCCGGACGCTCGAAAGATGGAGAGTGACTGGACACAGTGTTCAGTGTAGAACTGGGCACAGGGCAGGGAGGGGATCTCGAAGCCCTAGTCTCTAATAAGTGTGCAGATGACCTCGTATCTTTGCAGATGTAAGCAAGTCAAACAGGGTCATACTGAATATGTGGATGTGGGTCTAGCAGGTTACTACCCCGATAAAAAAGGAGGTACAAGCAGAGGAAGGACAGTAGAGCAAAGACTTGGGGTTCTCTGGCTGTACACCAAAAGGGTCTGGACTAACAGGAGCTACAGAACACATGGAAAGACCCTGCCTGCAGTGCTGAGTGACCGTGGCCTTGCTGATGTCTTGGTTCCAGACTTCTAACCTACGAGAAAACAATGCCCAGTGTTTTAGGCTGTCCAGCAGCCCTAGGAATCTAGGTAGAAAAAAGGACCTCTGCCATCCCTCAGGACTGCACTGCCCCTGAAGTCAGAATCCAAGCCATATGGCAGCAGTGTGGAAGCCATTACTCCAGACTACAGAAGCTGAGACTGCGGTTTTGCAGGAGGGACCGATTTTTATCTGCACTCCTTGCTTGACGCATCATCAGCCCAGAACCATCCAGGAAGTTATTAAACGGAGATCAACCATGGTTATACATGATGGTGAAAACATTATAACCAGCCTCCTTAAGAAGGCAGGACTCCTGTAAAGAGGAACTTTTCCTCTCCCTTGGCCTCGTCATCTATACCACCAGAGTCACATCCGCATCAAAGTCACGCCAGAAAGGTTGGTACTGTCTGTCTGCCATCATCAACACTACTATTAATATTCACCTCCCATCCTATCCATACCTGCAGCCTGACAACCACAAACTATGGGACCTGAAGTAAAATCAAAGGATAAACCTGGCATAAAACAGCAAGCGCGACCTGCATACCTATGCCTACCGGAAGCGGAAGAAAATGTCTTTTCTCAGCTGGGCAGTGATGGCACACACCTTTGATTCCAGCACCCAGGGGGCAGACAGGCAGGCAGATCCCCGAGTCAAGGTCAGCCTGGTCTACAGAATGAGTTCCAGGACAGCCAAGGCTACACAGAGAAACCCTGTCTCAGAAAAACCAAAAAGAAAAGGAACTAGTAAATGTCTTTTAATATTGGTAACAGTGACACCTCTCTCCCTGATATCTGGGCAGTACACACACGCCTCATGTAACTCCTAAGTAACTTAGGCACGGTGAGAACTATTTTTACATATTGAGAAACTGAGGCTGAGTCCTGGGTAGAAGTGACGGTTAGGTACTACAATGGTTTGAGCCTTAAGTGCCCACCTCAGGGACCTCTTGAAAACACAACTCTTCAGACAACTGCTGGTAACAGTAAGGAGCTGCGTCTTTGGCTACCACTGTTGTTACAAATCAGGTCCATAGAGAAAGTAAGGCCTCTGAAGCAAGCAGTGTTTCCAACTAATCTACCCCAGCATCCTGGCTCCCTACTCCTCTTCTGCAAAATGGTGGTAACGTGAACTTCAGACTGCCAATGTGACATGGTCAGAGCAGTAACTAGCATACGCTGACTATTTTTAACACAGAATCATCCCCAGCATCACCGTCATGATCTCTATATGGCCAACACACACAAGTCCAGCCACACATGTGACTGAGTACTTAGAAACTCTTGAAGGATTAAACGGAAATGTCCACCACAGGGGAGTACCAAACACATACTCAGAGTGCCAATTCCCCCTCAACAACGGCCTTCACTCCAACCGGAGTGGCCAAGCAAGGCTGGCATTTCCTCCCTTGTTTTAAAGCTGGAGAGCCTTTGACACCAATTATATCTAAATACAGTATACTTAGCATTTATTTCACTCATTTAAATAATTGTATCCATTAATTCATACTCAAACCCCATTCAAATGCCTGTCACCCACTGATCTCAAACACCTGGATGTGGCTCTCAGAAAGATTCCAGGAGAACCGCAGGAGGAAAATACTTGAACTTTTAGATTTGCATATGCATAAGGCAGGAAAGGGAACTTAAGTGTCTGCTAGCTTACCCTCCCCAGATTTAGACACAAAAGATGGCTCTCTCTCTAGCTCCTCCACAGCTAAAGAGTGCAACAACCGGATGATCCTCCCATTGCAAACTTCCCAGTGTAAGTTCTTCCCTTCCATCCTATGTCCCTCAGCCTTTGCTGTGGCCATATGTAAGGTGATCTGAAGGCAGGGGCAACAAATACCAGCCTGGGCGCATGTTCACGGATGCTACTCCTCCAATTAACTGGAGTCCCTGCCTCAGTATGGCTGTCTTTGGTTCCTCTCTCCCCATCCTTATGTACACCCCTACCCCAGTGCACCCCTGTGGGAAGCCACGCTGTGGGAAGCCATGCTGTGGGAGGGCAGAGCAGTTTCTCTTAGTGGGAGTGGTTGGGTTCGTTCATCTGAGGTCAGCTGTTTGCAAACAGAGCGACCAACTGAAATCTGGAGTCAAGGAAAACAAATCTCCCCTAGCCAGCATAAATACATAAAAAGCACCAGCGTGAACAGCTGACCTCCGCCGGTGCCTCTTAACCTCTCCACCCTTTCCATTTTCAGGAAGCTTGCTCATTCCCACATCTTCAGCCACGCTTAATTCAAGCCTGCCAGGCAGCTCTAGCTATCAATCATCACCAAAGCATCCCACAGCAAGGCCAGGAACAGGTTTTCAGGGAGACACTTAGAGAGCGGACCAGCAGAAAGGCAACGCTTCATGGACCCTTTCCGTACTGTGAGACTAACCGGCGGACCGGCTAAAGTCAGCTAGAATTTTGGGGGGCAGGTAGGAGGGAGGGTCTGACTTCTCATTTCAACTCAACAACGAACTAACTGCTAATTTGAATGCCTGACGTGTCACTACAGATCTAGCACAAATGGGTCACTGTGAGGACTTCACATAACAGGACCCTGGACACAAGCTTAACAGTGTCCCAAGAAATCTGAACACTGTCCACACACCCTCTTTCTTTTCTTTTTTTTTTTTTTTTTTTTTTTTTTTTTCTGCCAATTATCACCAACTGCCACTTTTTCTCCAGTTCTATTTAGGCTCATTTTTACTTTGTGGTTTGGTTACTGAAACCACCTTTCTCACAACTTCCTGGGCTCTACTCTCTCCCCCACTGAATTTATTAGGCATGAACTACTGAAGGAGTTTAACCAAGTGCACTCACTGCCATCCCCACCTTCCCCACCATCCCCCACCACTCCTTACCATCCCCCACCACCTCTTACCATCCCCCACCACTCCTTACCATCCCCACCACCTCTTACCATCCCCCCACCATCCCTTACCATCCCCCACAAGCAAGCTGCCCAGTCCAGCAATGGCCCAGCTCCACCAAGCCTGATTTGAAAAGCCCACCCTGCCTGCCGGCCTGCCCCTCCATGCCCTGCCAGCACCCTGCAGTGTCTCCAAGCATCCAGTCTCTCATTACTGAACTCACACAGCACCTTCAGCAGCTCTCCATAGGAAGCATAGCAATTACAGGCTCCAAAGTCCAGTCCCAGCCTAGTGTTGAAGATGGCACTGGTCAGAGGTCAGTGTTTCTGGTGCCTCGGTTTCTTCCTTTATAAACGGCTAGTTCCACTCATCTCCGAGATGTTAAAGACTGGCATACACCCAGCTACGCGAAGCACTCAGTAAAACCAACCCAGTAAATACTGCCTACTATAATGTAACTGGCACTTTACATACTACTGAATTATATATAAGTCCTCGATCGTAACATTAAAAAGAATTATGTCATTTTAGAAACTGTTTTGAGTGGGTCCGTGACCTGGACACAGACTTGCAAGTGGTAGTACTCCAAAGGCAGGCTGATACCAGTCCTGGTCCTCAACAGACAACGTGACACAAGGACCACGAGGGACAGCACAGCAAGGTGGCACTGCCGCTAGTGCCAGCAGCATTTCGCTTCTCTGGCAACCTGTTTTTATTATATATTTATACCAGATTAAAATTTAATTCTAAAACAATCTCGTCCCTCACCACAGCTACTCTGAGGAGCACTCTCCTCAGAGAGATGGACAGCAGGCTCCTGTTTCCTTCTACACCCCCACATCAGCCAGCACGGTGGGCAGCATACGGCAAGCACAGAGAAAATGAATGCATAATCTCAAAAAGTTTGATTATTTAACAATCTCTAAGCAAATTTCCGATAGTATTAAGGATTTAAATAGTAGCTCCAATTCACAAAGAAATCTTCAAAACAGTTGGCATTTCATTTAAAATAAAACCAACTGACTCACAAAGTATTTTCCACACTGTACTGCACAGTAGACAGCACTGTGTGTAGCCCTACGAAATCTGAGCGATGTCGGTACTGCCTTCCCTTGTAGAAAGGGGAAGGACTGTCTGGCACCTCCTTGGCCTAGTGTTTCATAGGTCCTCCTCACCTTTAAGAGAACAGCACTTTAACAAAAAGCGATCCCAACAACACTTCAGATACATCTGCTCCTGGTAACACGTCGCTCTCGCCATGCTTTCTGTAACAGTCCTGTCAGTCACCTCAGTAGATCACTCCACGATTTACATGATTGTGAGAGGATCGCAACTGTTCCAGGACCCCATTCACAAGGCTGCATGGAGAGCGAGGCACTGCATGTGGCTGTTGGACAAGTTGTTGTTGCCACAGAAAACCTTGGCATGACCAAGATGACTCGGGAAATGTCTAGAAAATTCAAGGGAGCCCCGTGGAAGTCACATCTCTTCAGCTTTCTCAAGAGGGGGACCAAAACCACCCCACCTCTGAAATGCTCCGTCTCTGCCTCTCGGGCTCTTCTGCCTTCCTCCACCAGGTTTTGTCACTTCCTAGTCCCTGTCCTAAAACACAAGTTCAAGTATACAGATTCAACACATTCTTACCTAAGAGAAAAATAAGCAATTCCTCTCAATTCCTCCCAACATGGTGTCCAGTTTCCCACCTCTTATGCCAAGCACACTGGGACCCCACCACTCGGGAGGCTGAGCAGGTGCCTCTAGTTCCAGGTGAAAACTCTGTCTGTCTGTCTGTCTGTCTGTCTGTCTACTATCTATCTGTCTATCTTCTATCTATCTTCTACTATCTTCTTTCTATCTATCGTCTATCTATCTATCTTCTTTCTATCTGTCTGTCTGTCTATCTATCTATCTATAATATATCTCCCAGGAAAATAGAATATATCAGTAGTCTCAGATTATACTTGAGAGATGCAGTCAGGAAGATTGGGTGTTGGGGGGCCAACCTGGGCTACATGAGATGGTCTAAGACACAAGAAGGGTCTGGAGAGATGGCTCAGCGGTTAAAAGCATCAGCTGCTCTTCCAAAGACCCAGCTTCAATTCCCAGCACCCATACGGTAGCTAAAAACTGTCTGCAACTCCTGTTCTAGGGGATCCAAAACCCTCTCCTGGCCTCCACATGCACCAAGAACACAGGGATACCTGCAGACAAAACATATACACACAAATAAAAGTAAAAAATAGTAAATCTTTAAAAAGAAAGGATGGAAGGATGGGACAGTTCCTAACTCTGTGCTCAAAATTTCTGCCCAGGCAGAACCCATCATCTCCGAATGCTTATAAAAGGAAGGCCATCGGTGGTTTATTCCCATCAGCACCTTTGAGTGACTCTGGTATCTGGTGCTCAAATGAGGTATGCTCCATTCACAAGTTCTCAAAAGCAAGAATCATTTCTTCCACATCCAGGCACTGCCATACCCTGTACCCCGTTGAGACTTAGCAGATTTCTAATACAATTTGCTGATGATGACTGTTGCCCCATTCTTAGATCCATCATCCTTTACAACATACCATCTCTCACAAGCCCCTCTGTACAGGACTTAGGCGGCTGGGGCCGACAGAAGCAAAGGTGAGCAATCACACACTGCACTAGATGCTAAGCAGGAAGCTATCACTTTGTAACAATAAGGGAATCAGGCAGGCAGCAGGGGATACGGGAGCACAGGTCCCAAAGACAAGATTATGAAACAGACCCCCCCTCAAGATTTTAACTGGCCTCTTGGACCACTCATCACAGGGGAGTTCACTCTGCAGAGCTCCATTTCTCAGAGCCAGCAGGCAACCCTAGCATTTGCCAAGTCTCATGCCATCACAGGCCTGCCTTATTTACCCCACACCTACAAATGTTCAGCTTCCACTAAGGTAAATTTCAATGTTGATTCTTCAGAGACTTCTGGAATTGAAAACACCCAGAAAAAAAAAAAAATCCCCTCCTCTTACCTGATTTCTCCACCCTTAGGGAAAAACTAAAACCCTCTTTCTCTGAGGCACGCTGGTTTGGGGATCAGCATCGATCTATCTGTCCAACAGCCTAAGCCAGTGGTTTTCCAAGTCAGAGACCTCTGGGCTCTAAGAACTTCCCAGCTCCTTCCCCTTGAGAAGGCAGACTATCCTCCTGTTCTGCAATCAAAACAACATACTACATGGGACAAATGCAACCCAGCTATGAAACCCCACACATTCAGGAGATTCGCAAAAATGGAAAACAACACCTTTTTTTCATCAATTCTTTTTACTTGAGAAGAGTTGTTTCTCGTTTTAAAAAAGTCCAAGCCTGAAGGTACATCACAGAAAGTTTGTTCAGCTTGGAGGTTTGATTGCCAGCATCATACACACACCAAGAATAAGTAAAATTAGCCCACCCTTATATTTAAATGAGTAAATACAAAATATATTTTTCAAGTTTTTCTGATTTCCGAAATTTTTGTAAGTATTAAGAAATACGACTAGCCAATAGAAACCAGCTTTGAAAGGGATCTTCAAGGCTTAAGATTGTAACGAGATCCCAAAAACACGTTTGGGAAGCTCTGGCCTACACTAAGCGTGCTAGAAACATTTCTATTCCAAAGTTGCCTTTCTCGGGGTAGGCAGGCTACTCTAAATTCTGCAGATTCTCACGCCATCTCCCTAGGCTCACATCAACTCTGCCAAATCTGCTACGTGAGCTACTGTTGAAAAATACCATTCTGCTCCCCTCACGAGCTCCCCGAACACGCAGGACAAAAAACATCTGTGTGGAATCTCAAAATATGTGAATGAGACTTTATTATGGATCTAACTATATATGAAACCAACCTCAATTATATAGATAGGCTCTAAATCCAGTGACAAGTGTCATCATGAAGAAGCCCTGAGCAGAAGAGGCAATGGGAGGCTGTGTGGAAATGGAAGAAAACACTACTTGTAAAGAAAGAAAGGGGAGGGAGGGGAGGAGAGGGGAGGGGGGGGGGGGAGGGACCAGGGAAGACCTGAAAGACCCACCTGGCAAGGCAAAACTCGAAGAATTCTTCCCCAGACCTTCCAAGGGTCTCTGGCACCCTGATTTCTGATTCCCCATTAAAACTATGGGAAAATAAATTCCTGCTGCTTCAAGCCCACTTCCCCAGCCCCAACACTTTGTAGTAGCTTCTTATAGTAGCCACAAGTAACAAAGAAGTCACCCAGGGGCCTCTGTGACTCTAGGAGCTACTCTGGCCTTTGTCACCTTAAATCTCATATCTAAGCACCACCACAGGGACCCCCGCCCCAGGACTTGACCCCCACTTTCCTCTCCACGTCAGAGCAAAGCAGTAAGTCTAGGCTCAGAGCCTGTGCTGCTGCTCTCAGAGATCCTTGGCACAAGCTGGTCCCTCACTCTGCAAGCTCACTCCGTATCCCTCAGCACCACCGACTCCTACATAAGCTCCAGATTCAAATCCTTCTCTATCGTGCTCTATCAGAAAATGGGTCACTTCCTACTGATCCCACGGCAACCTGAAAAGCATTTAAGCCACACTGTTCCTCATTTACCTATCATTTCCTCCATCCCCGTTTCTCCACTCCAGAACTAGGTGGATCCAGAAAGGTCTAGAGTGTAGAGCTGTGTGGTGTGGTGGCCCAGAGCACATCAGTAGTTCCTCTGGCTTCTACCCACTACATGCCACACACAGGCTCAGACACGACAACCTAGTGTCTCCAGATACCGGCCCAGGGGAAAATAAAGACAAAGAAAACGTGCTGCAGGTTGAAAGCTGCAGGGCTCTGGATCTAACAGTCCTCCTGCTACATACGATTGTGTCCATTCATTAAAAACAAAAAAGTTCTGTAGGTGTAAGCCAGGGATATAGCAGGAAGTCAGATTTGGGTCCTGTCCTCATTAAGCCCAAGTTGGCAAAGAGCCTGAAGAGTGCTCAATAACACCGGCTGGATCCATTTGGCATGCACACGTACAATGACATTCCCCTCATGACACGGAAAATAAAACCCAACAGTGGAAACCGCCTCTTCCTGGGGGGGTGGGGGCAGAGCGTTCTGCAACTAAGGTGGATCCACTTTCAGGTATGTCCAACTGCCCTGGTGACACTGTTATCTGTGAAGCTGACACAGCAGTTGCCAAAAAAAAAGAACACACAAAAACGACAACAAGCAAACCTCACTGGTAAGCAATGGTCCCAGTAAACAAAGCCAGAGGTGCCTCCTCCAGAGCTACACCTATCTCCAGAGGTATAGACGCGACTTGGGGTGACTTGGGGGTATTTAGAGGAAAAAAGGAACAGAAGCTCTCTAAACGGAAGGCCAATAATGTAAGGACAAATCAGGGGACACAAGTGCCAGCACGGATCTACTGTGGCAAGTCACTTTATGGGAGCTGAGTTTCCCCGATGTTGTGGAGAAACTCGGTACAACCCACCTGTACCACTCAAAGGCATGGCTGCCACACATGGTGCAGACCTACAGACCATCCTTCTCCAAGGCTGAGAACAAGGCTTTTTCCTCTTCCATCAAAACCCCTCTAGTCGCCAGGGTTAGGGGGATGGATATCAAGAAAGAGGCCCTCACCCTCTCAGAGAAGAAGGGGAAGGGGGATAAGGGGAAAGGATTGTGGGAAGGGGTGATTGGGGGAGGGGAGTGAGTGTGATGTAAACTGAATAAATAAAATTAAGTAATTTAATTTAATTTAAAAAGAAACAACAAACTCCCTACTGCCAAAAGCAGAAATAAAGGTGACTACTGCTTAGCTTCTCTTGCCTTCCATCTGGTGCCCTCTCTTACCCATGCCCCAGACTGTCAGAAAATGATTCTGATAAGTTAGCCACAACAGGGGGTGGGGGAGCGGAGGGGCGGGGGGGTGGGGGGGAGGGGGGGGGTTGATTCTTTGAGAGTGGGAAATGCCACAGTGACTTTCTCCAAGAATCTGGTACCTGACTCCAAAATAAATAGAGGGTGGACCTCCACTGTTTACTTCCCAAGAACTACGGGGAACATCAATACCCCCAGGTCAGCACATCAGCTTATGGCTTTCTCACATGGGGCTGTTCACCCACACTTTGTGTCAGCTCTTTCAATGGCTCCAAGATGGCTGCAGCTCCTCCAGCTACCCTCTTACTACCCTTGCAAACAGGGGAATGGTGGATTTTCCGGGCCTAAGGAAAGGGCTTCCTCCTTCACGTGTATACTCATCAGAGAGGGAAAACGGCCTTCCGCCGCAGTCCTGCAGTAGACTCCCACTACACCTCTAACCTAGGGTGAAGGTGTGTGTGCTTAGTCAGGGCTGAAAAGTGATATGGAGAATGAAGACCTGGTGGGGTTTTTCTTTTTTTGATCTTTTTTTTTTTTTATTTAAGGTGGGGGGGACAAGAAAGGAAACGAAGAGTGAACATGGTACAAGTGTCTGCCTTCTGAAAAGCCTGGCAATCAGACTTCAATTTAAAACAAAAGGAAAAAGGAAAAAAAAAAAAAAAAAAAAAACAAAAGGACCGTGCATGGTATAAGTACTATACTCCCGCTATGAACGCCTTCAAGGGATGAACCTGACGTTAGCTCACAAAAAACGCCTCAATTTCCATGGCAGCTGGTAAAAGCTGGCTGCGACACGACACCAAATTAGACCTCACATCCGATTTTAAAAGTGTACATGCTCCTTCACACTAAGCCACTCTGAATGTCACACAGCAAGGATGGCAGAGATGGGAGCCCTGACCTCAAACCTGCTGTTCCTGTCAGACTCACAGGTCCACAGGCACCTCTGGGAAGGGAGTCACAGAAGTGCAGCCGGCTGTCTCCTAGGGACAATAAAACGCACGTTGACAGAACCGGCCAGGCCTAGAAGGTAACCGGTGAGATTTTTTTTTTCAACTCAAACCTCTCTACCTTGGGGCAGGGGAGGGCTGGGAGAGCAAAGGTCTCTCATAGGAAAAAAAGAGGGACAGTGAACATGAATTCTGTGGGTGGGCTATGGACAAGGCTAGGCAGGGTCCTGTCATGTGTGGTGTGTTAAGGTTCCTCTTCCCAGGTGCGAGATGTCATCAAGGGCTTCGCCCTCAGGTGGTTAACTGACTAAAACCAGGAAGGGCTTCTCGTCAGCACAAAGACTGGGAAAAGCTTGAAGCACAGGAAGGGGAAAGTCAGAGGAGCCCAGGCGCACGAGATCAGGAACTCTGGGCCGTCAACCAACAGAGATCATCAGGCGTGGGGTTGCACACTGGAAATCCCATGGCGTTAAACACTGGCGATCCCAGCTACTAGGAAGGCTCAGTTAGGATGCTCCCGGGAGCCCAGGAGTTTGAGTACTAACTTCAAACCACTTAGAAGAAAAAGGATAAAAGAAAAGAAGAAAAACAGAACAATAATACTAAAGGCCCATTTTTACAAAGCCAATCAAGACTGACTAATAATATTTTGGGTTTCTTTCTCCCAAGGCAAAAATACTTGTAAGGCTAACATTACAGAGTGAGATGCAGATTAGCAGCAAAAAGAAGAAATTAAAATTGCCAACCCAGTGCTACTGGCCCAGTGGTATGGTTTAAAAGTATTCCCCAAGATTCCTACTACCCTAATGCTAGAGAGCTCAGAGGTGGGTCCTTTGAGAAGTGAGTAGGTCGGTCACCATCTAGGCTCCATCTCCCTCCTCTGCCACGTCAGACGTCTGGAAATGGGTGGGTACCAAAAGTAGGGCATCCCACTCTTGATCTTATGCATCTGTGAAATGCCTTTCATCATTCTATAAAGTACAAAGAAGCCCCCGACTCATCAAGTGACAACCCCTCTATGCTGGATCTCCAAGCCTTCAAGACTGTGAAAATATCTTTCTCTTCCTTAACTAAAAAAAGTTTAAGTACTTTAAATCTATAAAGTACCCAGGACTCTGTCATGGCTTTACAAAACGGACTCAAAGACACATTTTTAAGTAGGAACTGTGCTTTTGTTGTTGTTGATTTAGAGAGGGTTTTTTTTTTCCCCTCATTAGTACGTTTCCTAAGGCATTAAGGAATGAGAATAGTTGCTAAAACTCCCTGTCACTGTGGACCGGCTTTAAGAATTGACCAGTGATAACAAAAAGTGTTTTTACTTCTCTCCATGCTGAACAGGGCAGCTTTCCTTCAGTGCACAGGGACTTGAACCTTCAGCCACTTCATCCCGTTCACACTGCCCACTCCACCACAGCATGGCCAGCCTCCCCAGGGAAGCTCAAAACCTCTCTCTAAAGTCTGAGAACAAAGAGCAGGACACCCCCATGAGTCTGGTTTTGGTTTTGTTTGTTTGTTTTTTTAGATGTATTTATTATACATAATAGTACACTGTAGCTGTCTTCAGACACACCACAAGAGGGCATCAGATCCCATTACGGATGGTTGTGAGCCACCATGTGGTTGCTGGGGTTTGAACTCAGGACTTCTTGGAAGTGCAGTCGGTGCTCTTAACCACGGAGCCGTCTCTCCAGCCCCCAGGTTTCCTCTTTCTGCTCTGCTAGCACCTGCTGGCATATACACCTGAGTGAGGGACTGTTGGCATGTGTCTCCAGACCCCATTCTCACCCACCCAAAGACCAGACCTCACTCAGTGGCTCTCCTCCTTCCTGAAGGACTGAATCCCATCTCAAGTATCAACCTGTGGGGAAACATCCAACAGGCTAAAGGACATTGGCTGCCACCTTACCTGAGTCCCTAGAGTCCAGCTGAAAACCCAGTGCCAGGTCAAACAAAAAACTCACAGCGCTGCTAGGTTAAAGCAGGGTTTTGTAGCACTGAGCTAGCTCACCTCTCCTTTGCCTCAGGTTAGCCAAGAGAGCCCATGGGAGATCACTTCTGATATTTCCAGACCCAGGCATGGAATTCTACTCAGCTATAATTGCTTTACGGCTGGCAGAAAACCAGCCTAGGCTAAGAACAGGGTGTTAGATCAGTTTCGAGAGGAGAGTAGCTAAATGCTCATTCTCAGAGCTTAGTTCCCAAAAGTACCCATTTTTCAATTAAGATGTGAGGCAAGACTGAGAGGAAAGGTGAGTATTGAGCAGTGGGTAGGAACAGGACAGCTCTTCAGATAAGCACACGAGCTAAAAACACTGGTTCTCAAATCCAGTGTGCTGAGGAAGCACCTAGAAAGGTTACTTACGACTTCCTGAGTTTCCTCCCATTCATTCTGACTAGGCAGGTCTGGGTGGAGGTTAAGTACTGTATCTCCCTAAACTGTCAACTTGTTGCATTTCTCCTCTCTGTCCAGATTCATTTAGCCACGCTTTTTCAAAGTGGTACTGGTGAATGGGTAAGGGCCTTAGGCATACCGGGCAAGACCCCTACCTCTGAGTAACTTTTCTTGAGTCAGCCAGAATAAGAACTGAAACTGAGCTTTCTACCCAGATTCTAATCTGAGTCACCTAGAAGAAGGTCCACGCCCTTCCCTGAAGAGTGGGATTTTAAGGAAGTTTGAAGCAGCACTTCACCTCCCCCAGGCCAACAAACTGCTCCCAGGCAAGGAACATTCTAGAACCAAATGTCTCCCTAGCTAGCTTCTGTCTTCATCCTCCAGGCAACCGGCCAATTTGTCCGGTCTTCCCAGAGAATTCAATGTAATCTTCCCCATTCCTCCACCATTGCTCCTCCCCCTGCTCCTCCACCCTGCTCCTCCCCCATGTCTTTTTGTTTATTTCCTTTTCAACTAGAACCCTGTCTAACCACTGGCACATGGCAGTCATGTGACCACCAGCAATAAACCCTAGCCCTCACGCAGCTCCCTAAAAACTGAATTTCAGACACTGATGAACTCTACAAAGGCATATTAATGCGGGGTAAGAAACAGAAGATGGGCTGCAAGAAAGAGCCCCCATTTGGGACAATCTCTTAGCTAAGAACCAAGAACAATAAACTGCACTACAGCAAAGGACTGGAACCTAATAGAGTCAGGCCTGTTGGAAGCAAAGAGAGCCGCCGTGACCCATTATACAGACAGCCAGAAGGGAACACACACAGTTGGAAGCTGTGAGTAAAACCAGACTTCCAAGGCGGGTGTCATGGATGCTGTCCTCAGAAGAACAGAAGGAACCTGGATCCAAGATATCAGCTACTCGAAGAGGACCTATGTCGAGTGTAGTACGTGTGGCATGACCACGTGCCGTGTCTCTATGCTCCTCCGCACATAGCAATTAGTTCAAATACAAACCACACCTCACAGGTGAGGACAGGGAATCAAAGAAGTAGTAAATGGTCGAGCTACAACTCAGAGGCAAGCCTGTGGCTGTGGGAGCAGCAATGGAGGTGAGCAAGGACCACCATGGTGAGGCCCTGAATACTGTTCCAAGCATGGGAGAAAGCTGGTGGAGAGGGCCTGGGCTTTCCTGACAGGCTTTTGGACATGACTAAGAAAGGGTGGGACTTCTGAACTGATAAGCCAAATTCCTGCTCAGCTTCAACCACAAGAAGATCCTTGAATGAAAATCCCTAAGAGGATGGCCCAGCAGAGTAGAATGCCTTGGAGCTCTCAAAGTGGTATCACATTACCATCCATCTAGTTAGAAATGCAAATTCTGAGGCCACGCCTCAAACCTGCTGAGGCTGAGATCCAATAACCTGGGTCCCTACCCAACTCCAGTTTTTTCTTTCTTAGCAAACCACTAGCTACATACACCCCTAGATCAGCATTTGGTCTTAACCTTTCGGGTGAGTTGACTCTGCTCAGAAGCTGGAAGGAGATGTGTACACAGCACCCCAACTCTGTAACGTTGAGCTGCCCCTCTCCAGAGCTGCCCTGCTCCACATATCACACAATCCTTCCCCAAGGCCCTGCCGGTGGCTCCTATGCCGAGAAACCTTGCTACTGCCCCAAATCCATTCTTCTTACCAATTTGATTTCCCTGAATGTATTTACCATTCACTGTCCGGGCCACACAGTCCAGGTGAAACAACCCCTCCCTTCCTTCTGGGATCATTCCACCTTCTCAGTCCTGAGCCTTGGGGGCAGATAACAAGGCCACTCTGGGGCACTCACCTAGCTAAGCTTTCTCCACGCCCCTGATGCCACCTTTGCTTTTACTCACTTGTCTCTTTCAGTAATATACTACAAGACGTATCTGTGCCCTTGGCACTCCGGGGACCTCACTCAGGGCCAGACATGTCAATGACAGCAAACACAGACCTCTTTGCTGTCCTCGAGAAACTGTCCCACTGGGAGGAAACGGTCAGATACAAACAACAGCAAACAGTACACAGGCCTGAGCCCAACACCATGACAGACGGCCCTGACAGAAATGTTTGACAGGAAATAGCTGCATGCTGAATCTATGACCAACTCTAATTTAAGTTCCTGACGTACACTGTATCCAACTGCCTTGCAGGAAAGTGCTAGTATCTTCAAACAGGGTGTGTAGACAGAACAGCCGAGATTCAGGCAAACAGAATGGCTCCAGAGCCTACCTGCTAGAACACAACTCCATGAGAACAGGATGAAATGTTGAGTTTGGAGGAGAAAAGGCTTGCAGGTGTCCAGGTAAACTGAGGCCGGCACACACACACACACACACACACACACACACACACACACACACACACACGAGTTCCAGGAAGGAGAAAAGTCAGTCTAAAGCCATAAAAGAAGGCAAGCAAGTTGGTGAGGACTCAGAAGTAGCATCAGATGAACTAGAAATTCAAACTATTCCAGAAGCAGGAGGAGGCACTAGTGGCTGTCCACTCTTGGTAAGTGGATACGCTGCAGAGGAGGAAGACTGGAGACAGACTCCTACTTTTCTGAGGTTGGGAGGGCAGTCTGTGTGCAGGTGACAAAGGACTACAGCAGCACATTTAATAAAGGCTAAAGGTGCCAAGCAACCAGAGCTTCCAGGGACTAAGCCACTACCCAAAGACTATACATGGACTGACCCTGGACTCTGACCTCATAGGTAGCAATGAATATCCTAGTAAGAGCACCAGTGGAAGGGGAAGCCCTGGGTCCTGCTAAGACTGAACCCCTAGTGAACTAGACTGTTGGGGGAGGGCAGCAATGGGGGGAGGGTTGGGAGGGGAACACCCATAAGGAAGGGGAGGGGGGAGGGGATGTTTGCCCGGAAACCGGGAAAGGGAATAACATTCGAAATGTATATAAGAAATACTAAAGTTAATAATAATAAAAAAAAATAAAAAAAAAAATAAAGGCTAAAAAGGAGGCCAGGGTCCTTGGAGCTTGTGAATGAACTCGTTTCAACTGACGAAGCAGGTTAATGGATCTTCACTCATTATGTCTCCAGATTCCTCACGGAGGATTCCACACAGCAGTCTGGGGTCGGAGTTCCAGAACACTCTTACCACTTCTTATCAATAAAAACAGCATAGACAGCCATGGGGCAAGTTCGGTTCAGTTAGGAATAGGGGTTTTCTTACCCGAAGATGGGGAGGTTTTTCATAAAGTTTTACCTTGTTTTTCCTGAGGAGCACAGTTAAACTAGTTGACAAGTGAGAAGTGATCCAAATTTGCCAACCACTAAGATGCTCAACTGTAATTCAAACCCACCACTGTCAAGCTGGAAGCCCGCCCCTCCTCCATTAAATCAATACTTCAGCTAGGCCTATGACCTCAGGACTTTGGAGACTGGAGCAAGAAGATCTTGAGTTCAAGATCTGCTTGGGCAGATCAGTCTGACCTTTCTCAAAACAAATTACCACGGCTTTCTGATGGATAATGGTATAGATTTGGTCTCCTTCAACTATGTGTAATTATCTGTCTTGTGTTTGCATGTAATAGTGTGTGTGATATGAGATCTTATACAATCATATACATATTGCGGTAAACTGCAAAAAAAGACTGTCCAGAAAGCACACTACAGTTTCTCTCCAGCTAATAAAAGGATAAAATTACTGGTTGTACAAAGATAGGGTGGAAGTTTGAGGGAGTAGTATAATACATAAATAACTGAAGCCTAGGAATCTGCTCGCCAACGACCAAAAAAACAGCCAAGCACCTGTTCCATATTGTACCCAAATTTGACTACAGCCACATATAACTCTCTCCTCAAGAGAGATAGAATATCGGTCGCCTGGGGGAAAGTGAATCCCAAGAGTAGCAGCGCAAGTCACCCAGAACACAGTGCTGGTTTGGATGAGTACTGCACGGATAATCCGATGTATGCGTGTTCACCACACACTTCAGAGAAACCAAGGGCTTCTGGGCTTCAATCATCTCATTTGCTCAAACCAAAGTAGGAAAGGTACCCTCTACAGTCGCTTCTTCCAGTCTTAGGTTTCTAGAAAGTGACCCAATATCCGAAATTATTCCTTCTGGGATCCAAATCCTGAAGTGACTGTCATGTGTAAAACTGAATGCTAAACAAGCACACATGCTAGTCCAAGCAACCAACCGGAAGCTAAGGAGCTGCCTCATTACATTTCTCTATAAACTCGTAGTGAGACATTAATTATAAGGTGAGCAAAGTCAACGAATGAACGCCCCTATCCCTACCAAAACTTAGAATTCTACCAGTAACGCTTAAATCAACGTCCTTTATTTACATTTGGTCCTTAGAGTCTCTATCCTTTCTAAACCTTAGGAGCTGGGTAAGGAAATGCTGCCCACCTGTAGACTTTCCAGCCATCTTCAATCTTAACTACTCCAGCTGATCCTCAAATTCAATGTGATAAGGCCAAAAGGCATTGCTCATGATGACTTCTCAGACCAGTCTGGGCTGAGCCTCTACTAATGAGACTGATACATTTATCAAAACAGAAGCCCAAAGGAACTCTTACTTGCAAAGTTCTCTTGTGAAATCAGTGGACATGCAAACTTTTCGGGCTCACAGAAAGAAGAGCACACAGAGCCGTTTCACGTTTAACTATAGATGGGTGGGCTGTAGTTGGCACCGTCTAAAAGGACAGCTGGGGAGCAGGTGACCGATAAAGGAAAAGATAGGCAAATCTCTGGGCAAACTGTATAGCCAAGGGCGATCACTATTCTGGCTGGAGACTTGTTACATAATTACTTGTTAACTCCTGCCACATACCTACATAGCTTACACTAACCACTGAAGCCACTGTAAGTGCAACAGCCAAGGTCTCCCCAATTAATTTCATTCAAAGAAATAAGCGATCCTGAAAGCTATTCCTTTCTAAGGTAACTTGCTTGATTCTACACATACAAAACAGCCTCCGGGAAAGCCGATTGCCTCTCTAGAAACAAATTTCAGTGTTTCTCTTCAATATTGTTTTCTTAATTTTTTTTTCAAAAGGAGAGAGATACAGAGATACATTCACAGAGCCAAATATATGATCACCTCGCTAAAAACGACTTCCATTCCAAACTGGAGGATGTGAAAAGGGTCCCTCCCCCATCCGTGCCTATACCGTTGGCGCAAAACGCAAGACCACGGTGTCCGATGTACTGCATTCCAGCATTTGTCAAAAAGTTTACCAGGATTTATTGAAGCGACGGAGTGAAAAACAATAAAACAAGCAGAAACGAAGGAAAGCGAGAAGGAAGATGCAAGCGAGGAAGAAGCGGTAAAGCGCCCAGCGGCGCAGTGCAAGGCCCGACAACCGCGAAGCGACCCAGCCCCCCGCAGAGCGACCGCCCAGCGGAGCGCGGGGGTTGGCAGGCTCCAGGTCTCAGTAGCCCAGGGTCCCTGATACCCCAACCCGAGCCCCGCCTCCGATCCCCTCCCCAGCCCTTCCCCCGCAGCGCCGCGGACGGCCGCCGGGCCAGCTTGGCCCGGGGTCAGCGCTGCGGAGCGCCGCACAACCGCGGAGGCCGCCCGCGCCCTTACCTCCTTCTGCTTGGGGTCCTGCGGGTAGACGTCGGGCGGCCCGAGCCGCGGGCGCTTCAGCGGTCTCTGCTCATAGCTGAGAAGCCCGAAGGCGGCCATGATCTCTCATGTTAACCGGCGAAATGAATGAGAGTTGGAGCTGGAGCAGCCGCCTCTGAGCACCAGGGAGCAGCACTTTGCAGACAGACTCCCTCTTCCCTCCACTCTGGCTCGCCGTGGCGCTGCAGGCAGGAGAAAAAGCAGGTTGGAGACGGCCGCTGCCCGCGCGCAGACGCGCTCAGGGGGGCCGCCTTCGTGGGCACCCCGCTGCGCCGAGCCCCGGGACGCCTGCTCCGCGGGCGGCGGCGGGGCTGGAGGTCGGCCAGGGTCCGCCGCGGCGCCGGCCTCCCGCCACCCCCACCCGGTCCCCAGGGGGAGGAGCAGCTGATGGGAACGTGTGACTTTCTTCACCAATGAACCCAAACCCACCCAGGGGGACACAGGCTGGGGTGGGGGAGGGGCATAAAGGGGGAAAAAACTTTTCTTGGCGCCTAGGCGGGAGGCTCGGTGCCCGCCGAGAGCTAAGCGTCCTCGGGCCCGCGAGGCGCTGCGCAGCGGCCCGCGCCCACTTCCTGGCTCGCCGTGCCCCGCGCCCGCAGCTTTGCACCCGGAGGACCCGCCGCCCAGACACAGAACGGCGGGCGCGGAGGGAGAGAGGCCGCGAGAGGCGAGGATGCGGACGCCGAGCGAGGCCGGTTCCTCCGAGCTCAGCTAGTGCACGAGCTGCGCGGGTCCCCTCGGCGGCGCCCGGGCGCTTTGCTGGCTGCCGGCTGCAGCGGCCGCGGTGGCTGGAGGGGGCCGCGCTCGCTGTGGCGCGGGGCCGACTTAACCCTTTGCTGGCCCTCTCGGGGCTGAGGAGGGGTGAGCAGAGGTGGCCGCGAGCACCGACGGACACATCCGGAGCGCGGGCGTCTCGGCTCCCCGGGCCACCCCTAGACGTCGCGCGCCCCGATCCCCACCCCCAACAGTTTACCTGTTGGTCCCTAGCTAGCGGCTAGGCAGGGGCGGGCGGCCAGGACGCCCTGGCGGCCGCAGCTTCCATCGCTCCGATAGGGTTGGGGAATTGGATTTGACGTTGCGAGGTGTCTGGCTCGCCAGACTGCGGACGCCGCGAAGTTTGCGGCTGCCTGGGGGCGTCGCTCGCCGCCGCCGGCGTTCTCGCCCCCACGGCCCGGGAGCGCGAGCTCCCGAGTTGGCGGACGGCGGCGCGACGGCCGCACTGAGCATGCCCAGCTTGGCGGCCGGACCGCGGAGGAGTTGGCTGCGAGCGCCTCGAGCGCTCCCATCTGCCTCTCCGGGTTTTCGCAGCCGCAGAGCGCACAGTCCACGGGCCCTGAGCCCCAGCTGGCTGCAGGATTAACCCGGCTGTGGAACCAGCACCAGGAGGGACCCCGGGCCTCGAGCTGCGCCCTCCGCCTCGACCCCTCCTGCGGTCGCCATCCCGGCAGCCTAGGCGACACCTCACCTGCTCGCATCACAGGGATGGGAACCGCGGGGAGGGGGCGATCCTTTCGGGGAATCTGGTCAATCCACCTGCCGGCGCCCCTCGCTTGCTCCAGGTAGACACGCAGATGCCGGGCCACCAGCCGTGAGCATTGAGACCTAGCCTCGGAGGCGGGCCCAGTGTGTCCTAAGGGACCCTGCAGGAGGCGCGCCCAGGAGAAAGCGCCAGCACTTGGCCAAGAATGATGGCTGCCATTTATGGAGTCTTCCTTTGGTTGTATGATCTTGAGGGTCTGAATTTGCTTCTAACAACAAACCCTCCAAGGTTTGACTTCAACCTCTTTATAAATGAAGGAAATTGTGTCAGCTCAGAGAGCTTAGATGACTTGTTCAAAGCTGCAAAAGCTAGTCGGAATTTGAACCTACCACTGCTGGAGCTCAGGTTTCTGACCTCACTCTTCTGCTTTGATCAGGAAAGGCTGTGTGCTTGATCTGCCCTTGGCCTGATTGTGTCGCATTCCCCATAACTTGAGGAATGTTTTAGACTCCTAGTTCCCAGCTCTGGAGAAGATGCACACAGAACAACCTGCAGCCTTTCTATAGTACCTGGTACATGTTGATGATAGATTATTTGCTGGCTCTAACCCAAGGGAAGGAAGAAGGAAGTGGATAAGACGATGGCGTTGTAGAAGACTAGTTCTTCATTGCTCACCCTCTGAACTACGAGTATTTCCAACCTAGCCTAAAACCTAAATGGGGCTCTATGAGGCTAAATCCGTCACTCAGTGTGAGCTAGGCCTTCTACAGTATACCTTGCCTTCATCAAGATGGTTGGTTTCCTTCCACTGCCCACCCTGCCGTGAACATTTCTCATCTAATATGCTATATGTAATAACTTCACGGTGCAGTTTGCCTTGTGTTATAGCATACGTCAAATCCAAATCTGCTTGCTTGGAAGAAAATACAGTTTTTATTCATATCTAACTTTATTAGAAAATGTATCGAGCTTACCAAAAAGTGAAGAAAGTATATAATAAATCCCGAGTATTTATCATCTGTAATGATGTTTCACCATTTTTATTCCTCGTTTCTTTCCCCATTCTCAGTGGACTGTTGTTCTCACTGATACAGTAAGGACAATATTTTCATTATTGCACAAGGTAACAGCATGGCATTTGGCACATCTCAAAAAATTGTCGATTTGCGGGATAGATAATAGATGGTTGAATGGGTAAATGGACTTAGGAGGTCATTCCAAGTAATACTTTACAGGTACTATATGATGCTACTCAGTCTGAAGTCTATTGGTAAGATACATGCCTAGTTTCCCTCAGGGATAACTCACGGCAGAATAACCCCACGAAGCACTTTTGGACAGGTTTCCTTTGCCTGTATACCCTCTATGCAGACATTTCATAGCCAATTTTCTCTCCTTGTCAACCAGATATGCTGTGCAAGCCACAGGCCACCCTAAAAGTTCTCCAGGTTCATACACGTTACAAAGAACCAATAGAAAAGATGTTGGTGGGCTCCAAGTTCTTTGTGTGAAATGTGGAGATGAAGAATAAGTTTTTTCAGATCAGTTCTCAACAGTGAGAGGGGGAGGAGGTTAATTACAGAGCAGATCCATCATGAGCCCTGTGACCATTCCTGCTCTACAGCTCCTGGTTTGGGGCCCATGGAAGGAGCAAGCAGTAAAGCCAGAGTCGGACCTAATCCCTCCCAGACCTGTGCCTATTACCATGGTCAATGCACCAAATGCGTTGATTATCATTACATAGGACAAGTGAAAGAACATCAGAAGAAAGAGTATAAGAAACTCCTAACCGTTGGCTGGGATAGCAGTGTGCTATCCTCAAGTGTAATATTCTCAGTGCGGTGCCTGTAGGTGAATAATTAAAGTTGCTGGGTTTTCTCGTGGGGTTGATGCTTGTCCAGGTGTAGACAGTACTTTGTTTTGTTACCAGCTTATCTGCAGGCAATCTTGCTTACTTTGAGTTTTTCTTATATCCCAATTATATTAAATGCATACATCTGGATCAAAAAAAATATATGCTTTTCTTTTAGTCAAAAGAAAGGAAAGGAAGGAAGGAAAGAAAGAAAAGAGACTGGAGGGGCTGGAGAGACGGCTCAATGATTAAGAGCATGCATTGTGCTTTCAGAGGACCAGCACATCTGTCTGGCAGCGCACAGCTGCCTGTAACTCTAGTCCCAGGGAGATGAAATACCTCTGACCTCCTATGGAACCTGCACTCACATAGACACATGCATACACATAATAAAAATAATGAAAAAATATATATTTTAAATCAACACAGAAGGTCTAGAGCTATAAAGCACTTACCTGGCATGCCCAAAGCCTTTGCTTTGGAGTTCAGTTGATTCACATAATGGGGGAACAAGACAAATAAACAAAAACAAAAAAAAAGTTGAGTATTGACTTTGGCAACACATATACTAAAATCAGAATGCCACAGAGAAGGTTGTGAAATTTTAACAAAGCTATTAATTTTGAATGTTACATACAAATTAAGTTTTAATAATTTTGTTCTTACAGAAATGAGAGGATATCATCATTATGACTCAAGTAACAATGACCAGTAGGATTCTATTGCTAGCTCAGTACATGGTTTCAGTTTTCCTAGTTGCCATATTTAAAAAGATGAAATTAATTTTGTCAATATAGTAATTTGACCCAGTGTAGCTAAAATGTTATTTCAGTGTATTGGCCATATTTTTTTTTTTTCCAGAGCTGGGGACCGAACCCAGGGCCTTGTGCTTGCTAGGCAAGCGCTCTACCACTGAGCTAAATCCCCAACACCAAGATTTATTTATTATATATAAGTGCACTGTCACTCTCTTCAGACATACCAGAAGAGGGCATCAGATCCCATTACAGGTGGTTGTGAGCCATTGTGTGGTTGCTGGGAATTGAACTCACGACCTCTGGAAGAACAACCAGTGTTCTTAACCACTGACCCACCTCTCCAGCCAGCCATAATCTTTAAAAAAAAAAAAAATGTATAGGGCTGGTGTAAAGGTCAAATAGTAGAGGTTTGGTGCCAAACCTGGTGTTCTAAGTTCACTTCCCAAGACCTACATGTCAGAAGGAGAGAACAAAGTCCTGCAAGATGTCCCCAGACCTATACCCACCCACCAAGGCATTCAAGGTTCAAGCGTGAGCACATTCATGAATACACACAAACACACTAAAATAAATAATAATGAAATAAATGTAAACTTTAATGAGAGGTATATTTAGATTAAATGTCGTATGCATTTTATATTAACAACATACTTCATTTTCAGGCCACCACACCCAAATGCATCTAAATCTGTAACATACAGGGTTTTGTTTTGTTTTTTCTGAAATGAGCTCTTTTGTAGTACAGGTTGATGGCAACCTTGAACTTCCAACCTTTCTGCCTTTACTTCCTAAGAGCTTGGATTACAGGTACGAGCCACTACTTAAGAAGCGCTGGGACCGAATGCAGAGATCCAAGCAAGTGCTATGCTGAGCTGCTTCCCAAAGTAGACAGGATCTTAATAAGATACTGAAGAAACGAGACACCAATGTAAGAGAACTGAGAGAAAGAAGAAGAAAGGACTGAGGAAGACACGAGGTGCCCAAAAAGCAGTTTGTTGCTACATAGATGAATGCTTCAGAGGGACAAGGAATAAGATACGCCTGGGCTTGAACTAATGACAAAGACTAAAAAGTAAGCCTTATTCCCCAGACAAAGAACATCACTACTGATCAAACTCACACTCTGCTTTTCAGCACTAGAATCATAATTTATCAGGTAACCCAGAGCTGCCCCTACTCTACAGATTAGACAAATGGTGACATACTCAGGAATCCAATAGGAAATCCAAGAAGTGGTTTACTGATACACTGGGGTACGCAGTTGTAGAGATTTATATCCCTCTTTTCTGATCACCTCCTTACTAGATGAAAGTGGGTAAGTATAAAATTAAAATGGAATTGGGTCTCTCCAGGGAGCAATCACTCAGACTGCCCCACTGTAGAACTGTGTTTCCTTATGACAGGAAAGAGACACAGTCTATATAGTAGCCCAGGGGTCCCATCAGTGTATAGGCACTGACAGTTAATATCACCTAACACTTTACTAGTCATTTCCTACCAGAGTTTCCCGGGGTTCACAGACACATTTTGGGTTTTGTTGTTTATTATGGGGCAGGGGTATTTTTGTTTTGTTTGAGGCAAGGTCTACCTATCAGGTCAGTAGGTCAGGCTGGCCTTGAAGTCATGATCCTCCTGTCTCAGCCTTGTGGTTGGTGGAATGCTGGAATTACGGGAATGTGTGTGCTACCACATCCACCCCGTCAAAAGAAAAAAAAAAAAAAAAGAAATGTTTTTGCTTATTTGTTTTGACTTGAACTGCCATTTCTGGCCTCTTTTGGGAAATATGCTGACACTAGGTCCACATTCACCAGAGAGAGTGTCTGTGAAATTCTTTCTTGGAGAGAGATATAAACAAAATCTACCTGTCTTCTTAAAGCCCCAAAACCACCCTGAGATAAGGGTCCACAAAGTTGGCTCTGTGGGATCAATGAGTTTATTGGGGTTATTTACATAATGATGGATAAGAGATTATGGACAGGAGTGTGGGTGGCTTTAAATCAGCCACACTAGAAGATCTTCACCCACTGTGGATGATGACTCCCTCCATGTTCCCATAGATGGAGTTCTGTCTAGTCCTTCCTAGCCTGTCCCTCCTTGAGGCCATGTGCAATTATGGCAAATTGAATACAACTACTTATGGGGAGGGTCATCAATAGTCAACAAGCCCAGGTGTGGTGATGTTTTTCAAGTAGCCACAACTGAACTCATGAAGATGGTGGCAGTTTGTCTTGGGGTTAAATCCTGTACAACAGACACCAATCTGTCAGAGCTGAGGAGGACCTGCTACTTTAAACCCAATGACTTAGCTGCCTGCAGATGGCTCACATGCCTGGTCCCCAGTGCCTTTGAGAATGAGAGTCCAGCTGTATGGAGATCTCCCTGGAACCCAAACTGGCTTCCAGTTGTTGTTTTGTTTAAGAGAATTTGAACTACAGAATAATTGATAAAGGTTACAAATTTTTATTGACTAGTCAACAATCTAATCTGTATCATCTGTTAGTTACAAATTATGACCTGCATGGTGGGTTATATATGATAAAAGTTATTTGCAAAACTATTCACTATGAATTCCTTGAACTTTCTCATTATTTCACTTCCAGGTTCTAGAAAATATGTTAATATTTTCTTATATATCTATAAAGCCATGCAAAATAAGAAAGCATGATAAAAGTGTATTGAAATAAAATTGATCTTTAAACTCAATGCTTTGATAGATTAAAATGATGTATAGTAAAAAAGTTTGCATAACACGCAATAAATCACACAAATCCATTTTATAATTTCCCTAAGGGTTGGGGATTTAGTTCAGTGTTAGAGTGCTTGCCTAGCAAGCACAAAGGTCTGCATGGTTGTCTTCTTAATATTAATATTTCCCAAACACTGTCCTGTAGTCTCACCTATCCCTTTTCTCTGGGTTGTTAAAAGCAAACTGTGGACCCTTACCAGCTCCGGAAAAAAAAAAAAAAAAAAAAAAAAGCTTGAACTTTTACAAAAATGTGACTACTGTGGCATAGGCATTTAATTCTCTAATTTAAGTCTTAGGCAGTTTGGGCTACTATAACAAAGCACCGTAGACTGGGTAGGTTAAATAACAAAAACATATTTCTCAGAGTTCTGGAGCCTGGGAATTCCAAAGTGAAAGTGCCAGTGTATTCTGCTCCTGGAAAAACCTGTCTTCTTGGTTTTGAGATGGACCCTAAGACGACAGGGAGTGATCTTATGGTTCCGTTTCTTCTGTGGACATCAATCCTGTTCATGAGGACTCCACCTTCATGACTTAATTACTTCCTAAAGGTCTGGCCACCACTTGGGGGTTAAAGCATTGATATGAATTTTTCTGGAGGGGGGATATATTCAGTTCTTTTTAGTGCCTGTGCATGTCAGAGCAAACAGAGGGCAGGCACATCCTGTCATCTCCCTGTAGAATCACATCTGGCCCTATCTACATGTAAGGCCTGTCTTACTTCTTGTCTAAGTTTCCACCTTCACCCAGTCCTCAATGAAACCTCAGGCATAGCTTTAACGTATTTTCAAACTATTGTAATGCACCAACTTATCTCCCAGCCCTAGCTACTTCTCTAAAATGTAATGCATGATGCTATCAGATTAATTTTTCAAAAATCTTCATTTTATTCTACCTCTCCTAGTTAAAAGCCCTTTGCTGAATCTTTACTACTTTAAGAATAATGTTAAAGCTCCTCAGTATTAACAAAACAAAACAAAAAAATAACAACCAAAACCAAAAGGCAAGGGTTTTTCATATTCCAGAAAGATCAGGGCTGGTGTAGACTAGGCTAGAGGGTAAACTGAGACATTACCCAGAGATGCTTTTAGCTTCTCTTCTTTAAAGTTGAGAAATGTTTCACTCAAGTACCACCCAGGCTCTGTAGAGACACATACTACATCTGGAACTGCTTAAATCACTCTTTCTGAGAGGTCATGTCAACTCCCCTGCCTCATTCTTAAATGAGATTGTGGGAGACCCAGAACGGGAGCCTTCAGAAGATCTGGTTCATTCTGGGATAACCCACTAGGGAGGAGCAAGAACAATAGGAAATGGGGAAGTACTTAATGGTTTTACACTGAAGTTTATGTTTAGACTCAGTTTGTAACATAGACCACAACTAGAGATGAGTTGGTAAGCAGGGATGTAGGAAGGAATAGGCAGTAGATAACTGCACCCCAGTCAAAGACGGTGACTGCTAATGGCGTAGTGCAGATGGGTATAAGTGTGATTTGAAGATAAACTAGCATGATTTAGTGAGGGTCAGATACAGGGGATGAGTCTCAAGAGATCGTCTGGAATGACACCTGGGGTTCTAGAATAAGATTAAAGGGGGCACTCAATCACAAGAAGAGAAAGTTGGAGAAGAATTGTTGCTGCCCAGTAGAGGGAAGAAGAGTTGAATCTGGGACACATGGTGATTATAAAATAATGTGGTAGGCTGGCCCAGTCACTCCCAGTGATCACAAGTCTAGGCATTCATACCCTTATGTTGTCCCTCTTCCTTTTATGTGAGAGAGCCAACTACTTTGCTTCTAGAATAAGGCACATGTGATGAAATAGCATCTCTGAGATTAGGTTATGAAGAGACTGACACTTCCATATCCTGTCCCTTCCTTTTCTTCCTCCTTCCTTGTCCCTGTCAGCGTCCTCTCTTAGGTGAGTAAGCTGCCATATTGAAAGTTCCCCTCCATCAAGAATCCCCACCAGAGACTGGTATCTCTGAGTTGGTATAGACCTGAGGCCCAGGAGACACATGAGTAGAATTTGAAATGGATTGATTTTCCATCTGAGCCTTGAGATGCTGGTGACCCCTCTGACACCTTGGCTATAACTCCCCAAACACTTAAGGGATTGAGTGGAGACTCTAGTTCTGCTATATCTAGATTCCCAACTCACAGAAAGTATGAAGTCTAGGCACACGTATCTATACATATGAGCATACATATCTATCTATACATAGAGCATATCATATGTATCTATTCATATGAGCATACATATCTATCTATACATAGAGCATATCATATGTATCTATACATATGAGACTTATGAGCATTTACAGAGAAAGCATGAAGTGAAGGGGAGATTATTACAACATGTCACAAGACTCGCAAAGCAGAGAAGGAAACAGCAGAGACACTGGAGCAAAGATGGGAGAAAGACTCACACCAGTAGAAGACAGTGCTTCAAAGAGCCAAGAACACCTAAGGAAGAACAGTAGCAAAACACTGGCTTTCGTCTAAAAGCACTTCTGGATTCCAGCAAAAGCAGCCTGTAGGACTGAGGGGCCAGGATGATATAGAAAGAAAACATGTACTAAAGAAGGAAATCAAAAGCGCAGACAGCTGAGTGTGGAATTCTTCCCTGTAAACATTAGAAGGAAAATCCAACCGTATGGTAGGTAGTTACGTGTGCCTCTTTGTTTCTAAAGATCTGAGGGGATAGGTATGTGGGAAATGGGGTTTCAAGTGAGAGCAAAGAGCTGATAGTCAAGAGGAAGAAACAGTGAAGTGAAAATCTAGGAGTCCTAGAAGTCAGGAAGGGGGTTCTCTGCTAGATGTGTGTGAATACATAACCTACAGGAGGCTAAAAGAACCCCCATACAAGAACTCTCTCTAGCACAATATGAGGAGACCATCTGCTCTGAGAAAGGTGGAAAGGTTGCACATTTGAGGAAAGAGGAAAGGCTTGAGACAGTCACACAGGGAAAAGAGACAGAGGCCGTAAGATTTCTGTTCAGTATAAGCACCTGTTCAAAGTCAATGACTTTGAAGCTATGGGGAAATCAATCTGTCCTACTGGATTCAGGCCCAGGGAAACAGTTGGATTCATCTAGGTACAGAAAAATGGAAGCAATAACAGGTCACTTAAATCTAGGAAAGTATGGGTGGCATATGGAAGGAAATGTAGAAATACTGTCCAGTGAGTCCATGTTAGAAGTCAGGAAGGAGAAAGGTGTGTGCTTGGGAGACAATGGGGAACAAATAGTGCCAACGACACCAAAAGTACCACTGGGGGCAACACCAAAGAGTTCAATTAGCTCACAACCATCACTATGCCCTCTTCTGGCATATCTGAAGACAGCTACAGTATACTTATATATAATAAATGAATAAATCTTTTAAAAAAATAAGCAACTGGAAGAAGGTAAGACCATAGCCAAACAGAAAGTGCTCAGATCTGTCGGTGTGTGATTGTTTTACAGACGAGAACAGTGTCTTTGGCATTGAGTTAGTGACTGATCCCACTGAAAAGTGAAAAGAAAGGTAGCTCCTGGAGTCATAGAAAGGGCAAAGAGCACGTTGTGTGTCCTCATGTCTACCAGCCACCAAACCAATGCCAACAGTTGTTTAAGTGTAGATTTCGTATGTTCTTGTGGGTGGGAGGGTGGGTGGAGTAGAAGTTGAATCAGAGTCTCACATTGTAGCTCAGGTTGGCCTGGAAATATGGATCCCATCCTGGCCTTCCCACCTCAGCTTTCCAAGCCTGGGACTACAGGGATGAGCCGCCATCATTAGCTCAGAGTTTGAATTATGGGAAGGAAAACGATGCCTACTTAATAAAGCCAGCGTTAGTTGACTTCTTTATTATATGCAATGTATAATGTTCCCCCAAATAAAGCCTATTCCATTAAGTGAAATACAAAAAGGGGGTGGGGAGGACTGCCAAATGATCATAGACAAAGAGTGCCTGTAGAGTGTCCTCCAGGAGAGAGGCCTGAGCCAGGTATGAGCCAGGTAGAAGGTGGGAACTAAACAAGTGTTAAAGAGCCGTTCAGATGAGGTAATTTTCTAGTTTTAGAGAGAGGTCTCAAGAGACCATAGTGATGGAAGATGAAGGAAGGATGAGAGACTGGTATAAAAAGATGTCCAAAACTTCATGAAAATTACACCACAGAGCTAGATCTGCTGGAATGTTGGCATGCAGCTTAAATGTGCATGAATAAATGTCTTGTGGACATGAAGGTCACGTGATCATGAAGGCAGGTGAGTTTAGGTAAGGGCATAGAGGTTAAGTGAGTCAGGTGGCCATGGGGTTATGTTTGGTCTGTATGTTGTTTTGAGGGTAAGAACCCTGTCACCTTCTCTCAGAGACTATCAGGTTGCGCCCTGATAGGAAAGAGATGAGAAATGCCTTCCCTTTGGCCCCTGAAGAGAATCAACATATAGGTTCAAAGCTGCATAATGAAACCTGGCAGTTTCTCTAAATTCCCTCCTAGTCTCTCCAGGGGCAGAAAAAGAAGAGGCCTTGTGTGAGGTGTGATTGTGGGCCACGGTGTCTGCTAAAACAGGGTGAGGGAGGCATCTTGCCCTCTGTTCTGATAATTGGCCCATAAGGGATGTTACCTCCCAGAGGAAGATGATGTTCCCCTCCCTGAGCCCTAGTAGTCCCAAAGCAGAGTGACAGCCAGTGTGCCTGCTAGATCATCCATGTTACCATAGCAACAAGCTTGCCCCTGGAGCCATGGGTTGATGGCAAAATGATTAGGCCCCTTATAAAGGTTGCTGCTGCAGGTTTTACCAAGAAAACAGAACAGGTTGGTAGGCCTAAAGCCCTAGAGCCAAGAGGGTTTATGGCTGAACTTTATTTCAAGTGGTCCAATACCTGAAGTATGAGACGGAACCACGTTCAACTGTGGATAAGAACAGATGGTGCGGAATTTGGTCAGCAAGTCTAAGACCCATTCCTGGGATGCATTTTGTGGCAGGAAGTTGAGGGTATGGTGGAGTAAGAGTAAGGGAAGGGCCAGAGTGTCTGTGGTTTCCTTTCTCTGGCTGGAGGAGTCACAGTGTAGTAGGTGAGCTGAATTAATAGCCAGGGACTCCAATTAACCGTATTGATCCAGTGCTAGCTTGCCTTCATTCGCTTTTATGTTTTTGAGTCAAGGAAATCTAATTCTGAAGGTGTGTGTGTGTACCTGTGAGCATGTGTATGGAGGCCAACATCAGGTGTCATTCCTCAAGTGCCCTCCACCTTATTTTTTCAGACAACATTTCCTTATTGTCTGGGGCTAGCCAACTAGGCTAGACTAGCTGGCCAGTGAGCCCCAGGGATCGTCCATATCTACCTCCCCAATGCTGAGTTGCAGGCCACAATCTCACTTGAATAGAATTCCATACATTTTTCTGTTGACCCATAAAAGGGCAGATATCTGAACACAGTGGACAGCTAGACCTGCTTCCTAGCTTAGCTGCCCAACAACTCCCTAGCAACAGCGTTGGTTGCCAATCACTAGGTATGAGCCAGGCATATAAGAACACTGTTCCTACCCCAGTGTTCATTCTATCTAATCTATCTATCTATCTATCTATCTATCTATCTATCTATCTATCTATCTATCTATCTATCTATCTATCTATCTATCTATTGATCTCTCAATCTCTATCTCTGTTCCCATTCCCATGTATTCCAGGCTGGCCTCTCTCCCTCTCTTTTTCTGTTTCTCTCTTCCTGCTCCCCAAACACACCTTTTCTCGCCTCTACCCCTTTCCAGGTCCCTGCCCCCTTCCCCCTCAATAACAAATCTCCTTTGTACTAGGCCTGTTGCACGGTGCTATTCCTCATGGGGACAACCTGGCAGGGCTCACTAAGGTATTCCTAAGGCCACAATTATAGCGTGTGAGACGTCTTAACACCAATACTGACTGCCCATCATGTCTTGGATCTGTTGGGATATAAACACCATCAAGAAAGGGTCTTTGAGAGTTTATCCTTGCATTCTTACTATGAAAGATGAAGCCTGTCTCATGGTGTGACTGTTTGGGATGGGGTTTTCATTTTGCTTTATTTTTAAGACAGGGTCTTAATTTTGTAGCCCCAATGTGGGCTTGAATTTGCCATTCCTCTGCCTCCATTTCCCAGGACTTGGGAATGCAGGTGTGGGCCACCACAGCATGCAAACAGTAGGATGGTAATAAAATGGTGTTGGACAGATGACTGAGTGAGCGGGTCATTGACAACCTTCTTAGGGCTCTCCAAGAGCACTGGCCATTGATCCTCTTCACACTTGACGGCAGTTACTTGAACTCAGATATCCCTTTTAATTGTCTCCAAGTGCATTAGTGATAAGAAGGCACTGGCACTGTCTGGGTGAACTCTTGGACACCAATGTCAGTCTGGAGTAAGACAAGATTTCAAATGTACTTTTAACCATCACAGTGGCAGAGTGCGTGTGCCCTCATTGGTAAGCATGATACTCACGTATGATCTCCCCTCTTCCTGAACTGAAAACTTGTCATCCTTCACAAGCAAAGGCTGTGGACCTTATGAGAACCATGACAAGAACAGGGGCAATTCATTGGTAGAGTGTTGGCATAACATGCACAAGGACTTGGGTTCATCCTGCAGTACAGGGAGGGGGAAGTTTTTCCCTCTGGTAGTTCTCCTGCTCTCCCTGCAATCTCAACACTCTGGTAGGAAGGAGGGAGGGAGGGGGACAAAAAGGAAGAGGTATAGGGTTGTGGCGAGTTAGCATGATTTAATTACACGCAGATTCACAATTGAAGACATTTAAGATCTCTGTCCTTATAAAGTATAAATAATGCTACTTGTACATATATACATTTATTGTCTTCTTATCACTTGGACTGTTTGAAATTGTTTATACGTTGTGTATATATGTCTGCACGTTTGCATATATGTGGGCACACACGTGTGGGTGAGGAGGACTGAGGTTAACCAGGTCGACGCCGGATATCTTTCTAGATTGTTCTCCACATTGTTTGCTGAGGTGGGGTCTCTCACTGAACCTGAACCTTGCATTTACATCTGCCCTAGATAGCGAGCATGCCCCAGGAATCCCTTGCCTCTACTTCCCAAGAGTTGTGATTACAGGCAGGCCATCAAACCTACCCAACTTCTGTGTGGGTTCTGGGAACCAAACTGGACTCAGGTCCAGTCCTCAGGTTTGTTTGGCAAGCACTTATCTACTGAGCCATCCCCACAGCTGTATTATATTACTTTTTGCTAGCTTCTCCCATTGAATGTGAGCTCCAGATATCACAACAGTGCCCTTTCCCTCCCCCACGGAGATCAGGAGCTGTTAGATGGATGGGTGATTCTCCTGGACTCTTTGGAGTGGGTCTGCCATATGCCTAAGCTCTCTCCTCTATTTCCCTCCATTAGTTTCCATGGGCATGAGTGACAGCTACCACAGCTCCCAGCACCATTTCCTGACTGCATCTGCAGGAGACTGTTGTTTAGGCCTATGCCCTGATTACCTTCCCCTAACACACAGCTGCAGCACTGCTGGGCTGTCTCTGAAGAAGAGGCAATTCTTCCCCTACTCTTCACGGTACCCTCATCCCTGGACAAAGATTCCTTGAGCTCTGAAATATGGTTTGTAAAATAACACTTTGATTCATTTCAGTCAGCCTTTTCCCAGTGTCAGTCCATGTCACAGACAAGCTCAGGGCTATCAGTAAGCCCAGGGTCTTTTACTAGATTTGACTTTTGTGCATTGTCTTTTTCTCCCCTTTATCACTCTTATCCATAAGGTTCCTCAGCTTTGCTTTTTATCATCCCTAGAAAAGCCTCCACCACCACCTAAGCCTTGAGAATGACCCAGCATGTCATTCCTGAACCTACCACAGGAACAATAGGAACAGCAGCTGCTGAAATAAAGTGTGGATTTCATCTGGTAGGTGGTATGGAATAAAGAAGAGCTTGCATCAAGAGATTATGTAGAGGGCTGGAGAGATGGCTCAGAGGATAAGAGCACTGAATGCTCTTCCAGAGGTCCTGAGTTCAATTCCCAGCAACCACATGGTGGCTCACAACCATCTGTAATGGGATCTGATGCCCTCTTCCGGTGTGTCTGAAGACAGCTACAGTGTACTCACAGACATAGAATAAGTAATCTTTGAGAGAGAGAGAGAGAGAGAGAGAGAGAGAGAGAGAGAGAGAGAGAGAGAGAGATTATGTAGAACAAGTCCCTAAGGAACTTATTGTCCACGTGTGAGCTGTCCCATGGGAAAGACGGTAGAATGCCCTTGGTCATTGCCCTTCTTTCTGAACATGTCCTAGAGCAACAGAATCCTGCTTCCCGCCCTCATTCTCTGACAGTCAACAGTTCACTCCAAATAGTTCAGATTTTCACCTTTCTGGGTACCTGTCAGATATGCTGTGCAACTTCGTGTATCGCCGAATAATGGGGTACCCAAATATTTAGTCAACTGTCATTCCTGGGTGTGTCTGTTTTCCAGGTATTTCTATCGAAATGACTGAACCGCACTAGGTAAAGCAGATTGCCCTTCTTGGTGTGGAATCAACTTGTTGAAGACTTGAAAACAAAAGGCAGAGCAGGAAAGCCTACCTAGTCAAGTGCTGACAGAAAAAGGTGACTGCTGAAATGCGTGCCCCGAAATGGGATATTTATACCACTCTTCCAAGGCCCTGGGAGCATTATAGAAGAGAAAGCAGTAAGGACGAAGGGCCAGAGGAGAAGGCAGAATATTGTCTTCTGGTCGTGTCAAGGATACCATGTGCTTGAACACACAGCAGCAGCCGTGGGTTCAAAGTTCACAAACTGAACCACTGTTACCTGCAAAAAGCCGTCACAGAATCGAATCCATCCACATCCTGTAATGAATCCAGGAGAAAGGCCAAGGCTCCACCCTCTCTGAGGTGTGGGGTTGAACCTGTAGCCCTGCCTGGCCTAACCTAATCAACGTGCCTCCTCTCCTGTCCTCGCCTCTCCTCCTCTCATCTTCTCCCCCTCCCCCTCTCTTCTCTCTTCTTCTCTCTTCCCTCCCCTCTCTCTCTTCTCCTATTCACCCCTCTTCTTCCTCCCTTTAACAAGTCACTAATAATATGCAAGATAGCCTTGAAATCGCTCCTTGCAGAAAGATACAAGGACTCTGGAATCAGGGAAAAAAAATCTGGAAAATTCATAAAAGCAGCAGTTCAGGTCAGACACAGGTATTGGGCTACATCCTCATCCATGTGACTGCAGAGGTCAGCATCATACACCTGGTTATCTATTTAGAAGGTGCTGGTTTTCTTTAAAGTAGAAATAGCCCTCGGACATGTTTTCTTTCTAGATGTAAGGGCTAGCACATTCTCTTCTCGGGCTCCATTAGTAGTTCCTGTAATCTGGTCAGCATCTTTAGAGGACAGGCCTTAAAGACGTGTGCATGCGTGTCCACTTACTCTCTGCTGGGTGTTTCTGCTTTGCTTGGTGTGTTAAACGGTTAGACTAGTCCTGGCTCTTAGCCAACTATCTTTTATCACCTTCCTGATGCCATATTTTGGAGAGAGCTGGTGGACTTGGGCATTTCCTACTGGACATTCTCCCTGTCTTTAGCTCTCTTTTAAGGTCCTAAGGTTTGAGTTTAGAGGCTAGGTTGATGGTGGAGAACACTGGCTTTTTACCTGAAGACATTTTGACCGTCATCAGCGAGTATGGTGATCTGTGTTGTGCTGACTGGCTAAACGAGAACTGTGTTCCTAAGGTTGTTCTTCCCTCTGTACTCCCAAGTCTACAATGACCACAAGTGCTACTTTGTGCAAGCTTTGACTAGAGGAAGTGACTCATCTTCTTATTCTTTGAACACTTGACACTGTAGGTAAGGACACCAGGCCTGACCTCAGCTCACACTGTGATTTCCCAGGTCACCTTGTTGATAGGATGTAAACCACTAGCACCCCCACCCCTCAGCTGCTGCTGGGACTCGCATCCTCCTTTGGTGTCTCTGGTTCTCAGTCAGTGGTTGTTTGGCTTAATGACAGGCACCAGTTTCCCTGAAGGGATCCTTTCATCCCAATGTGGAATCAGCCTTGTAGTCCTTCACCATTCTGCCCTTGAATCGCTCCATGATCGCTGGCCCTGGATTGCAGGACCCAACACTAGACACAGGCCAGCTGCCACACATGCCACCTGTCAGGTCAAATCCCCACAGCAAATTAGGTGCTGGTTTGCAGGTGGTACCAGGGGGCTCCTGGAGCTTTTTCCCCTTTCTTCACTGTCTACCCACTCATCATGGAGACTAATTAGCAAGTAGCTCAGATGTTCCTGGATCTTCTCACCAGGACCTCATCCAAGCTTAATAGTATCATCCTAACTAGGTACCCAGGGCATGAATAAAAATTAGATAAAAATCTGGGGGGTGTGGGGGGATTCCAAAACACCGAAAGGTTCCTGTGAACTCACTGCCCACAGGATAAACACAAGGTCTAAGATACGACGAGGTTGTTTCAGGCAATAAAGGGCGAGTATAGGAGCTAACGAGAGAGGCGCAAAGATACTTTTCCTGCATGTGACTCATCCCTCATGCTAAACACCTAATATGTGCTATGAAACTGGATAACAAAAATAGCTAACATTTGAGGATTTGTGTTATATTCTGCAACTTTCTAAGGACGAAGAGTTTAGAAAGATGTTTGGGTTGAGCACGCCATGCGAGTTACATGTTATTCTATGTGCTGTGTGTGTAATGTCACATTGAACTGTCACAATGACCTTGTGAGGTGATGACTGTACGGGGCAATCCTGCACGCCATCTCCCAGTTGTTGGCAATGTGCAGCTCTTTCTCCAGAGAATTGTTTTCAATCCAGTCGGAGCCACCTGAGTCTGTCATCCCCCACACCAACCCTAGGCGGAATAGTCAAGAAGCATGACTCAGACTCAGGCCTTTGCTGCAGGGTAACTCTGCCTTTTGCTGAGGCTCAAAAGCTCCCTGTGGTTTAGTTTGGAACTAAACTCCAGCTGAGGCCACAGAGCATTGCCCTGTCTTAACCCCAACACCTCCCTAGTTTTCTCTTGAGATACTCCCTCAAGAAAGCATGAGACCTTCCGAATTGTCCTTGAGACTTAACCAAAGGTAGTCCTGGGTGTGTACTTGTAATATTCCCGTTTACAACAAGAAAACCGGCAGGGAAGCCAAGGACCTTCTCCAAAGCACATAGTAAACTATACTTGAATGTAGGTTGTCTGAACTCATGTTTGTTTCTCACAGCTCTTCATGGAGTCATACACATTCAGAAAGGACTTATGAGCTAATAAAAATCTTCTCTCTCACTAGATATCAATCCAAACCCCTACTCAGTGAGAATTGATAATCAGTCAAATGTAACTTTTCTGCTTCCAGGAACTCACGCACAAGTTCTTAATTAAGACACATGGTTACCAGTAGAAAGCAGTGTTTATAGTTATACACACACACACACACACACACACACACACACACACACTCACTCACAGACACACTTGGAGTACCTTGACTTTGAATAGTTTAGCTAAGGATGGTGTGTGTGTGTGTGTGTGTGTGTGTGTGTGTGTGTGTGTGTGCCGCACATGGAGGACAGAGATTGACACAAGTTGTCTTGTTTAATCACTCTGCCTGATTTTTTGAGACGGGGTATCACACTGAACCTTGTGCTCACCAATTCAGCTAGAATCGCGCTGCGTGGTCAGAGCTAAGATGACAGACAGGCGCAGGCCACGTGCCCAGCTTGTGGATGTGTTTATGTGATGTTGAGGACCAAGCTTGAGTCCCCACACTTGTGCAGCATCATTTTCCAACTTGATGGAACCGTGTTGGAACTTGGGTCTTTTCCTGAAGTGGCAATATGTGGAACAATACTCTCTCATGACACTCGCACCGTCAGCGAGCTGAAACTCCCAGTCAGCCAAGGAGCTCTTGAACACTTCACTGTCAAACAGGCTTTGTGTTAAATGCGTCTTCCCAAACCCTGTAGTAAAAGATAAGCTTGGAGTATCAACTCCCTCCTAATCCTTCCACTGTTACCCTGTAGGTACCTGCCACTGGTTTCTGGTTTATTAGCTCTAGGTTTCATTTAGAAGCAAAACCTTTCTTTTTAATATGGAATACCGTATACACGTATTTCCGGTTTTTGTTTTGTTTGTTTTCCTTTTTTGCTTAACATCAGCCTGAAAGTCATTCCATGTGGGTTCACAGAGATCACCTACCCATCTTCCCTGCTTCTGTGTGGACACTGTAGTTCACTAACCAGTCTCCATGGTAGGGGACTTAGGGTGCTCATGTGTATTTTTGCAATGACCAATAACGCTGCAATAAATAACCTTGAGCGTGGGTATTTTTGATCCATTAGAGGAAGTGTCATGCAGAGACAGAAACCACACAACAATTAAAATATAGGAAGTTTAATGCTAAAAATTATTAAAACCCCGATAGAGTAACACAAAGTAAAGAACTATAAAGGTTGGCTAACATTTTCTGCGATCGGACAGACTGTAAATATAGTGGCCATACTCTCTCTGTCACAACCATGCTCTATAGACAATACATAAACAAATGGGCCTGGCTCTGTTCCCAAACAATTTTATTTCCAAAACAGGTGGTGAGTTAGACTTAGGCAGCTGACCACAGTTCTCCAAACCGTGCTATAACCAATATTGCAGTGCAGAGGTGGGGTACCAAGGCAGCAGAGCCAGCAGGGAACGTCCACTGTCTGTCAGGCTGGATGGAGGAAAAATTGAGGGATCTCCCACTAATCTTGTCCACAGTTTCGGGGGTCGGGGGAGACAAGCAGGAACCGCCTTTCAGGCATACGAAGCCACAAAAATAGTCACAGACCGGCCTGGAGCACTGCGCGGCACTCTAGCTGGCCCCTAGATCCATTGGGCACTCTGACACTACCTGCCTGATTCAGTCACGTTCTTCCGCACAGGCACCACCGGCTCTGAGTGAAAAGCTAAGGAAAAGCCAACCCAGCCTGCCAGAACTAGAAATTGTCCCTTTTCCTTCTGCAATGTCTCTCTAGCGCCCTCTACTGACAAAGCTTGATGTCCATTGCCGCAGAGAAGCCCGGGAGGGTGGATCAAAAGAGAAAAGGCTCCCCGGGGTAATTTGCGAATCCACAGAACAAACCTATTCTGTACGAGTTATCATACGGAATCCTTGAACACAGCGTGTTTCCAAACTCTTTTCTTTTTTTTGTCAATATGGAAATTGTAAAGTTTTACCTCTGTGTAATTTTAAATTAAATGTATTGGTAAAATTGAATATCTTTTTATATAGTGAGCTTTTTGTGAATGTTTGCATATCTTATCCACGGCGATTCAGACGTTTATGAATAGCGCTATGTAGACTAGTGACTGTACATTTTAAAAATCAAAGGCCCCCTGGAACTTGAAAAATAATTTTTAGATTTATTCATTTTTATTGTATATGTTTAAGCGTCTTTTTGTTAGTTTGTTTTTTACTTTTGCGGGGTTTTGCCTGCATGTATGTATGTGTATCGTGTGAATGCTCGTTGCCTGCTCAAATCAGAAGAAGGAATCAGATCTCCTGGACCTAGAGAAATAAAGAGTTGTGCGTGCTGGGACCTGAACCTGGGTCCTGTGCAAGAGTTAAAAACTCTGAACGGCTAAGCTGCCTCTCCAGCCTCCCACGGTTGTTTTAGGGTCCAAGGCCTACATGCCTAGATGTAAAGAAAACTTATGTTTAAAATTGTATGCATAGGAAATAAATTACTGGAAGATCTCCTGGTTTCCAGGGATCTCTTTCGGTAGTATTTCCTCCTATCACTGTGATCCCACACTATTAGCAGAACAGCATCTATTGGGAGTTCTTGTTGCTGGAGTTTCCAAAATGCATTTGAAATTATGATTTAGTTTATCAGAAATGTATTGGCTTATAAACCCAGAGAACGTTTTAATTGAATTATTCTCAGGGCCTCAAGTTGGTCTCCTGCTGAGGACTGTGGCAGAGTCCAGTGCAGGACCCAGCATGGCTTGTTTCCATTATTCCATTTGAAAGCAACTCAAAAGAAAGACTTTAAAATTTCGCGATCATTGCTTCAGTCTGCAGGACCGCTGTTGCTGATTTAAAATCCACGTCTCAAATAATAGTTTCTAATATTACATTTTGAAGATCTTAGGTTGGTTTAGCATCGTTTGGTTTTTCTGTTGTTGTTTGATAGGTTCTCAAATGGATGTTTTCTTGTCCTCTTATTTTCTGTGGCCTCTTATGGTTACTGTTACCAAAGCCATCTTAGAGACGCCTACAAAGAAACAGATAGAAGAATACACAATTTTAACATTTATCTTTCTCCTTGTTGGCTCATTCTCCAAGAGGTGGTTTTTTTTTTTCTGGTACATATTTAATTTTAAAAATGCATATGCTTAGCAGTTGCCATTTTGACATATTCTATTTAAGGTTGATTGCATTTTCTGATAGTTGTGAATATTAGTATTAAAAATAGTAAAAGGGCTGCCTGAAGTTGGGCAGGAAGCAATTATTCAATGAACAATTTCAGAAAGGCTGCATAACAGTTTTATTGTTTAATGGCAAAGGCTTAAATTGCTAGAATATTTCTGGAAAGTAACCTTTGCATTCTAACATGTAGTTATTGTCATCAGAAGATGAAAGATGGGCAAAGATATTTCTGCAGAAACACCTAACATATTAACTTGTATAGTGGTGAAAATTCATAAAAATAACTTAGCAATTTATATGTAACAATTTATATTTAATAACAATTTAAGCTATGGTATACAACATAGGGATTGGTTAAATAAAAACATTACATCCCTACAATGATGTGGCATGAATGCTAGCACCCAGCGGCCATCGTATTGCTTGTTTTTAAATCAAAAGACCCTGCATTATTTGGCACCACATGCGTTTCATTAGTAATACTGCATTTTTAACTCCTGGTTCAGAAAACTATGGCCAATGAGCTAAAAGCAGAAGATCTCAGGTGGAACTTTCAAGTGGTAGGATCGCTGGCTAGATCCAGATGCCTTTGTTGATTGAATGACTGGTTGGCTGACCTTGAGTTTTTGAGCCAGTCTCACTGTAGTCCAGGCTGACCTAGAACTTTGGATTGATTTTCCTGCCTCTGCTTCCTGTGAGCTGGCACTGCAGGCATGCCGGTCCCCGGGGAAAACTAGATGTCTTCATCAGTGAGGTGAGGGCTGGGACTGCAACAGCCGTGTGGGGCTAAGAGAGGACAACTGAAGAGACTAAACTTCTGACATCTTTGAACCATTGTCACCAAGCCAGAAACCACCTTTCTTGGGTAACACGAAGGAAACAAAATTATTATTTATAATAATTGCCAAATGCTGTTAACGAAAGGCAAATCCAATTCCTGACATGGATGCGAGATTTTCCAAACATCTAAAATTGTCTTTCTGGAAAATGTAGGATTATACTAAATTAGGAAGTCAGGCTGTAAAGCTGTATGTTTTGTTCATAAAATGTGCATTATATATAATTAAGATTGTAAAATATATTAAAATGTTTATAGTTGGGTTTCTGAGAGCTGGGTTATTGTTGATTATACTTTTTATGTTTTCAAAGGTTTCAACAATGAAAGTTTTTCAAAAAAATCAATGTGTTTTACTAATCCTTTGAGAATTTCATGGAATGTACTTTGATCATATTTTCTCCCCATCCCCCCCCATACTCCCAGATCCACCCCCACCTCTATCCCCTCCCAACTTGATATCCTCTTTAAAAAGATTTTGTTACTGTTATCTGAGAATTCATACATGCTTTGACTAAGTCTGGCCCTGGTTCCTTCCCTCCTGTCCCCTCCTTTCCCCTCCCCTCTCCTTCTCTTCCCTTCCCCACCACCATTCCCTCACAATTAGTTAGTTGAGAAGCTATTGACAATTGGTGGGAGAGTCAGTTTTCCTTAAGGTGTGACCCTTGAGAGTTTTCCCTTGTCTTCCTAGATGGCCCCGCACCCAGGCACATCCCGGCAGCACTAACTGAACTCAGTTAGTTTAAAAACATTTTTAAAGATTGCCCAACATATTCATAACTGAAGTGCACATACTTTGGTCAAATGTACTCTTTTGGGGAAAAAATGGATCTACGTGGAACAAAGTACGATATAGATATGTTACTCTTTAGTCATTCATTTGCACTTTTGGTGTCTATCTTAGTAAATAGTATGGTAAAGCCTCCTGCACAGAGGTGCCTGGCACAGTATTTGGTATGTAAGTACCAAATATGAAAATACACTCAATGCCCAGCATTAAGAAGCTGATGGTCTGTGGCATTCTGATGACAGCGGGAGTTCCTGTCCCTAGACTGGGGGCGTTCACTGGGATGGAGCTGGTGGAGCACTCCTTTAACAGCTCTAGTTTTAACTTATTTGCTTTGCCTGGGTCTGTGGCAAATAAGATAGTTTTATTGGGAAAGTTTGAAACAATTTAATTTATGTTAATGTGTCAAGAACCAAGACTGAGGTCTGACATGGTGGCACAAGATGGATATCTCTGAGTTAAAACAAAACAAAACAAAACAAAAAAGCCGAGACTGGGCACTTCCCAGACTTCGGGCTAAGAACAAGTGTAGTATTCGTTCTTCTTGTCAGTTTAATATCCGATACATTCTCTATCTAAGGACAGCTGGAACCCAGAATAGGAGTTTGTTGGGTCTGCTCCACAAGTTGACCTGGTATTGTAGAACCCCTTGTTCTGGAATAATATTGGTAAATGAAAGTAAACAAGCAAACAACTCTTCCCAAACTGGAGAAGTCAATTCTTCAGGTCTTCCCTCTTTGCCATGGAAGGTTGAAAATGGCTGCCTATGTACCAGGAAGTGATGCGCAGAATGGGGTGCTCGGCATCTGCCCCTTCCTGCTTTCCACACTCTGTATGCTGTGCTCTTGGCTCACCCCTCTTCCGTGTGCATGAGCGTGCATGTGTAATGGTCTGTGTACTGATGGCAGCTTCGCCTTAAAGTGTCCAAACCTCCCCATTCTCCTCACAGACAAGTAGAAGAGTAGGTTTGATCTCTCAAATGGTAGCAGATAAAATCGCTGGGTCCCTGGCCCTAGTCTGCCCCTGTTCTGTGGAGGACCCTTTCCTGGGCACTTTATGCTCAGTGGTTGGTCGGGGGGACCAACCCTCGGCTGCTCGATAGCTCACGACCACTCCTTCCCTCGGGCTCATCTCTTCCCTGTCTCATTTCTTTTCTTATTTCTACTTCCTGAAATAACCACGCAAACAAATAGCCTGACATCCCACGTTACCTCAGTCTGTACTTTCAGACAAAGGCAACCAAGGCAGATGGAGCCCAGGAGGAAGCCGAGAAAGAGAGGTGTACACTTGTTTATCCAAATTCGGGAACCCAAGAGCATTCAAACAAAAGGTCGATGACTTCTTCTTTGCTGCCCCCTCCCTTATTCACGCCTCTCCCTCCCGCCTCCTAGAGTACCTAAAGTAGCTTATAATCTTCAAGAGAAAAAAACAAAACAAAACTGACAACGTCCCTTAGTTTTGGGTCCTGAGATTTGGAGGCCAAGGCAGATCTGTATAACTGGATACACCTGCACCTCAAACCCCACATAAAACACCTAGGGCCATGAGACTCAGAGCCTTCCCTGAGCAGAGATATTTCACATTGTTGACATACTTTTCTCTCAGAGACAAAAGAACTTTCCCAACAGGTGCTTGCTATCTCTGTGCTCTGGGAACGCACATCTTATCTTTGCTTTGCATACTTTTCAGCCACAAAAATCCCAGTACAAAGTGCTACCGAGCCTCTCATGAATTCTTTGCCATGTAAACTACTACCCACTGCCACAACCAGAAGGTAGCAGACATGGAATTCAAGTGCAGACAGTCTGCTCTCTAGCTTCTTCCTTTAACCATCGTGTTCAACCACCACACAGAACGGGCGCTACTGTTAGGCCTTCCCTTCATCTTCTCTCTAAGCTTTCTTTGATGAGTACACAGTATTTACAATCAAAGCGAGAGAAAGCTTGGAAACGTCCAAGCTTGAGAGATAAGAAGAGTCAGAGAAAGGAAACGGACTGTAGAAAGATACATTGGCGCAGTGCTATGTGAAGGAGGACCATGCTAAGTAAGAGACATCATTCTGAGAGAAATGCTCCCAGTCTGGAGGTAGGCAGGAATTTAACAGGCGCATGAAACACAGATCAGAAAGCAAAACACGAAACATTGGACATCATTAGCACTAAGATTTTATGCTTTGTCAGTAGAGTGATAAGTAACAGAAAAGGAAACTCACGAGTTGAGAGAATGTTTGTCCTACATACGTCTGATGAAGGACAGAGGCCCAATGTACATAAAGAATGTGTACAGCTCTACACTAAGGAAATATTAGAAACGAATAAAGCACACATGTCTATATGCGTATGAACATTTAGGTGTGGAACTTTCAAATCTAAAGCTAAGTTAGTCCTTACAACAAATGTGGACAAAAACAGTAGTAAAATCTCATCAGAGGCAAATGTGTGGTCAAATTCTGTCGGTTCCCATGCTCCCTCAAGTCTGTGTCATTTTCTGCTGGTGGGAACTACTCTTAGGGAGTGTTTGGAGAAGGTGGTGTTGAAGAGGAGGCTTAAAGCCTGTCTGCTGTTTCTGTGCTCATAGGCGTTATTGGAACCTCTGTGTGATGAAGTCAAGCAGTGTCTTTTACATATGGAACACACGTAGGTTCTTCTGAACAGTGGTTCTTACCTTTTTCTCATCCCAGAACACTTTTAAGTTTATTTTGTTTTTAAATTTATAAGCTCTTTGACTGTGTAGTCCTGTATAGCCCACGTTACCCTTGAGCTCACAGTTCATAAAGACTGACCCTTCTGCCTTGGCCTCCCAAGTTGCTGTGATTATAGGCGTGGATCATCTTTCTTAGTACCCTTGTATTCTAGACAATGGCTGAGGAGCCCTCCAGATATGTGCTTTATGTTTTGTGTTAATATTTACTATAATAGGAATTAGAGAAGCATAAGCAAACTTATGAAGTAATTGAAAATAACAAGTATTGGTTTTATTAACATAGTACCATAATTGCATGTATATAATCCATATATATACATTTTATTTTTAAAAAACAAACAACAAAAGAAGATAGAGGATTGAAAATAAGGACAAACATTCTTTTTGTTTTGATTTTTGTTTTTTGGGTTTTTTTTGATACAGGGTTTCTCTGTGTAGTCCTCAATATCCTGGAACTCAATCTGTTGTAGATGAAGTTGGCCTCAAACTTAGGGATCCACCTGCCACTGCCTACAGAGGGCTGGAATTAAATCTGCCTGCTGCTATGGTAGGCGGGACAAGACATTCTTCATACGATTAGTAAATGGTTCACGTTAAAACCACCATGAGCCATGAATGCACACCCACCAGAATGCCTGAAATTAAAGATCAATGAGAAAGAATAAGTGGAGCTCTCACACATGGTTTTTATAAAAAACGATCAGGTCATTTCTTCCTTTCTTCCTTTCCTTTCCTTTCCTTTCCTTTCCTTTCCTTTCAATACATCATGAATTTGTTTGTCAAAGGGACTGTGGTGATCTTTTTTGGATTGTTCCAATGTTAGCATGTGTGCTGCTGAAACAACAAACACTAGGCAATGTCTTGAACATCCATCCAGCAATAAATATTTTACTCCTAGAATCTTATCCATGGAAAATGGAAGCACATCTCTCCTCAAATATGTGTATGAAAGCTTTATTCAAAGTTCCCAGAGCACCACACATATCCATCAACAGATTAGTGGATAAAGAGATCATGACTCAGCAACTCAAGGAACTCCTACCTACCCATGAACGGGAACAAACCTGATGTGTGTAACAATGCGCAGAAAAGTCAGAAGTAAGGAAAAAGGAAATGACTGTGAATAACTCAGATTAAGTTATTGGAATTGTCTGGGACTGGAGGCAGAGGGGACTCCTAGGCAGACATGGAGGGCAGTTTGGCATGATGGAAATCTATAGTAGTGGTAGATACACGGACATATACATATGTTAGATCTCTTCAAAGTACACACTTCTAATGTATGTCTTCTGTTTTCTATTTGGTATGCTACTTAAATACTGTTAGTTTTTTTTAAAAAACCAGTTTATTATCAAAGTGAATTTTTAATGCTTTCAAATGTTGCAGGATAAAAAATCCATGATATCGGTCAGTTGAGGGCAATTAGAAGTTTCTAGAGTATAAATTCAATCGACTTGGGGGGTCTGAAGTAAGACTAGTGGGTGGAAGAAAGGAAGTGGACTTTCTCAGCTTTATGGCAGGTAAATATGTCTTCTTCCACTTAAAGGCCCTCCATCCTGTACTGTGAGCTCTCCCACTGACAGAATAGGAGAACTGTTCCCCAGCATGGTTTCAGCAATTGTTCTTCCCCTTGTGTGGTGGTTTGAATATGCTTGACCCATGGGAAGTGACACTATTAGGAGGTGTGGCCTTGTTGGAGGATGCGTGTCCCTGTGGGGATGGGCTTTGAGGTCCTATGCTCAGTCTTTGTCCAGTGTTGAAGAAAGCCTCCTCCTAGATGCCTGCAGAAGAAAGTCTCCTGGCTGTCTTCAGATCAAGAAGTAGAACTCTCAAGCTCCTTCTCCAGCACCATGTCTGCCTGGACGCTGCCATGTTTCCTCACCATGATGATATGATGATGATGCTGAGCCTTGAAACTGTAAGCCAGCCCCAATTAAATGTTGTCTTTTTGTTGTCTCTTGAAACCCTAACTAAGAACCTTGCCTTCTCCTGGTGCTCCAGCACAAAAAGCCATTTCCTTTTCTGCTGGCTATCCAAGAGCTTAGATTTCTCAGGCAACTTAAAATATTCAGCACTCCTTTTGTTGTGTTTGTTTGTTTTTCTTTTTTGACACGGGGTCTCTGTAGTTCAGACTGGCCTTCAGATTGCTACGTAGCCCAGATTGACCTCAAACTCTCAATCCTCCTGCCTCTACCTTCCTAGTACTGTAATTAGAAGTATGTACTACCATGCCCAGCTAGCCATTACTTATTGATTTGTCTTCTTCCCAACATTAGGATCACCTATTACTATTCAATCTAGTAGCACCTGCAGACATGTGTTTCCTGGTCTTTTACAATATTTGACATTGATCAATAGTTATACTTTTTGTATTAGTCAAGATTCTCTAGCATAACAAAGAATGAATCTCTATATATTGAGAGAAAAGGGATTTATTAGAATGACTTACAGGCTGCTCTCCAGCTAGTCCAACAATGGCTGCCTATGAATGAAAGGTTCAAGAATTCAGTAACTGTTCAGCCTATGAGGCTGGGTATCACAGGTGGTCTTTAGTAGATGCTGAAATTCTGAAGAAGTAGGCATGAATGCCAGTGAAGGAATGGACTCGCTAGCAAGGCAAGAGCATGCAGGCAACGAGCAAAAGCTTCCACGTTCTATATAAGCTTCTAGCAGAAGGTGTGGCCGAGATTAGAGGTGGATTTTCCAAGCTCAAATGATCTGGATTAAAGTTATGTCTTCCCACCTGAAAGAGGATCTTCCTGCTTCAAATTAAGCAAATCATTGTAATCAGATTGTAATCAGAGATAATCAAGTTAACAACCAAGAATAGCCATTACAATATATATATATATTTGGCTTCTGAGAAACTTTTCTTCCTATTTTTATGCTAAGTTTCTTCCTGTTCCTTTGTGCATTAAAATATTCCAGCATATGAGTTTCAGATATTCCCTTAAACTCTATACACTATTCCTTCTGCAGTGCACCACGTCTCTGTCCTTAACATTCATGTGATTTGCCTTGGAACCTTATTAAAAAGCAGATTCCGATCCAATGGGCCTGAGCGAGCACCCAAAGCCATGCATTTCTGACAAGTTCCTAGCACACTACTGCTGGCCCAGTGCTATACCAAGAAGCAGGACTCCAGAAGACAGGCTACATCCAGATTCAAACATGCTCCAGCCCAACAACTCCACATAAGACCAGACCCATGTAAAATGCTTGTCAACAAAAGCTTGGAAATCATAAAGATGAGATGACGATGATTCATAATGCTTTTAAAATGCCTCATAACAAGTGGGAGTTCTTAGCAAATGAGATTTGTGAATGTGAAGAAATTTCAAGACACCTTATGCTTTTTACATTAGTAGATCTAAGAAGTACTTACATCAATACAATGAACAACTACAAAGAGAGGACGTCCTTCTGATTTCTAAAATTAAAATTGTGGTTTCTTTTAAGCAATACCTCCTTACCATTTTGAACTATGGTTATATTAGCACTATAACTTATATGAAGCTTACATTTATAATTAGGACAGCTATAAGAACAGCTAACTAGACCATGTACCTTCTTCAGTATTTTCACAGAATTTGAAGTGCAGTTACCATTCTTTTATATGTGCTTTGTGGTAGTAATCATCTTTTCGTTATCATCTAAATGATGCTGACTTTGTAGTCATGCAGATCTCAAACATTGAGGGGCCACAGAAATGTCCACTGATATCCAAAGGAAGTCTTGAAAGCCAGGCAATATGTAGTAAGATTAGAATCCCTGTGGGAAGCCCCCTGGAAAGGGCAATTATGTGAAGCTGTAAAAGTTATCCTCAAGCTGACATGACGATTCCAGAAAGTCAGAGATGACAAGAGCATGGGAAATGGGAAATTAGCCAAGGAAAGCCATAGGCAACGAACAGAGTCAGACCAGGAGAGAGGTCATGTGTGCTGCAACCAGCAAGGCCAGAGGGGTGAGGCTGGCTAAGTGCATGAGTGTGCACATCTACCACTGTATGTAACAGATGCCACACAAGGAGCTAGAGGATTTAATGTCTGCCCTGCTGGGGCTTGGTCTTGTTTTGGTTCAGTTCTTCATGTCTATGTGTCCTTCACCATTGGAATGGCAATGTTTATACTGTGGGCAAACTGGAAGTCTATTAACTTGTTTTGTTTTTAATGCAGTCTAATAGGGTATGAATTTGCCTGGAGTCTTAGAGGAACTCTGCCTGTGGGATAATGGTGGAACTTCGATGTTGACTAAATGCATTTTGCATTAGATGAGACATAAGCATTTGGGAGTTGAGGCAGAGTACTCTTTAGAATAACTTCTGGGTTCTTTTACTTCCTTTTAGACTCATTTCTAATTGAGTTGTCAAAGGCACTGGTAAGTTGAGAGAACTCATGGATAGGTTTTATGAAATATAATTATGCAACTCACTAGATTGATCTCTGAATCTATGATTATAATGTGAGGGGTCTTTGCTAAAGTTTTATCTGAAAGATTAGGAATTTTGAAAATCTACCTTGTTTTCCAAGAAACCTTCAGGTCCTTTATCACCATGCCTAGGATAGAACTGCTGCATTTCACTGGCGTATACATTATGCAGTAACCTGTAGCACATAGAAACTGCTACAGCACTTTTAAATGAGTAAAACCAAATGAAAAAAATTTTTAAATGAGTATGCCATTAAAGTCTAGGCTCACAACCAAAAACTAATATGGAGAGCTACAATTATTGACTTGACTTCCACTAACTTTGGTAGAGAGAGCTGCCCATTTTTAACTGTTCTTGTGAGACTCTTCTAGTCATTTCTAATTGTTTAAATGCTGAAGTTCTCACTAGAGCAATAAGACAACTAAAGGAAATCAAAAGGACACAAACGGAAAAGGAAGAAGTCAAGTATCATGCTTCGAGATGATATATATATATATATATATATATGTATATATATATATATATATATATATATATATATATATGCAACCCCCAAAATTCTACAAGAGAAATCCTACAGGCAATGAACACCTTCAGCAAAGTAGATGGACACAAAACTAACTAAAAATAAATGAGTAGCCTTCAGTTATACAAGTGATAAATGGGCCAGGAAAGAAAGTAGGGAAACAATTCCCTTCACTATAGCCACAAATAATATAAAATACCTGTGTGACTCCAACCAAGCATATGAAAGACCAGTATGAGAAGAACTTCAAGTCTCTGAAGAAAGAAATTGAGGAAGATATCAGAAGATGGAAAATTCTCTCATACTCAAGGATCAGTAAGATTAACATAGTGAAAATGGCCATCTTACCAAAAGCAATCTACAGATTCAATGTAATTCCCATCAGAATTACAACACAATTCTTTATAGACCTTAAAAGCATAATTCTCAACTTTGTATGGAAAAGCAAAAAGCCCAGGGTAGAACAAAAGTCCTGAATAGTAAGAGACCTTCTAGAGGTAGCAGCGTTCCTGATCTCAAGCTGTCCTACAAGGCAATAGTAAAACAAACTGCATGCTATTGGTATAAAAATAGGTTGATCAGTGAAATCCAATCAAAGACCGACCGAGAAATAAGCCCACATGCCTATGGACACTTGAGTTTTGACAAAGAAGGCAAAATCATACAATGCAAAGAAGAAAGCATCTTTAACAAATGATGCTGGTCTAATAGGATGTCTGCATGTATAAGAATGCAAATAGATACATATTTGTCACCCTGCACAAAACTCAAGTCCAAGCAGACCAAACACTGCAACATAAAATTGGAAACACTAAATCTAATAATAGAGAAAGTGGGGAATAGCCTTAAACACATTGGTACAGGAGACAAAATTTTGAACAGAACACCAATAGCTCAGGCTCTAAGATCAGCAATTGATAAATGGGACCTCATGAAACTCATCGGCTTCTATAAAGCAAAAGAGTCTATCAATAAGAGACAAAATGGCAGCCTACAGATTGGGAAAGAATGTTTACCAACCCTACATCCAACAGTGGACTAATATCAAAAGTATATAAAGAACTCAAGAAGTTAGACTCCAGACAAACCAAATAACCCAATTTTAAAAATGGGGTGCAGAGCTAAACTAAAAATTCTCAACAAAGAAATTTCGAATGACTAAGAAACATTTAAAGAAATGCTCAGTATCCTTAGTCATCAGGAAAACACAAATTCAAACAACCCTAAGATTCTATCTTACACCCATCAGAATAGCTAAAATCAAAAACTCAAGTGACAGAACAGGCTGGCCAGGATGTAGAGCAAGAGGAACACTCCTCCATTGCTGGTAGGAGTGCAAATTTGTACAACCACTTGGGAAATCAATTTGATAGTTTCTCAGAAAACTGGAAATAGTTCTACCTCCATACCTAGCTATACTACTCCTGGGCATATACCCAAAAGATGCCCCACTATGCCACAGGGACACTTGCACAACTAAGTTCATAGCGGCTTTATTCCTAATAGTCAGAAACTGGAAACAACCGAGTTGTACCTCAACTCAAGAATGCATAAAGAAAATGTGGTATATCTACACAATGGAATACTATTCAGCTATTAAAAACAAAGACATGGTGAATTTTGCAGGCAAACGGATGGAACTTGAGACTATCATCCTGAGTGAGGTAACCCAGAGGTAATAAGGAGATCCCAAGGGAGGATTCATGAATCTCACTCAGACGGGGAAACTAAAGAGTCGATAGAGAGAGGGACCTGGGTAGAGAGGAGAGGGAATGAGGAGGAGAATGGGATGTCCATCGGGTGCTAGGAGAGGGGGAGTGGAGAGAGGACAAGGGGTGAAAATGGGAATCTCTGGTAACTAGCTGGAGGCTTGGGATGGGGAGGAAATGGGGAGTGTATGGTGGTGACCCTAGCTGAGATTCTTACCAGAGAGGGATATAGAGTATGAAGCTGCCACCTCCTAGAGCCAGGTAGGACTTCCAGAGGAAGGGGAGGGGAACATCAATCCACCCACAAAACCTTCAACCCAAAATCTGTCTTGCCTACAAGAAGCTCAGAGACAAAGATGGAGCAGAGACTGAGAGAACTGCCGACCTATGACTGCCCAACTTCAGATCCACTCCAGAAGACCATTGACCAGACAGAGGCGGCTAATGTAGGCCTGAAAGGAAATGTCCCATCGCAGATTACTTATCTCCTTTATCTAAATTAATATAACAAATGTCAGGTCATGATAGAAATTTAAGATTCCTCATAAAGACTTTATACAAAACCGAGGTCCACAGGATGATTCAGTGAATAAAGGCACCTGCCTTGACAACCCAACTTCAATTCCAAGGAACCCACATGGTAGAAAGAGAGCTAATTAAATCCAGATCTCACAAGTCGTCATCTGACTTCTTACAGACACAACCCCACACAATGAAGAAGTAAATAAAGTAATTTCAAAAGTTTTTAGAGGTTTTACATAAGCAGATGTGAACAACTTATTATGACATTCTGCCACGTGGCACGTCTAAACTTTGCTGATATCTACAATATATCTCACTATCATCTCAGAAGCGTGATCCAGCTTAAAATGAGAAAGTTGTTAGTAGTTAAAAGCTGACCATGTGCCACTCTGAGTGCCATTGTCCTTGAATGGAAAAAGGGAAAGAAATCACAAGGATGACGATTACTGAGTACTTGGATAACTTTTTTTTTTTTTAAGGAAACATGGGTTTCTTGAATAGAGTAGAGATCGAAAAACAAAGTGCAGCTCCCAATGTCGCACACGATCAGAGAGTTAGCTTTCCAGCAGAAAGAGACAGAAGAGAGAGTAGAATTTGTGAGGAGAGACTGCAGAACCTTAGGCCGGAACATGAGAGGGCAGGGTAGGTTTTCCTAGCATGCACTAATCACGGAAAAGAAAACCTTTCGTCATTCCCATTTCTGAATAATTCAAAATGTACCCCTTCACGTGCGACTGTCCAGTAGCATCTCTCCCCCCTCCCCCTATTCTCTGTGTTCTTAAATGGGGATTGAATTTTCAATTCATCCTCCTGGACTCCTTCTGCTAAGCCAGTAATTTACAGCATCTTTCCTTGGCACTAAACTTTGAAAGCCTGGTTTCTTTCTCTCCTTCCCTCCTGTTTACTAGAAAAATTTCCCCTAGAGTTGGAAAGCCATTCAGTACTGCAACTTGGACTTGGAAATTATGAGGTGTCTCAGCTGCAAAAGAAGAGAGTGTTCATTGCTTTCGGTACTTCAGCCACAGACAACAATGAAAGTCACATTTTCTAATACCCCTCCCGCAAGACGCACATACAAAATAGTTCACTGAAGCAAATAAGAGGGTACTAGACCACAAAATACTTTGGAGTAATATTTTGATCAGAAGAAAAGGACATTATTACTATACCTACAGATGATATTTCAGGCAACCAGAAAACGAAGACTGAATTCTTAAGCAATCTGTGCCATGACACAAATAAAAGCTATTGAATAACAAATGAACCCTGTTATCACTGCTACTGAAGAGAGACGAAGATAACTCGTGTGAACTGTTTTGCTAAAGATGGAAAGAATTTGTGGGCAGACCTTGAATACCCAATGGTAGAAGTTATTATTTGTCCCATAATAAATGCAGATACTTAGATAAACTAAACAAGGTCAGATAGGGAGCAGAAAAATCCCTTCTGAGTTTATCATGGAAAAACAGATGCTTCTGAGTTATCTAATTGGGAGTAATGAGCAACATGGAGTCAGACTTGATCTCACCGTAACAGGCAGAACATTTCATTTGTTCAGGTCCACTCTCTGCAATTTGTCCTAGGGTAGGTTTCAGGCTTGGAAGGAGCGCTGCAAACACAGGATGATAAGAAAATGTATCTATTTTTTTGTTGCTAATTTCTCTTTAGGTTAGACAATAACAAGTCTGCCTTCTCTTATTTCAGAGACTGGAGTGTATAAACTTGTCCTGTCCACTAGCTGGATCCTCACAAAGAGCTAGTGATGACTTTGTTGTTGTTGTTGTTTTGTGTGTGTGTGTGTGTGTTTGTATTTATTTATTACTTATTCACTTTACATCCCACTCACAGCCCCCTTCCCAGTCACCCCCTTCCCAGTCACCCCCTCCCACAGTCTTCCCCCATCCCCCACACCCCTTCTCCTCCGAGTGGGTGGGACCCTCCTGGGTATCCCCCACCCTGGCACACCAAGTCTGTGAGGTTAGGTTCCTCCTCTCCCACTGAGGCCAGACAAGGCAGCCCAGCTAGAAGAACTTTTCCCACGTGCAGGCAACAGCTCTGGGGATAGCACCTCCACCTCAGACCCACATGAAGACCAAGCTACACATCTGTTACATGTATGCAGGGATGCCTAAGTCCAGCCTGTGTATGTTCTTTGATAGGTGATCCGGTCTCTGAGAGCCCCAAGGGTCCAGGTTAGATGATTCTGTTGGTCTTCCTGTGGAGTTCCTATCCTGTTAGGGGCCTCAATCCTTCCTCCTATTCTTCCATAAGAGTCCCCAAGCTCCATCCAGGTCCACTGTTTGGCAGTGGATGTCTATCTGTCTGAGCCAATGCATATATAAGGCATTTAGGTCAGCCAGCAAAAGGTTACTGCTTTCTTATTAGTGTCACTTCAACTCTTTGTAATTATCCTGATACAAATCCTCCACATCTCTCCATTACCAATGGGATGAAATCCAGCATGGACCAACAGGGCACTTTGTATTAGCCCCACTTGCAACCAACTAGTTGCCTCACTAACTCCTGAGTTTCCTTTGGGCTGTCTTCCTTCTGTATTCATTCCTTCAGTCCTTTCATTAACTTATCAAATACTTACTGAGTACCTGTTAATTAAACAGGTATTGTGGTAACTGCTGGGGTTACAAAGATAAATAAGACACAAACCTTAACCTCAAGGTTGATGTAATAGAAGAGACATTGTCTACTTCTGTGTTACACAGGGGAAAGCTGCTGTTCATGTCACAGTGTTGGGAGAGCACAAGGCCAGAAGCATTTGATTCCAGCTTTGCTTTTCTTCTTAATATCCTCTTCCATTTCTTTTCTAGAAATAGTACCTGATTTTCAGGATGGTTCCAAGCACGGTGCTTCCAGATGTGCTCGCTAACAGCAAACCCCCTGATTGCTGACCTTTGGCTTCTTATGATATATCCGGTGTGTTGAATGCTTGCCTCTGTTCTCCTGATTGGACACAAGTTCATTGAAATGAAGGACTGAGTTTTCTTGAATGGGTGCTCACAACTGCTAACAAAGTAGAAGCAATTCATAGATTATGATTAAAATAATCAATACTCATCAATTGTTTTAAAGTCTACATGCCAGATAAAGTTTGAGATGCTACCAAAGTTCTACTAAAACATTTATATAAACTAAATTGATAAAAAAAAACTGTAGGGGCCCATGGGTTATTAGCAGTGGGTACTTGAACAGAACGGAAAGAACGGATTCTGGATCGACAACTAACAATTTCAGCTGTGCCATGCTATGTTTTATTTCATGCTCCTGGTCTCAGTGTGGCATAAATATTATCAGATGACAATCACATTAGCAGATTTTTGTCCTGAAAAAAAAGGTCTGATCCATTTCCCCAAACAAATGCCATTATGATAATTTATGACCAGTTTTCTATGTTACAGTGAATTTTAATTTTTTGTTTTATTCACTTATTTAAGCAAAATTATTTTCACCAGGATCAGTTTGCTTTTGTGTAAAATTCTCAACAAAGTCCTGTTCTTTATTTTTTTAATATCAAACATTGTTGAGGCTGGAGACATGGCTCAGAGCTTAAGAGAGTCTGCTGATCTTTCAGAGAAACAAGCTTTAATTCCCAGCACAGTGGCTCACAAACATCTATAACTCCAGTGCCCATGCTCTCCCCTGAAGGTACTAGGAATGCATGTGGTGCACAGACACATGCAGCCGAAACAGCCACACATCATCATCATCATCATCATCATCATCATCATAATAATAATAATAATAATAATAAAACAATTAGAACAAATAAAGAAAAGGTGTCGTTATTGAATATACCTTTGCCACTTGGGATTTTCTTTTTGTTTTTCTCGTTTTATTAATTCTAGTTATGTCTAGGTCAAATTGAACAGATGAAAAATGTTGTTGAGGATGTGGCTGGAGAAATGGCTCAGTGGTTAAGAGAATTTATGGCTCTTGCAAAGGACCTGGGTTCGGTTCCCAGCACTTACACAGAGGTTCATAATTGTCTGAAAGTTTGGTCCCTCTTCTGGCCTTGGACACTCCCAACATGGTGCACAGACATACAGGCAGGCAGGCAAAACAGTCATGTACACAGCATCATTTTTTTCTTAAAAAAAAAAAAGAAGAAGAACATTTTTTTTCCTCTGGAGTTTTGTGTTGTATTGATAATTTCTGTGATTCTCACATTCTGTGAACTTTTAGTCTTTAAGATACTCAAAAAGGTTTGTTGATGCTGTGTAAGATTTATAATTATGTGACAAATTTCACTTGCAAGCAGTGTTAGTGATTGTCTCACAAGTCAGGTGCTCCCCCATTATCTAGTAAAATTGTCCCCAGGATTAAAGAGGCACATGGCAGTGTCACCGGAAAGGCAGCATAACGTATTGCTTCAGAAGTAGATTCACAGGGGACTTCTGGGAGAATGGGATCCTATCACATCCTTGTTGGAAAGTAAATAATGAGCCACGTTTCTGTACACTACAGGAATGGCTGGGTTCAGATTCCACTGCTGCCAGTTAAGAGCTATGTGGCATTTGACAATTTATTAATTTATGCTTCAGTGTCCTCATTTGTTAAACAAAATTATTCAGAAAATAAATGAGCTAAACTGAGAACAGCATGGGGCAAACGAGTTAGGTTCCATTATGACTCTTGGAGCAATTGCCTCCCTATTCTCCTAATAGCTCGTATTTTTCATATCTCAATCTAGCTGGACCTCAACTTTTTATTTTTTTGAAAATAGAGTTATTAAATAGCCAGAAGACCAATTACACCAGTCTGGTACTTTTCACTACTTTACAATATTTCAATAGCTGGACTTTTCTAAATAATCTTTGATTATGTATACATTTTAGCCAGCCCCTGTAATTGTTGATCTTTGACCTTACAGGAACACCACATGCATACTCTCTAAGTTCCATTCTCTGTGTACCTTAAGTGACTTACTCAATTCTTCATAACTCTCTAAAGCCTTCTAGTCTTTGTTTTCATTCAGGGAACATCCAGCCATCTTAATCTCCATATATAAATAAATATCTTTTTACTAAAACAATTTCTATGTTTACATCCTTCTAACCTTTTCTTTTATTCACTGGTTTCATTTCTTTAAACTATGAGATGTGGTAGCGTTAACAAGTGAATTTACCATCTGGTGTGAACATTTTCTCCCTGGTAGAGGTGGTGAAGAGGGGTCAGAGTGAGTCAGAAACTAAGCTACATCTATCTCCCCCTCCTTAGGTCCCAACAGCAAATGAGAGTTCAATTTAACCAAAGTTCACACCAGAGAAGCAATGAGTTTATTTTGATTGCTTATGTACATGGGTGAGGATTTATTAACAGGAGTGCGTTACTCGAAAGCAGCCAGCCACAGTCTTCACATAGCTGCTGCTTAACTCCTAGCTTTCCCATCTCCTCTCCAAGACCATGATGATTACAGAAGAATGTGTATAATTGGCTGGAAGAAAGGCTGAATACTCAGATGAGGCTTCAGTGATCGTCCTTACTCCCTCCTTCTTTGAAAGAATATCAACAATCAATGACCCATCTGTTGTCATTAAAGGCAGGCATGGCTGATGTTATGAAGATGTTAGTTTGGCTTAGGTAATGCTATACAATGCCACTTCAACAAAGGGAAGCTGAATAGAAAGCACAAATGAAAAAAAAGTGAAGTGCTTAATATTACCTGGGTATGTACTGTTAAACTATGAGGCTTTAAAAGTCCCCAGGTAAACTTTATAGAAAACACAAGGAGACACCATCCAGACTGGAGCAACTACCAGAATTGCGCTTTTTGTCGTGAACGAGTGTATGCAGCTTAAAGAAGAGGCAAACACATAACAAAACATTATCAAATTGACACTGCATCCGGTGGAACTCTACAAAGGAACCCCTGTTAAGACTACGATACAGGAGTTAGTACTGAGAGAGCTGTGGGCAGGGCTGGTCCTGTCCTCTCCACGCACGAGCCTCTCTTCAGCTGTTTTTATCCCAGATATCTTTATCTCATAAATAAATAACAATATATACAAGATGCATTGCTCCAAACCCATGGGTTTTCATTGAACGAGAGACTTACTGTCGAATCCAGCAGCAACTAGCTGAACCGAGATCACCAGTTGTCCTTATTGTTTATCCCACTGGGTGAGAATAAGACCACTACCACAAGTTTTGAATCAAATTTTAAGTAACTTTTATTAAATACAGGCTGTTGCCGCCTGCGCCACCATAGTACCAAGAACTGGGCTTGGCCTTCGAGGTTTAAGGAAAAACACATACTTGAACACATTCGTGTTCTGAGAATGCCAAAATTTTTACTGAGGTTCACAGAATGTATATCCCAAGTTCACCAGGTGGAGAATTCCAGGAAGCACAGTGGAAAAACAGGCTTACACGCCCTCAGAAACAAAAAAACCAGGAACTGACTTTACAGTTTACAGTGTCACCCCCCCCGGGTGTAACGCCCAGGCCAAACAGAAAGGTCAGGATGTTCCTTTATTAGGAACAAAAGGCTTCCACATGCATCAGCAAGGCTCAGCAGGGGTCAAACATTGAAGGGCCCAGGAAGATCTGACAACAGGCCAGGACTAGGATAACATAAATGATATCTGAATAGATTTTTCCAGGTGAGTCTTATCGTTTGTTGAGCTGATCATTAGGAACAGAGACTAACAAGAGATGGAAATATGTGAGAGTTGTACCAGACAGAATGTTCCCTTGTGAATGCTCACCCTCTGACAGCTTTATCATGTGCTCCTTGCAGAGTGCCACTTACTCCCCATGACTGAGGAAGTCCAAAACAACGAATGAAAAGAGGGATTCACAAGAAATGTCAAATAGAAGTCTTTTTCTATCAAATACTATGAAATTTATCTACAGCAGAGAATTAAAATTTTTATCTCCCCCACCTCAAAACTATACGAATATTTTAATTGCCCTACCCAGGTACCCAGTACTGAACACAAAGGCCTACTTTGGTATTCCAGGAATTTGATGGCCTGGAGCAGGGATTCTTTTCTCTTTGGAGCATTGCGGGCTTCCCCTCCCTCCTTTGTTTCCCGCCTGCCATTTTTTTTTTTTTTCACATTACCTAAATGAATTAAACCATGAGATTGGACCCCAACTGATGGGGAAAAGACACAGTCATTACGTGCTTTAGAATAAAGACCAAATGCACTTCCTGTTGGTGTGAGGTCACTCTTCCAAGCACACTTTCTTGATCAAGAGTCAAGCTTGTCTTGTCCAGACATTTTAAAAATGGAGTTATTAATGGGGTTATAAGATGGAGTTATTACCCAACCTGACTGGAAAACAAGTGTGTAAAACAATGTGTGGTACAAGGTAAAAAGCCATACAAGTGTTACGTTGGTTGTCACTATTTTCATCTTACAGAGAACCCACAGCCTTTCTCTAAGGAGTAAGAGCTAATTTCCATAGAGAATGCCACAGAGACAATGCAAGAATCCTGCCCCCCCCCACGCCCCCAGGCCAAGGGTGTTACCTTACCTGAAAGTAAATGAAAAAGTCAATCAGGGCCTTTGTAGACACTGAAAGTGACAATTCACAAAGAGAAAGTCACCTTTGTTATCTGCTTCTATAGTGCTTAAAGCAATGCTCACCACATCTCAGGCAGCCTATGGGTTTTGATGAGTGAATGAATGAACAAATGAATGAATGAATGAGTTTGAAGACTAGTAACATTAGAAGTGCCTCTTGCCCATATGGTATCAAGTCAAGCAAGAGATAAAATCAGTGTTTGAATGGTCATACATGTCTTTGACTATATATGTGTGTGTGTGTGTGTGTGTGTGTATACATATATAATAACATGTATGCTATATATTATACCATATATCATATATGAAAGAAAAGGGGAAAAGAAAACTTTTTTTTCTTTTTGTAACGAAGTATCATACAGTCTAGTGTGCTCTGCTTCTCACTAGAACACACAGGCTATTCCTGAACTCATGATCTTCCTGCCTTCCTCGGTCCTCACTAGGATGACAGGTGTGAGCCCCCATACATGGCTGAAAGCTTTCTTTGGAGTCACTGTCATGTCATCTATAAGTTGGCTACTGCACCTATACCCCTTTAACATTTGTCCCGAGGAACATTATTATGATCTTGCAGACAAAAAAGTTTGCTTTAACCCAATTGAATTAGAGCCCTTGATTAGTAGGACTACTTTTTACCTCTGATTTCAGGAGAAAAGTCAAGCAAATCAAGGTTCACAGACATAAATGAGACGCATGCTTTCAGATTACATGCTTAGCTGACTGTCAATCAACCCACTCTCCTCGACCCTTGAAGTACACCTTAAAGCACAAGGTCTTTATGAGCACCGCAGAGACTTTCAACATCTAGTACTCAATCATGTTCGCCACTCTGTACATGCTAAGGCACGAAAGAAGCTAATGCATTTTGAAAATATTTTTTTTTTTTTTTTTTTTTCCAGGGGGCTGGGGGACGAACCCAGGACCTTGCGCTTCCTAGGCAAGCGGCTCTCTACCACTGAGCCAAATCCCCAACCCCCTGAAAATATTTTCTACAGCAAGTGTTGAACTATGAGTATTAGGTTAATTTTGAGTTAGCCAGAAAATCTAGTCAACTACAATGATTTGTTCCCTTGAACAATCCCCTTAAATGGGTTTCAATTATTCCTTGACTTTTAAAATTATTGTCCAAGTTCTTCCTATTAATAGCGCTCATCCGAAAAAAAAAAAAAAGTCATTTCTACAGTCAAACTGCTTAGGGAAGATCTCATCCTCCTCAGCTTTAAAACAAAAGAGGCAGAAGGCAAATGGTTCCCTGTGTTTGACTCTCACCCTTTGAGATGCTGCCTCACAAGTTAAGCTCAGTTGGAGAGAAAACAGAAGTTTGGGGGCTCAGAGTTTCTATTTAAGGCTCTATTAGTGTTGTAAGTTTCATTTTGAGAAAGTGTGGGATAGGCATTAAAAATTAATCTATCTTTATTTGTTTTCCAGATTAATGGCCCCTCTAAAATAGAAAATTGAATCAGGGTTTAGATATTTCATCTGCAAAAGGTAATTGAAACACATATTTATGAAATTAGATGTGGAGAAGTGCGCTGCCACCACCCACTCAACTACAACAGAATTTTTCCACTTCTGAGACCGCATAAGAGGAGAGAAATTAATATGCATGTAGCACATCTTCCATCTTCCTTCTCCAGCCTGCTGGTGCCTGTTGAACAGGCTGGGGATTTTTCTTTTCTTCCCGATAATGGCGTGAACCGACCAAGATCTGACAGAACCAGAGGCCAATGGAGAGGTGAAGGAATGTGGATTGCGTGTTACAGTTTCTTTTTAAAATGTCAATTTTCAGGTCATCGCCATTTACGTGCGAATAAATTAAAAGACAATTATTTCTAACGAGTATATAATAAATCCAGACATTTACATTGCACAAGCTTGCAATCCTAGAGCGTGAGACGCTGAAGCAAAAGAATCATGTGTTTAGACTCGGCCAGAGCTAGGAGGTGGGACAGACGACATAATGACTCCGCTGCAGCATCTTTCCCCTTTCCTGGTCATACTGCAACGTCCTTTCCCTCTGGACGTCGGTAGCATTTCAGAAGTGCACGACCCATACACAAATGCTCTCAAATCCACGATGGTCTCAGGTGCGCTCGGGTGTTCTCTGCCAAATCTAATCCCACGCCAAAGGAAGTGGGTATGCAGCAGCACCGCATAGGTTACTTTCTTCTCTGTCTAACATATGCCTGACAGAAGCCACCAAAGGAGGGAGAAGTCTACTGTGGCTCACAAGTCAGAATATTAAGTGTCCCGTGACAGGGAACAAGTACCACAGGCTGGAGGCTTTTTACAGTGGGAGTTTGCAGGGTGGCCTGTTACTGGTCAGTGAATAAGCAGAAGTAATTGGCAGGATCAGGCTAACACCCTAAACTCCGACTCCATAGAACTATGTCTGCCAACTAGGCCCCACCCAAGAAACTCCACAACCTACCAAATAGCACCACCAGCTGGAAGACACCTACTGAAGCACACCGGCCCATGGGAGACATCTGCATTTGAGCTGGGGCAGGAGTATTGACAAAATAATCTCAAACACGTATTGAAACATCTCTCCCTTCGGAGATAACTTCCATCCTAACTCAAAGCTCGATTAAGCAAACCGAGTCCTTATGTCCATTTCTTCTTAACTGAAGTCTTATGATAAATGGATGCCCAAGAACTGTTCCGTTAATGCACAAAGTTCTTAGCATTCACCCCTCCCATCTTTCCTTCTGCATCCAAACAGCAGCGCCCCTGCATTCTTTATATCATTGCCATAAAATTAATTTTAGCCACTTAAACCAAACAAAGTATCTTTTATCCTCTGCAGGTTCAGAGGGCTTGACTGGGCACTGTATTGGGTACCCTCAATCTAACTTCAGGCTTCTAGGCAGAGCTCTTATCTGGAATCTTTGAAGGACAATCTGTCTTAAGCCTCTAATGCTAGTTTTATGCCAACTTGATAAAAGCTTATAGTCATCTGAGAGGCAGGAACTTCAACTGAGCCTCCATAAAATTGAGCTGTAGACAAACTTGCCTATATCTTCTCAATTAGTGATTAATGAGGGAGGGCCCAGTTCATTTTGGGTGGGACCATCCCTGGGCTGGTGGTCCTAGGTTCTGTAAGAAAGCAGGCTGAGCAAACCATAGGAATTAGCCAATAAAAAGCACCCCATTATAACCTCTGCCTTGGCTCCTGCCTCAAGGCTTCTACCCTGTTTGAGTTTCTGCCCTAACTTTCTTCAACAATGAACAGTAAGGGATGTGGAAGTGTAAGTTGAATAAACCATTTCTCCCCAAGTTGCTTTGGTCTCAGTGTTTTATCACAGTAATATAAACCCTTCCTAAGGCAGGCTCATTCAGGCCACTGAAAGAATCAGTTAGAGAGTGATAGGAGGTGGGAGGTCCCTGCTCCTTGGCCACAAGTACTCTCATCACCTAGAGGGTGAGTCTCTTTCTTGGCTGCTCCCTTGACCTTTACAGACAGCAGTGGGGGAGTCAGTCCTCACGTTTCATGTCTCTGACCTCCTGTCTTCTTTTCTGCCACATCACTCTGACCTCCTCTCCCATGTTTAAGGGCTGGGACGATTGCTTGGACTAGCTTGACTATCTACAGAATCTCTATTAGTATTCCTTTTGTGATGTTCCTTCATAGCAACCCACAGCTTGTAGTTGAGTGAATAGAAAGAATGATTCTTGGAAGGACAAACACCTGTGGAATTCTGTATACCATATCCCAAATCTTCCTCTCTCCTGATGCTTCTTTGAGATGTAGTCCTGGGTTGAAATAGAGATCCCCCCCCACTTCTCCCTCCATCTCCCCACATTCAGGCTAACCTTGAACTTACTATGTAACTCAATCTGTCCTCAAAGCTCTGACTGTCCTGCTTCATTCTCTCCAAAGCTGGATCACAGACATGGATCACAACTCCTCCTAAAACATCCCTAAACTATAAGAAGTAGGCAAACACAAATTTAATTTTTTATGTTAAACTAGAAGTCACCTTCTTATTGCTAATATATAGGTAAAGCAGATGGAATATGCTACTTAATAGAGAGGAGGATATTTAAATAGCGCTGATGGGAAGCAAGCCTGTGCCTTGTTGAGCACCTAGAAAGGCTCAGAGTTCACAGGTATGGGAGCAAAGCGCCTTAGGCCATCTAATATGTGTGGCTCCCAGATAGAAATTTTAGCACACTGACTAGTCTTTAGGAAGCCATGTAGGCTTTATGTAAGCTCAGACCCTACTCAGGCATAGCACCTTGGCCAGTTGACTCTTTCCTATAAACAGAGCTGAGAATCACCAGGCATTTGCACATACAAAGCAAGCCAAAACAAAACCAAGATGAAATAGAACAATAATAGCAGCACCAAGTAGAGTAAATAAAGACTGTACGGGGAGCAGATGGAAATTCTAAAAATACACAAATATCCTCAGGGAGGCACAAGAAACTATTGCTCCCATAAAATAAGAAGAGTATAATATAAAAAGGAGTAATCAAAAAAAAAAAAAAGAAATAAAAGCTTTTGTAAACTAAGAAAGTCTCACTAGAAATGCAGAGTAAACATGGGGCTTGTTGGCCATCTAAACCTGGCAATGAACCTTCTGGGATTTTAGTCTGCACAACTGGACAACCAGACCTCTAGGGACTTTGATGTTGGAACTAGCAACATGCCACCCCTCTTTTGCGATGGGAAGTCTGATCTGTGTAAGCCAGAGTGGCAGTCCTGGGCATGCCCTCTGCACTCACAGCCACGGTGATAGGCCAGATGCTTTACCACCAAGTTTCTCCACACTACAGCCAGTAAGCAACAGCCGCAGACCTTCCATCGAGGAGCCCAGGTGCTGCTGACTAAATGTTCCTGACATCACTGGTTCTCAGACAGCCCTGTGAGGAATCATGTTAAGGTGAATTCCCAACCATGTATAGACTGCGTGGTCTGACAGGACCAGCAGCCCAGAGGACTGTCCCGAGCACTCAAGGGCTGCACAGGCTCCTCCCGTGGGAACTCACACCCTCAGTTGACCCTGAAAAGTGTCCCACATAGTTGGAGACAATAGCTTCATCTGCATTTTGGAGCAGCCTAGAAGGCAAGAGACAACACTTGTAATAGTATCTATGTGCAAATAGTAGACCATGGAATGGCAGCAGGGAAGAACTTCTCTTGGGAGGAACAAGCCCTTCCAAACTACAACTTGATAACTGCGTCCTTTAAAGTTTAATCTACAGATGAGTTATCTCATATTGGATATATACATTTTATTTTTTTGCTTTCTTTTAGAGATGTGTTATGGAATTTGAAGCTGTGACCATCTTGCATGCACAAAATAAGAAGGAAGTTTTAAGTGGCAGTGTTATAGTTTGCACAGTCACTTCCAATGATGAAATAGCCTGAGTCACTTTTTTTTTTTGGGGGGGGGGGCTAGGGTGTGAAGCCATTGAGTTTCTCCTAGACATTAAACCAACATTATACCATCAAATCTGTATTTCACAGAACTCATCATCTCTGCCGCCCAGCTTGCGGAGAAAATTTCAGTATGAAACATGGAAGTGTTCACATTTTTTGACAGCTCAGTAGGAAAGCTCAATCTTTTGAGCATATTAACTGTACATTTAAAAAAATTTTAACCTATCACTTAAATATATAGATCTATATAAAGACAAACCAGCACACATGTCCTGGGGGAGTGGTCAGACCTTGTACTGTTGTCTTGGCTTTGAAAGTAGCAAGTGACAGAGTCAACAATTCTTTTCCCTTTTTGTTTTAATGGTAAACATTAGGTTTTTATAAAGGACATTCTGCCAACTGTGGTTGTTCACAGCAGTCAGCTCTTTGTACATTTGCTAACTTGTGGCTTTCAATGGCCCAGCAAACTTTTCACTTTTAGAAAGGAAAGGTGTAGTTTACCCCCTTGCTCTTAGTTGGGTAAAATCTTTAAACTGCCAACCTCTTTGTGAACTTCGTGGGCCACTTTTTATTCTGTGAATTATGAACTGATGTAAACTTGTAGAGTTAGTATCTCTTGTATGCCAATACGCTTTTATATTTTGGATGAGACATTTCTCTGCAACATTGTTTATCTTGGCATTAATAATAGATGATGTTTAAGAAATGTGGTTGAAAATGGCTGAAGTGATACAAATGGAAAGGGGATATGTAGCTATTGGAAAACACAGAGCATCTGAGCAATAGGGAAGTTGTTGTCAAATGAAGAGCGTATAATTGAGGACTTAAGGACTAGAAGACATGTACCAATGTGGCCCAGAGCAATGAGTTCACGATGCTGATGGACACTGGTGTATCAGGAAACCATGATAAGATAAAGGTCCAGCAGGGAAAACTAGCTCAGAGTCAAAGGACTGGGAATCAGAGATTTGTCCTGGCAAGAAAGTGAATAGGGGCTAACAAGAATATGTCAATGCCTTCGAACTTGAGTAGCCCCAGATCCCAGCAAAAATGAACATTTTGATAAAGGAGAAAACAGACTAAGGGGAAAACAATAGAGCAAATGCAACAGAGAAGAAACAAAAATGTTCACAATGATGGCAAGAGAATTGCCAGGTATATATTCGGGTAATGAACCTAAGGAGGAACCAGTTCAACCTAGTGTTGTGTGGAGAGCTCCAGCTCAAATTTCTTCATTAAACATAAAGCCAAACAGAACACTACAGGGCCTGATAGGTTTTCAGACCGAATCTGTCAGGGTAGAACTAAGAGTTACAGAGCGGCTAGAATTTTGAAGTGGGGCCTTATGTCGTCCACCCAGGGTGGCCTTGAGCTTGCTAGGTAACAGACGTTTGGTATGGACTGCTGCTCTCCCTGCCTTTGCCTTATAATATGCAGACTTTCATGCATATGACACCGTGACTATTTGAAAGATATTTTTCAAAAAGTGACCAAACATGGTGGCCAAACTTCTCTAATCATAGCACCCAGGAAGTAGAGATAATAGGATTGCTGAGAGATTGAGGCCAGCAGGTGCTACATGAAGTTTGAGACTGGCCTGGGTAAGAGAATGTGACTGTGTCCCTTAAAATAAAACTAAAGAACCCGAAGATTGTTAAAATGGGGTGTAAGTATTTCACCTTTCGGACAATAGTGGCTAATCAAAAAGGGAGAGTCATCTTGGCACACTGTTCAACTGAACAGCTAATAATAACACTCTGCATTGCCTTAAAGGACTTAGGATATATTTATGTTACCAGTGTGCAAAGACAAGAGAAGGCATATGTATACATGATCATGTTTAATATGGGGGACAGAGTGGACTGTCCAGAACGAGATGGAAGTGAGTCTTGAAGGTCTGAGGGATGGTAAGTCTTATTATATACTTTCTAGAGATAAGTGTTTGGAGAATTAGTTTGTACCTAAGGTTTGATAAGCTAAAAATTTATATTTGAAAAGAGCACAAAGCCCAGGCCAAGGGGCTTCTTTACCTCGTCTTCCCCAAAGTATTCAACTCTGCTGTGTCCTAGAGAGGTAGCCAGCCATGCAGCTGAGCACAGCCTTCAGAAGAGCCAGGGGAGACAGATCGTCCCTGCAAACTGCAGAACTAGGCAACTGAACATGACTGAGAACACATTCTGGAAAATTCAACCACACCAAACCCCAGGGAAGTGAAGATGGTTTTCTTCATTTTATCTGTCCTTCTGCTGTTTGCTCTTAGAGTGTGTTAGAGAACACACTAAGAGTCAAACATCTAAATGAAAACACATGTGTCAGATATTTGGTGGCTCATGTCCGTACTCCCAGTAGGGTGTGATTATATCAGAAGGGTTTGGAATTTGAGACAGCCTGGGCTACATAGTGAGACCTGTCTTAATGAAATAAAATGAAAACCCCCAAAAAGAAAGAAAAAAGGAGGAAGTAGCATGTTTACAACTATAATACCTCTGTGAGCCATGGAAATATTAGCTTCCTTAGAGGGTTATATAAGGCTCGAACCCGCCAAGTGAGACACAAGAACAGAGTTCGATGCAAATGCAAGAGGTCTATTTTCTGGCAATCAGCCCCATAAGGCTAGTGACTAGAAGGCAACCCCGAATGGCTATAACAAGCAGTTTTTATACTTTTTAGGTGTACAGGTTATATCAGCAAGGTTACAGTTTAAACTTATTGACTAAACATATTGACTTTTGAATCTATTGGCTAGCAAGCATATGACATGCATTCGAACTCTATCTGGGACCAGAGGATCAGCTGACTATCAGTCAGTACTGTTGTTATAAAATTATAAAAAATGGTTTTCTTTTACCCTGGTAGGTCTGGCACTGCAGTGCCCCAATATATCTGCTAGATATCTTGCCAGAAGCACACATTCCAACTCTGTGGTGGCCCAGTGTCTCTAGCCGATGCACACTCTCTTACACTTAAATCTGCACATGAAAGAACACACAACACAATAACCTCTGATCCAATTGATAAGATATAATTGCCTACCTAAACATACAAATCCATTCCTTAAGAACATTCATAACAACCTGTAAATACACAGAGTGGAATCTTAACGTCAGCCTCCATGTTCTCTCTGCTGACTATCTTCGTGTTCCAGTCTCCTCCTCTTCCCTCAAACTTTTCTCCCGCCCACCCTTCCTTCTTGTCCAATGACAGGCCTCGTTCTCTCTTGTACCTGCCTTCACCTTATAACATCCTACAAGTACATTCTGCAGTTTTTCAAGAGTGTCCCTGCTCCTCCTGATAACTGTGGGTGGAGAATGGAACTTGGCCTAGCCTTGACTTAAGGGGGGAAGCTGGTACTTAGCTTAGACTTGACCTGAGGCAGTGGGTGTAAGACTGGCAAAAGCCCCTAGGGTCCTTCACAGGAACCCCATAACCTACCGACTTTCTACCAGGCCAAGCTTCTTTATAGCTCTTACACTTCCATAAGAACTAGGGTTCTTCAGTTACAAATAGTACCAGGTCACGGTGTTCAGGGGAAAAGGCTAATTACAAAGTACAGAGATAGAGCTTAACCAAGTAAGGTCGCCTCTTTATCAGCCATGTTTGTATATATTTCCTAATTGTTCTAACAAAAATGCAGAAACATCACTGTTGACATGTTAAGTGGAAATTTCTTATTTTCAGAGCTTTTTATATACATTTGATTCCATAAAGGTTATTGCCCAGGATCTTTAGCTGTGCTTTAGACCCCTGGGAAATCATTGTCAATTCTAAAGAATATTGTGCAAGACCAGAGGGAGCTGCCTCAGCTGATGAAAGGGGCTATGTGAGGAATCACTGGATACTGCAGTAACTTTCCACTCTACCTCTTCCCTTAAAAAAGTAAAACCTGAGCTAAACCCAGTAGATCTTTGCCTTCACCAATACTTTTTCAAAGACTTAAAGTTTCTACAAAAGCTTAACATAAACCCAGTCTTATACCCCCTGCATCCCATGACAGCCAAACAACAAAACAAACAAACAAACAAAACATTTCAGCCTAAGGTTAGAGACATGTTCACTCCTTTAAGCCTGAGCACTGTGCAAACACTGTTTTGTTTAACTCCCCTAATGATAGTCAACGTAGTTATTTATTGTGAGAAGTGATGAGGCCTTGGGGTTGGACTTGTATCACTTCAGTTCTCAAGAGATTCACCCCCGAGACAGACAGATAGACAGACAGACAGACAGGCAGGCAGGCAGGCAGGCAGACAAGCACACACACACACACACACACACACACACACACACACAGGCACAAGCTAGACCGCCAACTTGTTAATATGAGAATGAAAACTCAGAAGGCTTGAAGGACCCTAGGGGCTTTTGCCAGCCTAACACCTACCACCTCAGGTCAAAACTAGGCCAAATACTAATTCCTGCCTCCAGTCAAGGCTAGGCCATTTCCATTCTCCACCCACAGTTCTCAGAAGGAGCAGAGACATTCTTGAAAAACTATAGAATATACTGACTGTTAGTCACTTGATCCTCTGGTCCCAGATAGAGTTTGAATGCATGCCATATGCTTGCTAGCCAATAGATTCAAAGGTCAATATGCTTAGCCAATAAGTTTAAACTGTAACCTTGTTGATGTAACCTGTACCCCTAAAAAGTATAAAAACTGCTTGTTATAGCCATTCAGGGTTGCCTTTTAGTCACTCACCAGGAGGGGCTGACTGAAGGTTGACCCTAAAGCCTCGGAAAATAAACCTCTTGCATTTGCATGGAACTCCATTCTTGTGTCTCACTTGGAGGGGGGGTGTCTCCTGGGTATTTAAGCCTCACTTCAAGCCTTACAGGCTAAGCTAGTTAAGCACATTGTCTCCCTCCAGAAGCAGCAAAGCACATTGCCCAAGATGCCTTGCAGCAAAGGGAACCAAAGGCTCTTTATTCAGCAGTGCAGGAACTAGGGGTTCCTAGTGAACACATCCAATGAGCACATCCCATCAGCCCAGTGGCCAGGCTCCTTGACAGAGATTACTCACCTCTGACATTCTGTTACTAAAACAATACTGATGACAACTCATACATCTGCTCTAACCATCATATGGAAAAATTATCTGGAAATAGAAGACAATCGTAGGTACCCAGTGACTTTTTTTTTTTGGTTCTTTTTTTTTCGAAGCTGGGGATTGAACCCAGGGCCTTGCGCTTCCTAGGCAAGCGCTCTATCACTGAGCTAAATCCCCAACCCCACCCAGTGACTTTTTGTTTGATAAAGGAGCATGCACACAAATAACCAACTTGGGCAAGTTATCAAATCTATGCACGGATTATATGATTATTCCTCAGAGAGGAACCCATGAGTATATCTTCTAGGTAGGGTACTTTTCTACAAAACTTTTTGTATCAATGGTGATCTAAACATTGAATATAGAATATACTGTTCCAAGGAAGTCTACCTTATTAATGAAAGTGGAAAAACTAAATCCTACAAGGTAACCAAGCAAGCCAGAGCTCTGCATATAGCAGGCAGTATGATGGCCATGATGAGAAGCAATTCAGGCATCATGTTAAGTAACTTCTGTAAAACTGAATTTTTAGTGGTTTTGGAATCATTGTTTTTCATTTGGTTTGGCTAATAGTAACACAAGATCTATAATTATGCAATCATACATGGGTTTACACACATTCAAGAACAATCGCAATAAAACTACTATAGATCAATCATAGGGGCTATAAGAAAGGTTTTACATTTTAATCAATTGATTTATTTGTGTGGTTGGAAATAAGTCTAGTGCCTCAGACATGCTAGGTGCAATGTTTAATCTTCATTGCAATGTTTAATCTTCATTGTCAACAAGTCTGGGATTTGGAATTCCCTAGGAGACACACCATTGGTTATGTCCTAGAGCACACTTCCAGAGAGGGTTGCTTGAATACAGAAGACCCACTATTCCATAGTGTGAGGTCCTGGACTGAATAGAAAGGGGGAAGTAAGCCAGATGAGTAGCAGAATTCTCCTTTCTGTTTCAGACGCATGGAAATGTGAACAAGCAACTTCCTGCTGCCACAGATAGGTGCTGGGTTCACCGTTATGCCTTCTCCTCCAAGTCATGATGCCTTATCACAGCAACAGAAAAGTAACCAACACAGAAAGTAACCATATGTTCTAACTGGGGCAGGGCTCACTCACTTTCCTCATGCCTTCACGGGCAGCCATGTGGATAATGTATCAGTACTGGAAGTAATGGTAGCCTTGTGGCTAGGTAGGAAGCTATTGAGCTATTCAAGACAGTAAACAAGCGTGCACTTACTAGTCATGTGGCAACGGGAGTTGAAAGGGGTAAACAGATCAGAGATTCGTTTAGGGGAGAATCTGCCAGATCTGCTGATGGAAGGAATTATGTAAGGGTTCAGGGAGCTAAAAAAGAAAAAAATCAAGAATGGCTCCTGAAGTCTGAGCCAAGGCTCCAAGTAGATGGAAAGGATTTTTGTTGACACTAATAAACTGCAGAGGGAAGTTGTTCTAGTTTCATTTTTGTTACTGTGATAAAACACCCTGACAAAAAATCAATTTAGGGGAGGAAGGGTTTATTTCAGTTTATAATCCAGGTTATAGCCTATCATAGCTGGGAAGTTAGCGTCTGGAACTTGAAACAGCTTGTCACATCACATCCCCGAGTGAGGAGAAGAGAGAAATAAGTGCCTGTAAGCTCAGTGTGTCTTTCATTCTCACATAGTTTAAGACACTCTGCCTAGGGAATGATGCCTCCAAAGTGGGTGGGTCTTCCCTACCAGTTTTCTTAATTAGACAAAGCTCTGCAGACTGCCCATAGGCCAACCCAATAGACAGTCCTTCATTAAAACCCTCAAGTGATTCTAGATTATATCCATCTGACAATGAAAGTTAGCCATCGTAATAGATTTGGGGGCATGGAGAAAGAAAATAATGAGTTTGCCTTTGGAAAATTTGAGGTTGAAGTGCCATGGTACACAAAAATGAAGACCAGTGTTTTAATCTAGAGCTGATGAAGTCGAGTATGTGAAGCCTTGGGTCAGGAAGGAACCCAATATGGTTACTATTTCTCCTTGGAAACTATCAGAGTTTTAAATCCCATTGCCCTGTGCATAAAGTGAGACATGAGAATGCTTAAGACAAAATGGCATCGAGCACATTTAAAGAAATAAAAGGCTAAATGAAGCTTAAATTCAAGTAAGTATAACTAGTAGGAAGGTTTGTTTGTTTTGGCTTATATTGCTTTGGTTGGGTATTTTTCAACTTACTTGTCTTTTGCTTGTATATGTATGATTTCCAATTTTGTGATTTTTTATGGTGTGTGTGTGTGTGTATGAGAGAGAGAGAGAGAAAGAGAGAGAGAGAGAGAGAGAGAGAGAGAGAGAGAGAGAGAGAGAGAGAGAGAGAATATGCATGGTGTTAAATGGGCCAGGAGGAGGGGAAGACCTAGCAGTAGAGGATAGAGTGGAAACAGTGGTCAGAATATATTTTATAGCAATTATTGTCAATTAATAAAAAGAATTGTGTTTATATTTATGATTTGAAGATATTACAACTAAAGCACTAGAAGGTGAGAAGTCTGGTCAGAAAGTAATCTGGCTAAATTTGGTATTTCATAGCTGCTTTACTGTGTCATTGGTGGCCGTAGAAAATAGGTGGCTAAAATATATTCCAAGAGGTCATGGGAGTTAAATATTAGTTAAGGCAATGGTTAGCTGTTATAACAAACATACCTCAAAACCTGGCGTAGGAGAAACTTCTCTCTGTGGTGGTCAGCTGTTGATGCAGATACTTATAACTGGTCACAGTGCTAAGAATAAGAGACTATTAAGCACTTAGCCCTAGGTGGGAGATCTAAGTCAGCCTCCCCAAAGGCTTAGGGAGCATCATGGAAGGGGTGCGAAAGTGTAAGTGCACGAAGGGTGTTGTGAGGCTCTGTGTGTGCATGCGTCATACAGGTGAAGTCCAGGAAACACCTGGCAGGAGTTCTCTCCTTCTGTGGAGTAGGCCTTAGGGTGAGAACTCAGGTTGTCCAGCTTGGCTTAGCTAATCACCGTTACCTGCTAAACTATCTCACCAGCTCACCTTTGTTTCTTGAGATAGGATCTTGCAATATAGCTCAGGCTTGCCTCAGACTCAAGGTGCTTTGTGAACTTCCTGACTCAGCCTATATGGTGCTGGGATTGCAGGCACGTGCCACACCCAACTTGCTCATTTTCCTGTCCATGAGTCTCAGATCAAGCTGTGGCTACTCTGAAAGGCTTTTGTTGTTGTTGTTGTTGTTGTTGCTTTTGTTTTTTGTGGCCCAAATTAGAAAATAACGGGGTTGGGATTTAGCTCAGTGGTAGAGCGCTTGCCTAGCAAGCGCAAGGTCCTGGGTTCGGGTCCCCAACTCCAAAAAAAAAAAAAAAAAAAAAAAAAAAAAAAAAAAAGAAAATAACACACACATGCTTACATTTCACTGGCTGGAACTCACTCATACTATGACCTCAGTTGAATAGAGAACAAGGATTATAATGTATGTAGAAGAAGACAGAGTTAGCTTGTCCCAAAGTTGTCAAAAGGATTTCTGGTTGGGAACACTTGGATCTCTGTGCTACATCCAGGCAGGTTCCTTTCCAACAGAATTCCAGATTCTGATGGGCTAGGTGATGTCATTCCTCTGGAATGAATTAACAGACTATGGCTTTGTAGGGCAAGGGACACAAGAGAGGCCCAAGACCTGGAGCTGATACAGCAGGAGGTCTCTATAGCTTTGCAAAGAATGGGGCAGACCAGGGGCATTGGAGAGGTTCAGGCATGGGGTAGAGAGTTGTTGTGACTTGCTCAGAGGCCCCATGTGAATGTCTGGCATAAGTAGGTGCAAGGGTAACTTTAACTCCAGTATAAAATCTTTACTGAGAGAAGAGTAGAAAGGTACCAAGGAATCGTTATTTTTTTTTAATTATTCAGGATGCATAGGATACTGAGAACCTGCATATTCACATCTGAAAATTGCAGTAGCAATGAGACCCCAGTGGCTTGCTGTGATAAATGATGAAACAGTTCCATCTGAGAAAACACAAAACATTTTATGGGCCAGGATCCAAACAGTCAAAAATCAAGCTGTCAGGACCATAGGATTTGTGACAGCACTTTCTCTCCAAAGTCAGTTTCACACGTACTCAGAGTAGGAGGCCTCATTGGATAGTTCATGAATCCTTCCAAATGCTGCTGCCTCAGACACCAAATCTCATCATTCGAATTTAGTTCCACTCTGCTACCTTAGTGAAAATCAAAGTACTATTACATTAGCAGTTGTTAGAATGCTGTAAAATTCCATACACACCAAAGAAGTGTCTTCCCGTATTTCACACAGAGAGCCCTTGTCTAGAAAGTGAGGCAAAAATTAAAGTAACAGGAAGGTGGAGAGAAAAGAGTTAGAGATAAAAGTAGAGAAGGTATACCTACATTTGTATTTGATAAGGTGGATGATGTTAATTGATTTATGTTACTTCTAAACAATAAAGGAGATGAACAAGGTATATTAGTAAATGCCAATAATTTCCCATTCCACTTTTATGATGTTGGTACTATTGACAGTTTGATCTCACAGATTAAATTGGAGAAAAGGACAATGGCCTATGACATACTTTACCACTTCGGACCACCTTATGTAAACAGCTTCCTGCACTTTGTTGTACAGCATATCTGACCTTTAGGGAGGGATGCTTTTAACATGCAATGGATCCATGCCATTCCTCAGAGCATTTACTTAGTGTTTGCGGAGATCAAGTCTCCCTGGGAAGGTCATTGTTGTTAACAAACACCAGTTTCTGATACCAAAGTCTATGCATGGAGTGTGCCGCGACAGTCCCTCACAGTCCAAAGGCATTGTGAGTTGACTGCATAACTCAGGGTAGGTGGCATTCACGGTGTGCGGACACTGAGATCTAAAAGGTTTTCTTGTCTCAAGTTGTTTTGACAGTTATTCCATCCATCTCAGGCTTTTAAATTTCTGAGTGAAATTTAGAAATGGACCCAGGCCCCCTTTCTTCTGACTTACTGTAAGACTGAGACACTTTTGAGGGGAAGAGAAGCTTTAGTAAGGCTTGGAGGAAAGAAATTCACAAGCATTTATTATTCTCCCTGCCTCCTTTTTACAAAGTATCATTGCCGGCTTCTGAGAGCAACACTTGTCTTCTCCGTGTCATGGCCACCCCCAGCAGATATTTATAGAAATAAAATAGTGTCTCATCCCTTTGGTAAAGTTCCATGAAGTTGGTTCCAAGTAAAAATGAATAAATAATGTTTATCTGGGCCCTAAAGATAATGCTAAAAAGCAAGAATTGATTAAGCCATCAGCTCTGTCATGTGCTGACCGTAACACCCTTCCATTCTGGTGGCTGGCTTATTTTAAGACTCAGTGGTTGAGAGGATGCAGAGCAAAATGAGAGAAAACCCCACTAATAGATATCGATTTTGTTGTGACTTTAATTCGACAGCTTTGCAACTGCATTGTAGCGGTGGTGAACTAGCTGAATTTCTATGACTCAGTGAAAAGTTTTATATATAAATATATGTATATTTTATCAATTATATAATATATGTAAAGCTTGTGATTTTATTTCGGGGTCAGAAAACTACTTGCGGTTTGAAAATCCACTGCAATGATGTGGACATGCATTAGAAATCAATTCTCAACCATGGAGACTCTGGCTGCTTATTCATGATGGTCAAAGAGCGAATGCGAATCTTAACTAAAGTGTGAAAATCACCTCCAAATCCTCCAGCATTCCCAAGAACAGCAGTCCTGCATGTTGAAAGTGTATGCTTCACACAGTGCAGCTTTAATTACGGTCTTTTTTTTTTTTTTTTTTAAGTACAAGCTCTTGACAGAATCAACTTTAGATTATTCCTACAATCTCCTTAAAAATCTGTGAACACCGTGGTATGGAAAGCTGTCAGGGTATACTTCCTTACTTCTTGGACTTTAGGCAGCAATCTTATTTCCGTCTTTCTGTCCTGGTTGCACGCAAGAGTGCTGTGCATTTAGTAGGTCTTCTGTAAATGTGTTTGGAGAGAGATTAAATGGGTGACTGAATAAGGCTTTAGGTAAGAGGAACGTCTGCAAGAAGTCATTTCCCATCCATTAGGATTCAGGCTGAAGCTTTCTAAAGCCACTTCAGTCAGCACCCATTGATTTTCACATTCATATTCTGGTGCAGATGCAGCTCTGGGCTTTAAAATTTCTCCAACAAGAGGAAAATTAGCACCGATCACAAGCTGTTATAGTTTGTGAAGTGTGTTTATCTCTTCTACAGTACTGTCTATACCTTCTCTAGCTTCAGAGTTCAGGCCCATTGTAGCGTGGGACACATGGCCAGTCTTCAGTAAATATTCCACAAACGAATTGTGAGAATCCTGGAATGGCGACCTAGTCTTCTATGTCTTGACCTTGGTAAAGTCACTGCAACCCTGGGATTCCTACTTCCCTCATTTCTAAGATGAGCATACGAAAAACAGGCCATCCCTGTGGGGGAGGAGATCACCTCCCTTCTCTTTTGCCCTCACCACTGGAGGCAGCCAGGCGAGTTGGCACCGATGGGGTCCTGAGAACAGGAGAGCAAGCCCTGCACCTCACCAGGGCAGCATAGTAGAGCTGACCCTGATGGTGGGGGCTTGGGTGAGCTGCCTCAAGGGGATGAGTGTGGGAGAGCTAGCCCAGTGCACTTGACTTGGGCAAGGGAAAGACCCCCTCCCCCCTCCTCTTGCCACCAGTGGCAGGCAGGAGAGCTGGCCCCAAGGTCATCAGAGTGGGAAAGATGTCCCTGCCCCTCACTGTAGGACTTGGGAGAGCAGGCCCTGCACCTCACTTGGGCAGCACAATAAAATTGATCTTCGACATAGGGGTTATGGGTGAGCCAGCCCCTGAGGGCACGAGTGTTGGGAGTGCTGGCCTGCCTCTTGTCTGCTGGTGGCTTGGAAGAGAAAGAAATGACCTCCTCCCTCCCTAGTCCCTTGCCATTTATGGCAGACAGAAGAGCTGGACCTGGGGTCCTGAGAGCAGCAGAACTGGCTATGCCTGCATAGCTGCAACACTATAAAAAGCAGGCCCTGCACTTCACCTACCTGGGCAACAAGGTAGATCTGGCTCTGATAGTGGCCCAATTCATCGGCCCCCAGGGCACGAGAGCTAGAGAACTGGTGAGCTGACAAGCTCAAATTCCTCTCAGGCCCAGATCCAGGGCTTTGAATCGGCCCACCCCAACATCTCCCATTGATGAACTGCTGGAGTACATGGAGGGGTCAGTCCTCCAGCTCCAAAAGTACAGGATCTCCATGACACAAGGCAATAGCAGGATATCTGAGGGGAGTCCCAGTGAGGATCCGGTACTGATGAATAGCAAAGCCAGAGGCCTCACACCGGACCAATAAGTCATCACAATGAACATTTACTGGCAAAGACATGTGGATGACAGGGTATAGTGTGGGACACACTGTGACACACTACAGCTTCCACAATGAGATTCTCCCTCTCCCCATTTTGGGGAGTTTGCAAGGATGGAGGGTGAGAACAAGGGGAGGAGAAAATGAGTGGGATTGGGGTGCATGGTGTGCATGGTTCACAAAGAACCGATAGAAAGTAAAAACAAACAAACAAACAAACAAAACCTATGTAGAAGATTATAATATTTTTAAAAAGAGAGAAGAAAAGAAAAGAGAGAAAGAAAGAAAGAAAGAAAGAAAGAAAGAAAGAAAGAAAGAAAGAAAGAAAGAAAGAAAGAAAGGAAGAAAGAAAAGAAGCTGCCATCGCTCCTGGTTAGCAGTCTCTAAAAAATGACTGGCTTGCAGGGAGTAAGACAGCCTGAATAATCCAAAGGAAATTCTGCCACATGCACAGACTCTGGTAGGAAGAAACTGGGGGAGAAAACTATTATGTTTTATATTATTAAAAAAAGAAGAAAGCAACTTTACAGATACTCCAGAGATATGGAGGTGTTATTCTAAATGTGATAGCAATATCTTATTGTGAAATATATAATATTTAGGAATGAAAATTTAGCTTTAGAGGGGCCCAGAAATTGTCCAATATCACAGTCAGTGAATGAATGAGACCCAAATCCAATTCTGATGACTTCAAATCCTATATATTATCTTTCTCACACATGATTCTACCCACGTAGGTTTTGATAAGAAGATAAATTTGCACCGAGAGTGGAAATTGCTATTTTCATCTTGCATTTTGACCCCTTGTTTTGTTTGTTTGTTTTGTTTGTGTGTGGGGGGGTTGTTTTTGTTTTTATTTTTACATAAGGAAAATTTCCAGGAACGTATTTCCTAATGCTGTGTCATCTGCTGAAGGATCCTTGGCTATCAAAACGAGGGAACAAGGCTGTGTGGTGCTATGGATACACGATGGCTCTAGGACCTAGGCAGTAACGTAAGACAGGCTGAAGGGAATCGAAAGTGACTGGGAAAGCCTCGTGGGGGTCCACAGAAGGAGAGGAGTGTTTCCTGACTCTAGCTGAAGAAGTTAGGTGTAAAAAGGATGATGCCGGAGGTCAGAGTAGAGAGGACCATTTCCGTAGGAGTTTCACAGGAAACTCACTTAAGGATCTCTCAGCAGTGTGGAATGTTCTTGGGAAGCACAGTATACCATGACAGGCAGAGGCTACGGTAGAGCTATAACGACCTGATATCACACTCCACACAGTGCTCAAGCCTTTCACTGACTGACTTTGTTGTAATGGATCAACTTCCAGCACAACTTGTATTTCTTAGATAGGGTTTTACTATGCAGTCCATGCTGGCCTGAAATAGTTCGAGATGTGGTCCAGGCTACCTTCAAATTTAAGACCTTAAGCCTACTGCGTATAGAAATTACAACAGCGCATTACACCGCTTACTTACATAACATCTTAAAGTACTGTGGTGTGAGAAACTCTTGAGCTCTGCTTATTGGTGAGATCAAACTCCCATAGAATCCAAGGAGCTGTGTGTGGGACACTCGCCTCTCACTAGAAATCTGGAACGATTGGATGGCAAATAGTCATGGATTTCGACAATGCCCAATTTCCTTTCTTCAAAATTAATCTATGATTTTATTAGGTTCTAAAATAAGAAATTACATGACAGTGGAAGTTCTAAATATCTAAACTTGGAGGGAAGATTAGGAAAGCAGAGAACCCATAATATGTGTGTATAAGAGAAGCCTAATAGCAGAGGGTCAAGACCCAACTTTGTGAGGATTTATGGCTCAGACAGGGATGAAAAAATATGCTGAAGAATTGTTCATCATACTTAAAGGGTGGAACAGGATGCAGAGACGACTCAGTGGTTAAGAGCATTGGCTGATTTTATAGGGGACTCAGGTTAAGTTCCTGGTACATACATGGTGGCTTACTCCTGTTCTACCACCATCTTCTGACTTCAACTACCACCAGGAGCATTGTGTGTGTGTGTGTGTGTGTGTGTGTGTGTGTGTGTGTGTGTGTGTGTGCGCACTGCATAGTTCTAAAATGATATTTGAATAAAAGACATGAAGCCTCCTTAGGGAAATGGATGATTCTATGGCCAGAACAAGGAGTGTAAAAGTCGAACCTGCACATCTAGTTGCAGAAAGCAAGTAAGTGCTCCAACCAACCAACTGACCATTGTTTCAGGTTTGTCAAAATTACACAGGAATAAGCCAAAATAGCCCCAACATGGTCCAAGCCAAAACACTCATGCAAACAAAAAGAAGCTGAATTAACTTGAAGTGTAGGAAAACTAGCCAGGAGAAAGTACTGACACAAATAATTGAAGGTTAAGTGAAAGAGAATAAACAAATCTCTTATAGAAAAGAAAAAAATAATTCACACAGTAGTCTGTCTTTGGAGCATAATTCTCTTCCCTTTATGAAAGGGAGATGTGGAGGGGGAATGAGAAGAATATTAAGAGATACTTAAGAAATATAAATGCGGGGTTGGGGATTTAGCTCAGTGGTAGAGCGCTTGCCTAGCAAGCGCAAGACCCTGGGTTCCGTCCTCAGCTCCGAAAAAAAAATATATATATATATATATATGCATAAGTAAATAAAATGTGATCCAGTGGGCCCTGTTCTTTCTAGAGATGACGTGTCCCTCTAAGCTTGTAGCCAACTTAGTATTTATTTCGCGTGCAAGGGGCCCTGGGTTTATCATCATCATAAACCAAGTATGGTGGCACACACTCGTAATAGCATCATTAGGAGGCCAGAGGATGGGAAATTCAAGGTCATCCTTGGCTACTCAGAAACTCTGGAATACCTGAGACTTTGTCTCAAGAACAAACAAGCAAGCAGATGCATTTCCTGAAGCAGATAGAAAGAACACACATGCAAAGAAACCCAAATAAAGTCTCCGTGTAAAAGTGGCCATGTGCAAGTCCCATGAGGAATGAACCCCAATAATACCTAAGCAAAAATGCTGTTCATTCACCCAGCCTCTGATATGTTGCTGTGGGATCTCTAGCAGACTGATATACCCCATGAGATACATAGATTGACTTACTCTCACTGGGGCCTCACTGTTAATCTATGTGATGTTAGAGGCTGCATGGATAAACTGTGAAAAGAAAGTAGGAGCATTATCCCCTTCTGAGAGGACAAGGTAAGGTGGAACTGGATTATGAACAGGTACTCTGGCGCTGTTCAGTTCTCCTCCACAGCATTGCTCGTTATGCCTGCTGCTTGGGTTGGGTCATCATGGTACTGCCACCACCTATGTAGAGAATAGCCCAGGGGAAGTGGAATGGCAGCTCCAGCAGATCTGTCCTGGGGTACCACATATGTGGATGTGAGCTGAATATCTTTCTTCATAGTTGGAAGCAATATGGTGAAAACAACTCTATTTGTACTCTACAGAAGCATTTTAAACTGATTTAGATGCTGGAAATGGTCTTCTTTGACTCCCTCTCTCTGTTCCTTCCTCTTCCCTTCCTCATTATTTAATGATGTTCATCATAAGGGTTGGGGTGTAGCTTAGTAGTGGGGCACTAAGAATGCCCAGAATGTGTGAAGCCCTGGGTGTGATTCCAATATAATCCCATCCACCAATCAATCAAGTTTACCATGAAAATTCCAAGAGTATTAAAGTGTTTCAAATAGTATCAAAAAGAAAGAAAATTTCTTTTAATTTATTCTTTTAGTCTATTCTTAATACTATTTCTACTCTTTTTCTTTTTTCTATTGGATATTTTCTTTACTTATATTTCAAATGTTATTCTCCTTTTCCGGTTTCCCCTCTGGAATCCCCCTATCCCTTCCCTCCTTCCCCAGTCTCTATGAGAGTGTCCCCCCATCCACCCACTCCCTCCTATCTCCCTGCCCTGGCATTCCCCTACACTGGGGCATTGAGCCTTCACAGGGCCTAGGGCCACTCCTCTCATTGATGCCCAATAAGATAATCCTCTGATACATATGTGGCTGGAGCCATGGGTCCCTCCATATGTACACTTTGGCTGGTAGTTTAGTTTCTGGGAGCTCTGGGGGGGTCTGGTTGTTTGATATTGCTGTTCTTCCTATGAGGTTGAAAACCCCTTCAGCTCCTTCAGTCCTTTTTCTAACTTCTCCATTGGGGACCCTGTTTTCAGTCCAATGGTTGAGAACATCTGACTCTAAGTAGCAGTTTGCTGACTGTTTGGGGTGGGGGGAGAAAATGTATGGATTTCTGTGTAGTTACTGTTGCCCATACCCCCAATAATGTTAATATTATCTTTGCCAATCTTAGAAAATTTTGGAGATATTTAACCTTATAGGGGTAAACTGATTGATGGGAGAACAGACAATGGATTCGAACCAATGCAGCCATATTCTCTCCAGTAAAGGGACTCTGACATGGCCTACTGTGCCATGTAAATGACAATAGAAAGAGATCTGGGGTAACTGACATGGGTGATTGTAATCTACTTGGGAGGCAGAGGCAGGAGGATTATGAGTTCAAAGCCTAACCAGGGTATACACAGCTACACACACACACACACACACACACACACACACACACATGAGCACGCACACAGAGACAGCGACAGGGACAGAGACAGAGAGACAGAGACAAACAGAGGCAGAGAAACAGAGAGATGGAGAAAATCTGTATACTGTTGCTACAAACACTTTGATGTTGCCCAGGACCTCTGTTATACACCTTGACCATCTAACATTCATGATCAGCTCACTAAATATGTCAGTATTGAACCAAATAAATGTTATGTTTGACTTTTTTCTTACACTACTTTTCATTACTTACAACCTGAAAACCTTAATGAGTGTGTATATGCACACACATTCAATATTCCTAAAATGATACCATAGGATTCATTATTTTATGAAATTTCTCTTTTTTATTGAACTACACATCATGGACATTTCAAACATAATACATAACAAACTCTCCCCTCGTCTTTTCAGTGGCCATATAGCATTTTATACTTGCACTCTAGATGGAGCGAGTCAGCTGAAGAATCCTCCTATCTACAGTCCCCAACACTGGGAGCTTTGCAAAAATGAAGGAGTCCTCCAAAGAGCTTGGTTTCAGAGAGTTGTGGTCTTCGGGGACAATGACCTTAGTCTACTGTAAATGTGTTTGTCTCCTGTGCTCCCAGTGGGCAACTTCTTTTCTTGCTCCCAAGACAAAAAAAAAAAAAAAACCGCATAAAATGCTAGGGCAAGAGGCATCTTCTTCTGGTGACTCAGAGGGGCCTGCATCTTGGTGGCTTCCTCACTGCGGGTCCCATAGACAAAAGTTAGCTCCACTTTCTTATTCCCAGCAGGGCTGCTGCCTCATAGGCTGCTGCAGCATCCAGACATGAGCTGAGGGAGAGACAAGAGCAACAAACACATCTACACAGCCGTCTAACCCACAGAGACAGGGGATACCACAGGTCCTAAGAACCCAAACCCTGCACAACTGAACTGAGCAGCCGATGAGGATTTGACCGGGGAACAGGCATTACGGAGATGAAGGCACTCACTCTCTGTGACGCTCTCCGAACATTTGAACAATTCAGTAGATGAATCGAAAGAGATTTATAAATGGCGCATTGAGTTATACTGAGGTGCTATCCGAACAGAAAGACAAAAGCTAAGAAGTGAGCCATTACAGAGGAGGTGAGAGACTTGGAAGGTGCACCAAGAGCGCGTCACTAGCAAATCATAGCAGTTCTAGGGGAGATGAAATAGATGGAGAAGAAGCAATCATTAAACAAACGAGAAGAACATTTGCCCGAGATGAAGAAAAAGAACCGAGTTTGCAAATTGAAAGGGCTCACCAACTTCAGGAATGATTAAAGAGAAAATATACACATAAAGGCAGGTTGGGCTAAAAATTCTGAATTTCAAGGATAAAGAGGAAGACTTGCATGATTTTTATGTGGAGAAATGAAAGCTACTTACCAGCCATGTAGATAATTAAGACAGCCCCTGAGGCCTGTTCTCTCTAAGTTCTCATTCTTTCAACTGAGTAGGCAAAGGTGTTGATGAGCAGATCTGAATACAGGAATCCAGAGCATAGTAGCAGTGTGTGTGTGTGTGTGTGTGTGTGTGTGTGTGTGTGTGTGTGTGTGTGTGTGTGTGTGGACTATGCTCACTTCCCAAATACTATAGAGTATGAAATCCAAGCTTCCATGTGCATTTGCTCCCCCAAAGATCTTGTTAAAATGCAGAATTTAATAGTTCAGAATGGAGATCAGAGTCTGTGTTTGGAAGGAAATCTCAGGCGCTGACCATGCTGCTGAGGCATGAGATTCTCAGAAACAGTCGTTCTCGGCCTTTCTAACGCCGTGGCCTTTAAGACACTTTCTCGTGTTGTGACCTCCAACCATAAAATTCTTTTGTTACTACTTCATAACTGTAGTTTCGCTACTGTTATGGATCACGATGTAAATATCTGATGTGCAGGATGTTCTATACGTGGCCCCGAGGGGCTGTGACCCACAGGTTGAGAAACACGGCTCAGGACAGTCTTGGGATCTGAACCTCGGCGCTCCCTCTTTCTGACTCCGACTCTGTGAACTTGCTCTTCTTGCTTTGCTTCGGTTTCTTTCTCCGTAGGATGGAGAAAATGACGGCGCTGCTTCATGGAGTTGTATATGCTAAATGAATTGACACATGTCATCTTCAGCTGTGCCTAGTACATCGTGACTGTTACATTAAACACTCTCGCTTGATAGACACAGATATGGAATGTTACATAATGTTTGCGTCTCTGAAGAGTTGTGTGTGATGAGGGTACCGAGTGAGGACTTTGAGCGCAGAAGCAGCAGCCTGAAAAGACCATTTTATTCCAGTTACTTAAAGTATTACATGATCACAGCAAGTCCTAGACACTGGAGTGTGCCCGGGGCTGAGTTACTACTGCTGCGGGGGTCTCATCTGGGAAAGGTAGAGGGAAGAGGAAAGAAACAAATGCATGCAGGACTATTTCAGGGTTTATCTTGTGGAAATAATTGCTAGCTTATTTTCAGACTGCAGGGAAAATGTCCTATGAGCATAGGAGTATGAAATGTATCGGTTGACAGGATATAAAGGAATACTAGAATTTCCAAATAAGCATGAGAAAATAAAATGGACTGAATACAGAAAATTTATCAAACCAGATAGAAAAATCAGAAACTAAAAAAACCGAGTATAAGCTGAAGAACCCAGGAGTTTGTTTTTTTTTTCTTTTTCTTTTTTGAGACTGACTAGTCTCAAACTCCCAGGAATCCTCCTGTCCCAGTCTCCCAAGTGTCAAAGGTGCTGACATCACAGATCAGTGCAGCCACACCTAGATTTCTAAAGGTTTCATGGTGCTCGTTTGTAATTCAGCCGTGTTTTCATAGCATCTCCATGGTGTCATGCTGAAACTAATTTCTCAACCTTCCCAAACACCTAGGTGCTGCCCAGAAGGGAGAGTTTCCTCCTGGGTTGGTCTTGGAAATTCTCTCAAGTATGAGTACTCTCTCTCTCAGTCAATGCTAGCTGCTTGGTGATAGACAAGGTAGGGGGTGGATTAGTTGGTAAAGTGCTTGCCTAGCATGTATAAGGCCCACAGTTTGATTCCCAACACCACATACACAGTGCGTTGATGCCTGCCTATAATTCCAGAAGTTGGGAAGTAGAGACAGGAAGATCAGAAGTTCAAGGTCATCTTTAGTCACACAGCAAGTTCGAGGCCAGCCTGGACTATGTCAGACAATGTCTCAAAATACAAATAAAATTGAGTCTAATATACTCAAGTGAATACCTTAAAGAAACTTTAGAACTTCCTTGAGGTCAGAGATACACAGAAGCAGAATCTTCTCTTGGCCTTGAAGAAATTAAGCACTCTGTGACCTGCAACCACGAGAAAATTTGTGGTGCCATCAACTAAAAAAGGTGAGTGCAGAAGAGAGCCCCAAGTTTGGATCAGACTGTAATCCTAATGAAACCTGTGCCAGGGACCAGTTAAGCCAGATTCCCCAACCCAGAGAATTGTGAGGTAACAAATACAAACCTTTAGAAGTCCCTGAATGTTGTGACTTCTTACACAACAGATAATTAATACAGAGGTAAAAATGACAGAACAGAAAGTTAAGGAAAAAAATAGTCACTGACCTGAAATGTAAGGGTAAAAAGGAAACCCTTTAGTAAAATAAAAACGAGATTGGTTATATTTACAGTCCCTTAAAACTACAGAGATGTGTGTGGAGACATGAGGAACGTCTCTAAAGCAAGAAAGAAATCCAGTGTACCTGGTACTGAGTTTGGAAGCCTGTGGAGGGAGTCACCTGCTGTACACGAGATTCCCTTGCTGTTTACCTGGCGGTTGCAGTGGACATTTTCATTGTAGACAATGATTTGGGGACATTCATGGTATTTCTTTTGGGAATAAAACGGTGCTGAGATTCAAGGAAACAACCTCTCTTTCTACAGACAAGGTGTTCTACAGCGCCGACCTATGGCTGTTCAAGACCCTCAAGGAGAAGGCCCACTTTCAGAAAAGCTTCCAACATTCCCTTCTGTAACCCAACCCACCCTCTCATAAGACCTTTTCAGTCCAAATAGCTAAGTCACAATACTGACTCTAAGTGGGGGCGGGTGGGGGTTAGGGTGGAGTGTATCAGTAGAACAGATAGATTATCCCTATGGGTAAACTCACTCAGGCAAAGAATATGCACATTAAATTTTGCTTACAGCATCACATCTTTAAACGTGACCAAAAGTTACATATGTATAACATTTTGTGATATGCACAAGGCATTTGTATTATTTCTTTGTAGGCTAAAAGAAATGGCCATCTTCCGTGGGACTGAGAATTATGAAAACTTTCCCTTTCCAGAAATATTGCAGAGTAATGAAGGACTGAGTTGATTGTCTAAGCTATTCCACCAAACTCAGAAAGCTATGTTGGAGAAACAACTTTGTCAGCCAAACTGAAACATCCCTGACTACTAAGGTATGTCACGTAGCACAAATGAATCAGTAAAATTCTAAGATCAGCTCTCATTCATTTATATATGTAAAAGTAGCAAGTAGGGCCTGGAAAGAGGGCTCCATGGTTAAGAGCATTGTCTGCTCTTCCGGAGGACCTGGATTCAATTCCTAGTACTCACATGGAAATTTATAACTGTTTATAACTCTAGTTCTAAAGTCTCTGGTGCCCTGTTCTGGGACCTGCAGGCACCAGGCACAGAACTGATGTATACACAGACATGCAGCAAAATACCCATACACATAAAATGATAAATAAATCCTTTGTTTTGTTTTGTTGTTTTCAGGGTTTGCTACAATAGCTTACATTAATATAATATTTTCTCTCTTCTCATGTTCTAAAACCTTTGTCAAATTGATCTTATTTACCTGCTCCCTCCTTCCTCCCTCCCTCCCTTTCTTTCTCCGTCTCTCTAAAATCTTATAGTCCATACTGACCTGAAGTCTGTTACATAGCTCAGGCTGTCCTTGAACTCCTGGTAATCCTCTTGTATCAGCCTCTGAAGAGCTGAGATTGCAGACATGAGCCATCACTCCTGGCTCTGTGCTAACCTTGAAGGAGCTGGGTCTACACTCTTGGCATTCTTCATAACAACGTTTGCTTGCCTTTTGCTTAAAAAAATCACAGAATAAACAAGCAAAGGTCATTTAATTAATCAATTCAAAGACTAAGAAAATTAAGCAAGGATATATACTATGTATCTCATAAGACTGAAGAGACAATGATGGATGTAAAAGATACATGCTGTCCTCAAGGATTTAGAGTTTAGTGGGAGAAGTTAGTTAATAGACCACTATTAAACAGTGCAACAACTGAAGAAGTTTATTAAAACCTAACACATAATTAGATGAATCTGGTTTGAGCCAGCATCAAGAACAGTGTTCCAAATGAAGAAGGAGGAGGAGGAGGAGGAGGAGGAGGAGGAGGAGGAGGAGGAGGAGGAGGAGGAGGAGGAGGAGGAAGGAGACTCATTATTTTTTTACCATAGAATTATCACCAGCCAGGAGTGAATTTTACTCAGACAGCTAAAAATGTTTCCTTCCCCTACAATCATTCATGTGGGCATGTCCCTCAAACCTGGTTATTTTCTGGACCCAGTAAATACTTCATAGTACAAGATGCCATTGCTACATTCAAGAGGAAGTTGTCTCATTAGGAGGTAGGGAGGAGACAGTTAAATAAAGACTGTAAGAGTTGAATTATAGTTCAAACAGGTGATTAACCAATGATGTTCAAATTATTATCACCAAAAAGGATTTTCATTATCATTACACAAGATGTGTCAGGGCAATCAAACATTTCTGCAATGGGGGACTTACTACAAGTAGGAAATAATATTACACACACACACACACACACACACACACACACACACCACAACACACACACACACACACACACACACACACATACACACACACATTAACCCAGTCTCATTCTGCTTCCTGGCTCCTTATAACTGTAATTAAAGCAGATCCCTCATGGACATCGCATACCACAGGATGTTCTGAGATAGATTTTCTATTTCTGGTAATGCTCAGAAGTTAAGAACTATCTGGGAGGGAGGGGAAAGGGTAAAACGTGAAGATCCCTGCATAGGTGGGTAGGAATCTAATAAGAGAAGCACAGAAGCACATTGATTAATACTGATAAAGGCTACTCTCCAGCTTCAGTGAGCATCAACTGCAACCGAAGGCAACTAGTAGACCTGGTATAGACCCCCTCTCTGTTTAACTAAATGTCATTGTGCACCACACACAAACCTTGTGGAATTCTAATTTCAGAGCATCGCTCCCCACCCCCATTTTTCACTAACCCCACTTGCTAATGACTTGCTAACTCTCTAATAATAAATTATTATTTTGCAGATGGGTGACTGTACTAAGCAGATAGTCAAGGATGCAGTGTTCTGATGGATATGATCATGTAGGTAAGAAGCCCTGGTCCAGTCTGTAGGTGTTTCCTGCTGACAGTTTAAGCTGCTTAGACTTATCCTATAGGCTGGGAATTCTTCATCTTTGTGCAGTGAGTACGCTATACAAACACTGACCATTATAGTCTTCAGGTACATTAGGCATAACTTCGAGACATTGATGTGTTATGACGTTGTTTGAGTTTAGTCACTGGAAATGTCTTCCAATTTGTCCAACGTGCAATATTGACAGTAAGAAGACCGAGAAGTGGTTGTAACAAACTCTGCCCATCATCCCTTGATAGCCCTGAAATGTAGGGTCTGTTGCAACTTAAAGCTTTGGAAGCAACCGTGCGTTCTAAGGCTTGTGGAGTAGAAGGCCAGGATAACAAAGGGAGGTGAGCAGAGGGGAATGACAGCACAGAGGCGAAGTCATGGTGTAATTACACCCTGAGATATAGGAGATGTAGCTACAGGAGAGCTAGTGAATAGTGGCTGTCCATCGCTCCTTAGAAATGAAATACAAGTGGGTTTAAGTTTCAGCCGAGGAATTAATGTAAGATAAAAGGATGCAATGGGGTTGCTTTCGTAGTCTGAAGGCACTTGGGTTTACAGTATAGGAGATTTGCTCATGTCTCCATCACGATCTGCTTTGATTTAGAGCCATTGTGAATCCGTTGAGTTCATTCGTGTTTGTATACAAGTACCTAACACAGTGCCTCACACAAAGCCAGCTCCTAAAGGATGCTGCGATTCTGCGTTGGCTGCTCAAACAATGATGACCAGGAGCAACACACGGATGTTCTCCGGAAGTTGTGTACACAGCTAGCTTTCTCACCTGGGAGGTCATTTGCAGGCCTCACCCCACCATCCGTGTCCTTCAGTTTTAAACTAAAAAACTCATCGCCTGCCATGAGAGAGTGGTGAACCTGCTGGATTTTCAAGAATAAAGTTGCACTGGTTATGTTTTCTTGGAGCTTAAATCCGAGAGCTACCCCTTCGTATAACTACGTTCTGTGGTAGATGACTACCAAACGTTATTAATTCATGATTATTCTTGATTACTCACTTGCAATTTTTTTCACTTCTTTGTACTGTCATCTCTCGCCTTCCCTACTGCACACCCTGCCTGAGTTAGACAAAGAACCAATTAGTGGGCTTTTTTTTTTCCTATGCTCTTTAAATTTTGTAAGAATTTTGAAGTAGGAAATGAGAAGAACAGAAGACATTAACCCTTGCTACTTGTCTTATTAAGACTGGAAGGGCCGTCAGTTTGAGAGAGAGCAGCAGAGGGCAGGGGTGTACAGAAGGTCTTGGAAGGAGAAAGGAAAGATAGAAATGATGTAATTATATTATAATCTCAAAAGATGAAGGGAATACGTTTTTAAAATAATTGAAACGTAGTTGACGAGCAGTTTTTATGGTTTCACTTTTGTTTTGTGGTGGTTTTGGGTTTTTTGAGTGGGTGGGTGGGTGGGGGAATTGGTGGGGGAATTGAGAGAATAATGTGAAGTTGGATGGGTAGGGAAGAGAAGATATGGGAGGAATTGGGGGAGGGAAAAGAATATGACCAAGATATATTTTATGAGGGAAAAAAAAGCCTCCAATCTGTGTATAGTGCCACAAGTCTTAAAACCTACTCTATCGGTTATGCCTGGAACAGATATATTTTAAGAGTAAATGTGTTTAATGAGATTTATTTTGCAAAAGTGGAGCAGTCATATAGCACCCAGCAATGAACCACACTGCAAAGTTCTTTCCATCCACAGAGTTAGAAAGATACAAAACAAAAGACTGGGCAAGAGGTGAGCCCTGGGAAGGTACCAAGGTCTCATATAGAAGAACATAGCAACTGCCACACAGGGTTTGGGGGATGGAGTGGATAAATAACTCATTTCTCTGTCTTTTTCCCCACCCTATGGTTTCTTGATGGTGAATCCCACTAGCTAAACCAATTGGAGACAGGAAGAGGGTAAAGGGGTGTGTCATGGAGTATATATGACTATGTACCAAAGACGGTACAAATGCTACTTAGAACAATTCAACCAGAGGCCCTTTATAAATATCTACTGATAACAATGTGGACTGGGTGTAAGAAAGCCACAGGGATTGTTGGTGACCCGAATGAACAACAGAGAGAGTGTTGACATCCTACCTCCAAAGAGGCTTGGAGAAGAGCCTGTGCCTGTACTCTTTGGAGGAAGATGAGGAAAAGAGAGCACTCTGAGTGGAAGAACAGACCTGGTGCAGAAACACGGTCAGCCTGAGGGGAGGGCTGGGAAGAGACCTCCTTAAGCCCTCCAGGCTACCCCCACAGATTAAAAAACTGAGGCGAGAAAGTAAGGAAGTCCTGCTGGGATGGGCTTTTAACTGTTTAGAACCAAAGGAATTCAGAACAAAAGGCTAGCCGAGATGTCATTAACACACCAAAGCCAGGCCTCTAGGCTCCCTCAGCACTGCTAGTACCAGTGACAGAGCCCAGGCTCCTCTCAGTACTTCTCACCTGCACCCTACCCTAGCCCTCTCCAGCTCGGGGACTTCTCTTCCTACCTTCTCATTTCCTATTAAAACAAACAAACAAACAAACAAACAAACAAACAAACAACCCAGCCGTTTTGACCGTGTGCTCTTGGTCTTGCTGTTCTCTCCCTGTTTACTCCTGGTTCTTCTCGCTTTCTTGGTTTTCTCCTTGTCCTCTTTCTTGGCTCTTTCCCCTTCCCTGGTCTCCTCTGTGTCTCTCTCCCCACCCCTCTCCTCTCTTGGCCCCAGTGTCTGGCCTCTTCCAGATGCCTCTGTTCTCTCTCTCAAAACTACCATAAACATGTCTCCTCATCCATACCTGGCCAATCCAGTGTCCAGTGACATCTTTCTCTTCCCTCAGCAACTACCCCACAATCTTGTTGACCTTCTGGTACTTTTCTATTCTTTTAGAATGAAAAATAAATAAGAAAGGACATACTGCCAGTGGGTGTGGTGGTGGAGGAGGGTTATGGCAGATAAGGGGGATTATAGCCAGAGGGGACTAATGGGCTAGTCTTGAGGAGTCATTGCTAGCATTCCTCCTGGGCCCCACCCCACAGTTACCTGGCAACAGCCAGGGACACCAGACTCACTCTAAAAGGGGCTACTTGCCCCCTCCTCACTCTGCCCTCTTGCTCGATTATCTTACCCTCTTCCTCCTCTGTCCCTTCTCTCTCTGTTCTTCGCCCTCTCTCTCCCTCTTTCTCTCTCTGCCTTTCTCTGTCACTACTACCCCCTCAACTCCCCTCCCCATGCCCTAAATAATCTCTGTATTATACTCATTGTGTGGCTGGTACCTCCGGAGGAAGGGATGCCTTAGCATGGGCCCACAGAGGCACCCCCTTCCCTCACACCACACTGTGCCTCCAACCAAACACATCCCTGGCTTCCTTTTCTTTTATAAAACACAACAGTCGTGACCCTGAGCTTGGCCACATGAGGAGAGTGGAAGGAGTGGGGGAGGAGAGCCAGAAAAGTGAAGGGTAGAGAAAAAAAGGCTGGGTAACCGAAATGGCAGAGATCTATAGGGAAAGGCAGCTCAGAGAAGGGCAGCCCAGTCCCTGGGCTGGAGAAGTTTAGGGTAGGCAATAAGGTATGCCAGCCACACCCTGTAACAGGCAAGGACTGAAGGATGCTGGGAGATCCTGGTAGCCAGATCTGCTGTGATATGCTAAATAGGGACCTCAGATAGACTTAAGGCCTAATAATCTTAAATAGAAAAGCTTTTTAAAACCTGGGACTTCCCTAGAGCCCTAATATATCCATATATTCAATATACTTCATACTCATAAGCATCATTTATTAGTACAGAAATGTAAATGTATATGTTTATGACATTTCCTTAGTCTTATGAGACATTGGAGTTAACACAGGTTTGCAACGGAGTTTGCTGTCCTGCACCGACACAGGAGTCACAAACCTCAGTGTTCCTGAGAACGCACGTGAGGACCACTGGAGAAGTGACGGAGAAGCAAGCTTTAATGTTTCTGGCCAATGACATCTCAGCAATGCCTTCTTGTTATAACCAAAACCTAACGATTAGACTCCATGAGATGAAATTGCAGTTATCTTTTTCCAGTCACCTGGTCAGGAACTATCTCATCCCTGTGAAAATCTGGGCTTTACGCCTCAGTTCCCCAGTTTAGCCCAGGAAATGAAGGCTCTTGTTAAAAACATAGAGATTTAGGAAGCCAGAGCATGATTAATCATGTGGCATTTTGCCAAATGAGCAGTTACCAACTACGGCCAGGAAATCAAGTGCTGATTACTGACCACCAGGCTTACAGAGTGGCTTCAGACCTGATCCTAACATCTACTGCGAGGGACCAGAAAACGCCTAACTAACTTACGCTGCTTTTTTTAAAAAAAGTATTAGTCTAATCAAAATTTATTAATCAGTGTGTCTACCAGTAAAGGAAAAACCTGGAAAATCAGCTATTTTAAAAGTTAGCTGACAGAAAATCCCTCATAAAATTAAATCTGGAAGGTACTCAGGGGATTTCTAATGGTTAATGTTTAGTGATTTGTTTGTTTTAAATGCCTTTGTTGTCAAAGATACACATTCACCCACTTAATATATTTTCCAGTGTCACAAACCAGGAACTGTCCTAACTATTGGTATGCTGTGGGCTATGCCAGAAAGACTGTTGATCAGAATTGGCATACCCATTTTGAATGTATTTGTACTCAAATACCAGAAAGACCTTGGCTTCTCACAAGCAGTCTGACCACGAGGGTCCACATTTCTGAGGACCGCTGGCCTCTCCTCAGTTCTCAACACTTTGTGCTGACTACAGCCTTGAGGGAAGGAAGAACATGAAGAATGTGGGGAGCGGGGCGGCGCGGGGGCGGGGCAGAGGGTGGGAAGGGGCAGGGGCAGGGTAAGGGTTATAATGAATATCAAGTTCAGTCTGAATTCTGAGTCAGACAACCGGGTGGTCAGATGGCTTTCACCGAGGGTACCTGAAAGTAGTTGAGAGGGACAAAACTAGATCTGAGGACACAAGGCAGAGATGAAGAAGGCAATTAATGGGCAGTAAGGGAGGAGGGATCTAAATCAAGAGCCAAGGGGTCAGGTGTGCTGACTGAGAGCATGTTCCCGAGATATTAAGTATCAAGGGTGTGGGGGATAGTGAGTGATCAAGGAAGAAAGCCTCAGTGTGGTGGTCTCACTACAGAGCAGGGAGAAGTCTTCAGGGTGCGGGTGGAGGAGTGGGACAATCAGCTTGGAGAAGGACAGGCTGAACTAGCCTGGCTTTGATGGCAGTACAGTCACATTTTAGTGGTTCAGGCCTGGTGCTTTCATAGCAGGAGCGCAGGGCATAGGTCTGGAAACAAAGCCGGAGGAAATGGGTGATGTACGTCAGTGATAGCTTAGGGTGAGGTGTTGTGCACCCACAATAACCAGGTCGAAGGGACTGGTTAGAATCCAAGGTGGGCTTAAAGAATATGGAGTGTGTCGGCCCCTTTCCCTCATGAGTCCACTATCCTTTGGGGTCTCTCGCCTTACATGCAGGGGTGCCCAGTGGTAGATGGACCGTGCAAGAAAGAGCAGTCAAGGGACAATGGGAGCCATAACCATGGAGTCAGCCTACCTCCAGCTTCTAGAAAAATTCTTTTGTAAAGAACTTCAGTAAACCTAAATTTAGTTAAACTGACATGCTCACTCTGATTTTTACATCTTCTCTCTTATTCTGCTGTTCTCAGGAGCTCAGCTCCCCAAATTCCCGCTCTCCTAGGAGACTATTAATTGAAAAGAAAGGCAGCTAGCTAAGTGCTTGCCCTATGCACATGAGGCCCCGGGTTCACCTCCCAGCTACGTTTAAAGCAGAACCAAAGGACAGCTTAACCTCCTTCAAGGAGCCCGCTCTGACTGTGGTTCCACCTGCGTGGGAACTGATAGGGAACCGACTGCTCTCCCACGCACGTTAGTTACTTGTGCAGTTTTTCAGAATTGTGTCGGCCCGAGGACTCTGAGCTCTCACGTGTCTGCAGCACCAAAGGAATTCGGATAGCAGCGGGACTAGGGGAATTAGGACTAAAGACCAGCACAGGGTCTATTTATGGGTAGTGATCAGAGCCTGGGAAGAGCAGGGGGATGTGGTTGAAGAACACGGGAGGCTAAAGGTGAAGCTTCCTAAGTGGAAGAAACACTGCTGAGTGCTGGCAGAGTTGATGACCCGGAATGACAGCTTTCTTTCTCTACATTTTCACCCTGAGAAAATAAATTGAATGTCCCCAGAAAAGAGGATGGTTTCCCAGTTCTCGACCCTTCACATTGGAAGGTCGCCGCCTCCTGGTCACCTTGTTTATGCTGTAACCACCTCCCAAACTGTCTCAGTTGCTGGATTTTCTTCTTAAACACTCCTAGAGATGGCTGTTCATTACTTAGTGAGTCAGCTCGCTACTTTCTGGACAAGGCTTGTTTTCAGGCAATTGTCCTTGACAGGATATTGTCATTTGCTTCCTTACAGCTTTTGTTCACTGATGTCAGTTTTATCCTCTGCCGTCTGGTGAGAAGATAATCTCATTTTCTCAAATAAGTGACCTTTCCTGTTTCAGCGCTCTTTGTGCGTAGCCACAGATGCTTCCCTCTTTGGGGATCACACACCCTCAGCTCTTCAACCACTACTGGTTGTCATCTCTCACTTGGTCAAGCAAACATGAAACATCCAGACCCAGGACACGGTATTCTGGCTGGAGGCTGAGCAGCTTGTAGAACAACAGGGCACTCCCCTAGCCAGACAGTGGAGTCCAGTTAGAGCTGGGCATTGAGGCTGCAACACCGCAGCCCAAACTGATTTCTCCTCTTTAGCCCATGAGGTTATAACCCCATCTTCTGGGATGTTAGTGTATTACCCCTTAGCTCTGTTTTCTTCTTATAGTTGCCACCATGAGAACCTGTGAACTCTATCCTGAGCTAACTCTCTTTAGTATATTGGGGACACATTCTGTCTCTGACACTGGGAACATTTTTCATTACCAAGTATTTTGGCTATTACTTTTACTTCTTCTATTGAGGTTTTAGTTTAATCTGGCTATAGCCACTGAGTCATTATCTCGTTCCAGTAGTTGAATTCTGTGTTAAGGCATGGGGAGGCCACACGGAGGAATAAGGGATGATGCTTCTCCTCAGGCAATTTTCCAGCTGGAGAGAGAAGGCACCTTTATAACCACAGTGTGCTACCCCTTAAGCATTACTCTGGAGACACAGAACTTCTTGGCCCAAATTAGAAGTTAGAAAAAGGTTTCAGAAAGAAGTGCCATGAACAGTAAGTGAAGGTGAAAAGATACTGGGAAGATTCTGAGAAGACAGAGTGGAGTTACAAAGAGGCAGGAGGGGCTGGCACGTGAGAAGCCGTTGACTATTTGGCATCATGTACAAGAAAATGGGAGAAAACTGAAAGCTTTGTTTTTGATGAGGACTCAGCTCTGTGGGCTATTGGGGAGCCCTGGGATGTTTTTAAAGTGTGTGTGTGTGTGTGTGTGTGTGTGTGTGTGTGTGTGTGTGTGTGTGTGTGTGTGTGTGTGTTTAGCAAATTTCTGTTCATCCCTTTGGCCTCTAAATAAATTATACTTTGGCAGCTCTGGGCATAGGTAGTTTTGTTGAGATGCTTATGAACCCAATATGATGTTCAAGGCCCTTAACTAAAACAGTGGGAGTGGAACAGGACAGATAACATTTATTCACTGTAGAGAGCTAAAAATGACAGCAAACAATTTTAATAACAAAAGGCAAAATTAACTCCGAGAGGAACCAGCCAAGGGGTAGGAGGCACATGGCCGAAAGAATGGAGGAGATGTTTGAAGAACTGTGAGTTCAACTTTGGCCATGTGGAATTTAAATTGCACAATGAACAACCGAGTATAATTTGCAACATGTAATGAATTTATGCAAGTGGATGTCACTGGGGAAACTAAGCTAATAATGAGGACCGTTACTTTCTCAGAGTGAAACATTTGTGACAATGTTGAGCCAGAGTTAGGAGAATTCATAAAGAAATAGCTATGGGGCCAGTGTATGACCATGAGGTACATCAATGCTTAAGGCAAGTTTACAAACAAGTTCAGCATGGGTTTGTTTGTTTGTTTGTTTGTTTGTGTTTTGATTGACACAGCTAAATTTGACTTTGTGCTTGATAACAACAAAAAGAAAATCAGACTTTGTGAGCTAAAAATGATCTTTAGATTCTGTTAAATTGGGCGTTCTTACCCCAGAGTGATTACATTCTCACAGAGCAGCACGCCGCTGAGACTGTCAGTTTTCTCCTTTGAATAGGTACATGTGTTTGAATTCCTTCAAGACATCAAGGTCATGAACGTCAAGGTCCCTTCTGAACATCAAGGTCAATGTTAAATCCTAACAATTACTCTGGGACTACTTATTATATGGGTTTTTCCCTTTATATTGCATGCCTGGCTCTAGTAGATAATTGAGTGTTGAATTTTGAACCCATTGCCTCACATATGCTGGGCAAGCGCTCTGTCACTGAACCACATCGCGAGCCTCACCCTTTAGTGCCTGACATTAAATGCAAAGGAAGCTTCCTCTACAGTCTCTGTCTTAGTCAGTGCTCTGTTCCTAAGAAGAGACACTAAGACCAAGGCAACTCTTACGAAAGAAAGCTTTTAATTGTGGGCTTTAGAGGAAAGAACTATAATTCACAGAAACATAAGGAAGAGAAGCATTAAAACAAAATGAAGAACAAAGCCACATGGAAGGGAGAGAGGGCGTGGCTCAGTGGTAAACACTTGCTTAGGACACTCAGTGTTCAAGGTTCAATTGCCAGGACTAAAGAAAAAAATAATAAAAGACAAAGGGAGATCTCAATACAGAAGAGTGCCTGGGAACTAGAGCTTTCTCATGTAGCCTCTTCCCTGAGCAAATCCAGGCACAATTATTGTTGTTGTTATATCTTGTTCCAGTGGGCTTTATTGAGACTCCATTGTCTTTAATACATCTCTCTAAGCTATTTAAGTAATATACGTTCCTTCATGCTATTTTTTTTAAATAAATTCTAATGTGAAGGTTTATACTGCTTGTCAACTTGACAGGATACAGAGTTACTTAGAAAATGAACTCCAGATATGAGAGAGTTGTGCTAGATTCGGTTAATTGAGGTGGGAAGGCCCACTCTGACTGACGAACTAAATAAAAAGAAGAAAGTGAGCTACACACCATTGTTCTTCCCTGTGGGCTTCCTGACCAGCCGCCTCTGTGACTTCCCTGCCCTGGTGGACAGTAACCTGAAACTTGGTCAGAGTATTTTGTCACAACAAAAAGAGAAGCAATAATACATGTGAGGTCTCCAACTGTGTCTTCAGTCCCCAGAGCATCCCAGGTTTCATGATCACTAGAAGGATTCCCAGGTCTCAGCCCACAGATACTGATGTGCTGCTGTAAAAGGATGCAAAGCAAAGCTAGCAAAGGCAGGGGTCAGCGGGTGAAGTCACAGTGGTAAGTCTCAAACCAGGGACAAAAGGCATGTCTCTCTCCCCTCTCCCTTCCCATCCCCTCACATGGCTTAGGATTATGGCTTAGGCTCTGGACTTTCCTAGATGTCTCTGCTTTGGCTATATTCCTTTTATCTACAGTAAACTTTTCTCCACCATATCTAGAATTAATCCTATCCTCCCTTCCTCCCCTTTCCTCCCTCCTCCCCCTCCTCCTCTCCCTCTCCTCTCCTCTCCTTTCCTCTCTCTTCTGCCCTTTCCTTTATTTCTTCTTTTCATTCACACAGGACCCAGAGTTCCTAGATGCCTCCCAACAGAATCTCAGACTAGGCATATTTAAATCTTCCTCTAATACTGCAAAAAAATATCTGCTGTATGTGCTTCCCTAGAGTCAACGTCTAA